>NC_143583.1:210337230-210655159 GCF_048544385.1 Mastigoproctus giganteus
GGGATTTTTGTTTGCCAATAGATGATAATGAGTAAAATGAGTATGGCCAATTCTCAGTCTGGCAAGTATTACTTCTTCTCTGCGACTCTCTCTAATGCTTGAGTTCCATATTTCTGGATTAGGTTTTATTTCATGTAGTTTATTGTTGATTTCATTTTTCCATATTTGGGACCATTCATTTTCACTTTCTCTAATAATTATTGGACTAAAATCAGTGTGTGGAACTAGCATTGTTCTGTTTGGCAGTTCTGATGCTGACTTAGCTGCAATGTCTGCTTTTTCATTGCCTTCTATTCCGCAGTGTCCTGGGATCCAGCAAAGGGTTATATCAGATTGTTTCTTTTGACAGATGTTGATTAGAAAGTCAATTTCTTGTAGGAAAGGATGACGAGAATGTCGTTTACCCTGTATGGCTGAAATAGCACTGAGTGAATCCGAGTATATTAGGACAGAGAGGGACGACTGTTGACATATTTCACTTAATGCAAGCTGTATAGCATATAGTTCTGCAGATAGAATGCTGCACTCAACTGGAAGGGATTTTGAAATTACATGCGATGGGAGCACGGCTGCTGCACCTACATGTGATTGGCTCTTAGATCCATCCGTATAGATTATGAGTTTCCCAGTGTGTTGCGAAGTATAGTTGGCATGCAACTGTCGGATATTACATGGTGGAATGGTATTTTTTGACCACTGAGCAAAATAAAGATCAATGTTTATATGATGTCTATTCCATGGGGGTAAAGGCATATTTTCATTTTCCGCAATTTTATTGAGATCGAGTTTCCACTTTTTTATTACTTCTTGAAGACGAATTCCAGCAGGTCTGGGTTCATTAGGTTTAGATTCAAAAAGTGTTGACCATAAAGGTTGGTTGAGATATACCCAACAGGGGTGAGTTGGAAAGCTTCTTATTTTAGCAGCGTATTGGCAGAGTAGGCGTTGTCTTCTAAGATAAAGCGGAGGGTCGTGTGCTTCTATATACAAGCTTTGAACTGGCGAGGTTCTGTAGGCGCCTAGTGCTGATCGAAGGGCACTGTGTTGAATGGTGTTCACAGACCGTAAGATGCTGTTTTTAGCTGAGGCATATACTATGGCTCCATAGTCTAATCGTGACCGGATTAGAGCACGATATAAATTGAGCAGTGACTGTCTGTCAGCACCCCAAGATGTTGAGGATACTGCACGAAGGATGTTTAGTTTCTGGAGGCACGTAGTTCGTAGATAGGTCACATGTTTACGAAAATTTAATTTGGTGTCTAAATTCAGACCCAATAATCTTATGCAGTCTGTCATCGGTATTTCTCTGCCTTTCAGTTTTAATACAGGTTCCGGATGAAGCGATCGTAATTTACAGAAGTGTATTGCTGCTGTTTTCCCCTCGGTTAATTGATAGCCGTTGCTTTCTGTCCAAGTTTCAATTTTGTTTATTGCTATCTGTAGTTGTCTTTCGATGGTAGCCATGTTCGATGATTGACAGGAAATCGCAAGATCATCTGCATACATATAAACTTCTACCGCGGCTGGGATGTCTCTTATAATGCTACTGGTACGTAATGCAAAGAGTGTGGCACTTAAAATCGATCCCTGAGGTATTCCTTCTTCTTGTGTGTGAATTTTGGACAGCTCATTCTGGAATCTTACTTGAAAGGTCCTGAGGTGAAGAAAATTCTGAATGAATCTAGGCAGGTTACCTCTCAGTCCAAGTTTGTATAAGTCTTGGAGGATTCCATATCTCCAGGTTGTATCGAATGCTTTGGTAATATCGAATGTTATCATTACCATGTGCTGTTTCTTAAGAAAAGCATTTCGAATGTGAGCTTCAACCTTGATGTGGACATCAGTTGTACACCTGTTACGGCGGAAACCAAATTGGTGGCATGATATAGCATCTTGATCTTCAATAATCCAGACAAGTCTCTTGTGTACCATCTTTTCCATTATCTTTCCTAAACAGCTGGTCAAAGATATAGGACGATAACTATTGGGAGAGGAAGCATCTTTCCCGGCTTTCGCTATGGCTACCACAACTGACTGATGCCATGTATCAGGGTAAACATTCTCCTCAAAGATTCTATTGTAAAATTTCAGTAATATAGATTTTGAGTTTGAGTTCAGGTGGCAAAGCATTATATAGAAAATGCCATCTGGTCCAGCAGAACTATTTCTAGAATTCTGGAGAGCTTCGTTGAGTTCATTCATAGTGAACGGAAGGTTATAAGAATGAGGTTGTTTTGTAACGAAGTTAATTTTATATTTTTCCATGGACATTTTTTTGCGTCTAAATGAGTCTTCATAAGATTGAGATGATGAAGTGACTGCAAATGTTTGTGCTAAAGCCTCTGCAATATCAGTTGGAGAAGAAATATCTATTCCTTTCCAGGACAAGATTGGGGCTTTGGTTTGTTGACACTTTCCACTGAGGATACGGATCTTTCTCCAAATTATTCTGGGGTCAGTGTTTCTGCAGATGGTAGAACTGAATCGAATCCACGCATCCTGTTTAGCTTTTCGACGAATTCGGCGTGCTTCAGCTTTCAGCCGTTTATAGTTTATAAGGTTCTCCATTGTAGCATTTCGGCGAAAAGTGTTCCAAGCTTTGTTTTGTTTCCTTTTGGCAAGATAGCAGTCCCTTGTCCACCAATTATTGTACCTTTGTTTCGTAAGGTTAACTTTCGGTATTGCGCTGGTAGCAGCTTCAAGTAATTGTTCTACTATATGTCTAGTGGCATTATTAATAGATGCAGAAAGAATCAAATGGTTATCAAATTGCACTGTTTTCGAAAACTTTTCCCAGTTAGCTCTGTGAAAATTCCACGTAATTTTTTGGTTAGATGTATAGTTTGTATCCGTCTGTATTTCACAAATTATAGGAAAGTGATCGCTGTTGTGAAGGTCAGTTAATACTGTCCAATCAAAGCTAGGATATATGGACGAGGAACATATGGACAGATCCAGAACAGAGCTAGAACCTGTAGGCAAGTGAATATAAGTATGCACACCGGTATTCAGTAGTGTTAAGTGATGGTTATCAAGTAGAGTTTCGATCATCCTCCCTCTACGATCCATGTTCGGGGAACCCCACAAAGGATGATGAGCATTTAGATCACCTAGAAAGCATACAGGTTGGGGTAGTTGATTATGTAAATTATCAAGTTCTGCAATGGAACATGAAACGTTTGGTGGAATATAAATGGAGACAAGGGTGAGATTAATCCCAAGAACAATACGAACGGCTATTGCTTCTAGATTAGTGGAAAGCTGAACGGGTTTCGATGGTACATTACTACGAACTAATATTGCTACTCCTCCTCTTGCTGGAGAATCGGAACATCTGTCACGTCTATATAGTGTATACCGTGAGAAGTGTGGGCTATAATTTGATGATAAATAAGTTTCCTGTAGACAAATACATGCAGGATCATGCTGGTGCATTAGGTATTTTAATTCATCAAGATTACTTCTTAGTCCTCTACAATTCCATTGAATAATTTTCTGCATTACTTGGGTTTAGGTTAGATGGATTGGTCTGATCGTTTGTTTTTCCCTCGATCCTGTTTATATTTCTCTCGTTTTGAAAATACTGGGCGAGTAATATCCATCTCATCATCAGCATGAAGCATGAGAACAGCATCATCATTGTCTAATTTCTCATCGGTTTCCATGGTTCGTTCAGTTGGTTTATTTTGTGTACGATGAACATCTTTCTCCTTTAATAATGTGCCTGAGTTTGGAACGTCTTGTTGTGGCTTGGATGGCTTTGTATTAGTAGAATTTGATGGACTTTTTGTCTTTGTTGCTGTTAGTGTCTCACCATCCGCAAGGATGGATCTAGCCCATTGAATAAGAGATAATTTAGGAGGAATAGTAATATAAGTCTGTGTAGAAAATTCTTTAGTGTTTTTAACTGCATTGGAATATGTTTTGGCAGGGATCACATTTAATATTTGTTTACGTGCCTCTTGGTAAGATACATTTTTCTCTACCTTGTACTTCATTATTTTCTTTCCCGTTTTCCATAATTCGCAAGTTCTAGAATATGCGGGGTGAGTACCCTGGCAATTGGGACACTTTGGCGTAGCTGCTGTACATTCAGTTTGGGAATGGTCTGATGAGCCACACAGGGGACAGATTGTCTTACCTTGGCATGCTGTTTGAGAATGACCATACTTCTGGCATTTAAAGCATCTAAGTGGATTTGGTATATATGGTCGGATCTTACAGGAAAGGTAGCCAGCTTTTACTGATTCTGGTAGATTCGGACTGCTGAAGGTAAGGATAACATTTCTTGTGGGTGTAAGGACACCATCTTGTTTGGTCATAATTCTTTTAGCACCGACAACACGTTGTGCTTTAAGTTCTTCGGCAATTTCTTCCTCAGAAACATTAAGGAGGTCCCATTCCGAGATGACTCCCTTTGAGGTGTTTAAAGTTCTGTGCGGGGTTACCGAAATGGGAAGGCCTCCGAAGGTCGTTTGCTTCAGGAGTTGTCTAGAATGACTGGGATGGGAAGTCTCTATAAGAAGATCTCCTGAGCGAAGGCGTTTGACAATTTTGGGAGTACCTGCTACAGCCTCTATGCTTTTCTGCACAAGAAATGGCGATAAGCTACTAAGAGGTTTCGTTGACAAAGAGTGTAAAATTAGAAAAGCAGGTATGTCATGTGAAGAATCATCTTTTTTGATTCTTTTTGCTTGAGATGACTCAAGTTCATGCGAGCACGTAGGCTCTACAGTTGGTGATATTAATGGATCCATATTTGCTCCTTTTCGCCCTGAGTATTAGATTAATACTCAGACTACCAGCCCCGCCACGTGGAGGCAGGAGCGGTGCCACCAGTGACCAAGCGATAAGAGATTAGTGGTTAGTGTGTTAGAGAAATTGGTTATATATATATAAATATAAAAGAAAGGGTCTTTCCTTCCTTGATATGAAGCTTAGTTCTTTATTTAGAAAAAGCCAAAATTAAATAATTTTATAAATAAAGAGGGTTTTAACAATCTCTACAATCTGTCGCTTAGAGAAAAAACGCTTTCAAATCACTTTGGAAATATCGCTATGATCACTCGCTTGGCACTCGGGGCCGCTTGGGAAGATATGTTCAGAAAAGATTCGATTATAAAATATGAGCAGCGAAGAGAGTGATCTTTGATCTAGATTTCGGAGCATTACATAATATATCCCATCAGGGCCAGCAGCACTGTTTCTTGAGTTTGTAAGAGATTGCTGTAGCTCAAACATGGTAAATGGTTGATTATAAGATAAAGCAGAATTGTCAGTGTAATTCAGTCTGGTTTTCTCTGCAACTGTTTTGCGTTTTTGGAATGACTGATCGTAAGCATTACAAGAAGACAACAGAGAAAATACAATTCCCAGTGCATTTGATATTTCTGTGGGATTAGAGAGTTCTTGTCCATTCCAGTTTAGTATCGGGGTGGATAGAGGTGGAAATTTATTGTTCAAACATTTTATTTTTCTCCAGATTAATCTGATGTCGGTATTTTTATTAACTGATGTGGCGAATTTAATCCACGTTTCTTTTCTTGCTTTGCGTCTGACATAGCGAGCTTTAGCTCTGAGCCGTTTATAGTTAATAAGATTGGAGGTGGTAGGATATTTGCGGAAAAGATTCCATGCTTTGTTTTTCTCTTTTTTTGCATTATTGCAATCTTCGTTCCACCAGTAATTTATTTTTCGTCTATTACCTGCTTGATATTGAGGAATTGCGACGGATGCAGCTGCCAGCATTTGATTTGTGATATGCTCAGTAACACTATTGATGGAACCGAACTGAATGATATCGTTGTCAAATGAGATGTGCGATCTATATTTTGCCCAGTCAGCCTTTGAAAATTTCCATTTAATTGGACTTTCTGTTGAAAGGGAATAGGATGTTTGAATTTTGCAGATTAACGGAAAGTGGTCGCTGCTATAAGGATCACTTAGAGATATCCAATCTATACTTGGAAAAAGGATTGGGGAACAGATGGAAAGGTCTATGGCAGATGTTGAGCCCGTAGGTAGGTGGACATATGTAGGAGACCCAGTATTCAATAATGTTAAATTCTGCCTATCGATCAGCATTTCGATAAGCTTACCTCGTCTGTCTGAGGTGGGGGAACCCCATAACGGGTGATGTGCATTAAAGTCTCCTAGTAAACAAAACGGAGATGGTAACTGCATGACAAGATTTTCAAGTTCCTGAATAGTATATTGATGACTAGGTGGAAGATAAATGGAAACCAATGTTAGAGTAATACCATTAACAACACGCGTGGCAACGGCTTCTAAGGATGTTTGTAATGGAATACGTCTGGCGGGGATGCTTGAGTCCACGAGTATCGCTACCCCTCCATGAGGGTTATTGGAGTCAGCCCTGTCTTGTCTGAATACAGTGTAATTTTTGATTGAAACTGAGACCAGAGATGTCAAATTAGTTTCTTGTAAGCACATTGCAAGAGGTTTATAGTGATGAATTAATTCGTGTATATCATCTAAGTTACTGCGAAGACCTCTACAATTCCAGTGGATAACATGTTCCATTATTTGGTTTTGTAAGAGGAAGTTGAATCTGTCTGCTTTTTATGCATGGGTTGTTTGAAACGGTCAGATTTAGATTTTTCTTTTTTGGGAAAATTAGGGCGTCCTGAATCATTTTTATCCTCCATATCTCCATCTGCATGCAATTCAAGAAAATCCTCTTGGTTTGGCATATCATCAGTATCCATGCTTGTTGGTTGTTTCACCTCCACAGGATCTGGTTTATGCAATTTTTCTGTCATTGTACTGTGGGTTACGTTTTGAGTTGGAACTGTGAGTGGCGTATTATTACTTTGGTCCACTAACTGTGATTCAGATGTAGGTTGAGTTGTTAGTACTAATCGAGCCCAGTCGGCGATCGATTTCTTGGGAGAGACTGACACTTCTGTCTGACATGCTACTGATTTGAAACTATGGGAAGCCGAAGCATAAGTGGTTTTTGGAATACTTAATTTTACTTGTCTTCTAGCTTCTTGAAAAGATACTTTATTTTCAGTCTTGTATTTCTGTATTTGTTTTCCTAACTTCCAGAGATCGCAATCTTTGGAGTAAGCTGGGTGATTGCCCTTGCAATTGGGACATTGTGGGGTTTGAGCCTTGCATTCCGATTGAGTATGAGTTTTGCAACCGCAGTTTGGACATGTTGCATCTCCACGGCATGCTGTCTGGGAGTGGCCAAATTTCTGACATTTGTAGCATCTCAGAGGGTTTGGGATAAAGGGCCGAACACGACAGTTTAAATAGCCTGCTTTCACTGAGGATGGTAGGTTCGGTGAACTAAAGGTTAAAATTATGCTACGTGTTGGGACTAAGGTGCCGTCTTTTCGTATCATAATTCTCTTGGCCTGAGTGACATTTTGATCCTTTAGTTCCTGGATTATTTCTTCCTCGGGAACGTTCAATAGGTCCCATTCACTGATCACTCCCTTGGAAGAATTCAGGGTGTTATGTGGAGTGACTTGAATTGGAATTCCACTTAAAGATGTAAGTTTTAACAGGAGGTCTGAGTGTCTCGGGTGAGAGGTCTCTATTAGCAAGTCACCGGACTGAAGACGTTTCACCATTTTTGGAGATGCTGCTGCATTTACAAGGCATCGTTGTATGATGAAAGGAGAGAGCTTGCTGACAGGTTGTGAAGACAGAGAATGAATAATCAGGAAAGATGGAGATTCCTGCTTGTTTGCATCCTTTTTTTGTCTTTTCGACAATGAGAAGTCATGATCGGTTTCGTGGCTGTCATGTTGAGAGCTTTTTGGCTCTAATCGTGGGAAATCATGAGTATCCATTTTTACTCCTTTTAGCCCTGGGAGAAGGTCTTTCTTCTCCCAGATTACCGGCCCCGCCACGTGGAGGCAGGAGCGGTGCCACCAGTGACCAAGCGGTTATTTAGGTTAGTAGAGTGTGAGTATTTAATATAAATACAAAAAAAGAAAGGTAGATTCCCTTTCTGGGTTCTTACGTAAGACTTTTTAAGTGAAGAACCGCTTTAAGTGAACAAAACGGAAGAAAATCGCACAACAAAAAATAGAACTATATCACTTTCAAAGATCACTTTATGAGTCGCAGAGAAAAACCGCTTGTCACTATCGCTTGGCACTCGGGGCCTAGAGGCCCTTGGTCTTAAAATTAAGTGCTTGTTTTTCTAGTTGATGTTTCAGGACCAGGAACTCTGGGGAATACGAAGATGTTGCAGAGATGTTAGAGAATGTTTCCCCAAGAGCCAACTGCCATTTTCCCCAAAATGGCAGTTGGATCTGCAATAGCGCATCCATTATAATCTAGGATTGAAGAAGGGTGGGATGTATATTTCCCCTTCATTTTCCGGATTTTATCCCAGACTACCTTAGAGTTGGTAGACTGGTTAATAGATGATGTAAAACGGATCCACGATTCCTTTTGACTCTGACGACGGATGTAACGTGCTTTGGCTCGTGCACGTTTAAAGGCTATAAGGTTGTTCGTGGTAGGATATCGGCGAAATATCCCCCACGCTTTGTTTTTTGCCTTTTTTGCTGCTGTGCATTGTGAATTCCACCAAGGTTTGGGAAATGGTGGAAACCGGGCTGATGTTTTTGGGACAGCATTAGCAGCTGCTTGGACGATGATTTCTGTGATGTACTTGACTGCGTCATTGATCGGCTCCTGACTGACTGTGCTAAGGTCAAAATGTGCCTGATGTTGGAAGGCAGTCCAGTCAGCCTGATCAATCTTCCACCGTGGTAACCTAAAGGGAAGACATGGTCTCCCACTGTGTAACAAGGATATCACGGGGAAGTGATCGCTTCCGTATGGATTCTCCTCCACTTCCCAAGTGAGTGAAGGGAGTAGAGAAGGGGAGCAGATAGAGAGATCAATGGCAGAAAAAGTACGGGTAGGCATGTGGAAGAAGGTGTTTGTTCCAGTATTTAGAAGGGAAAGGTCATTGTCATTGAGCATTCGCTCTATGACTCGTCCCCTTCCATTGATGTTAGCCCTACCCCACAGGGTGTTATGTCCATTCATATCCCCGAGAAGTAAGAAAGGGAGAGGCAACTGCGTTAGAAGATCATCAAGGTCTTCCTGGGAGATGTCAGTCCCAGGTGGCAAATAGATAGAGCAGACGGTTAATAAAAATCCCACAGTAAGGCGAATTGCAACAGCTTCCATGCTAGTTGTAATTAGCAAGGGCTGCACTGGGGTCTGGTTACCCACAAGGATAGCCACTCCTCCATGAGCAGGACCATCGGCAATTCTATCCTTACGAAAGATTGTGATGTTATGCATGGTGGGATCATCATTTGCCTTTAGATATGTCTCCTGCAAGCAAAAGCAAACTGGCTCATGCTTTTGCAGGAGGGCCTTGATTTCACATGTATTTCGCCGGAATCCACGACAATTCCATTGTAGGAATTTAGCCATTATTTTGGCTTGGTGGGTCCATCAGGCGGCTTCCGAGGTGCTGAGGGCTTACTTTTATCAGTCTTGGCTTTATCTTTTTTGGGGAAGGATGGACGCTGTCCGGTGTCCATTTCTTCCTCCACAAAGAGTTGCAAGACTGAATCGTCCGGTGCCTCCTTGTCCTCTACATCCATTGATTCTGTTAATTTTGGTTGCTCTTTTTTACCACTTGGTTCTGTTAGTGGTGGAGCACTAGGAGGTACGGATATTGGAGTAGCAGCTGATTGTGTTTTTGTGGTGGGCTTTTGTGAACTCAATAAATAGCGTGCAATCGGCGTGAATGACTCTCTTGGTGGTATAGTCATATCTGTTTGTGTACCGATAGTGCACTTCGCAGAAACCTTCTGAGCATATGAAGGCTTCCCGCTATTTATTGGTTGTATGCGTTTTCTAGCCTCTGGGTAGGAGATGTTAAGCTCCGTTTTTAACTTTTGTATCTCCTTTTCGTCCTTCCACCGCTGGCATGCTCGAGAGTATGCAGGGTGCTCTCCATGGCAGTTAATACAATTAGGCTTAGGAGCTATACATTCCTTGCTCTCGTGATCTTTAGCACCACATCGAGCACAGGCAGGGTTACCACGACAAGCTGTTTGTGAGTGGCCGTACTTTTGACATTTAAAACACCTCAGTGGGTTTGGAACGTAAATCCTCACTGGGCAGTTTAAGTACCCTGCCTTGATGGAACTTGGAGGCCTTGGGGTGTTGAATGTTAGGATGAGAACTCGGGTAGGGACAAGATTCCCATCCTTACGCATGGATATTCGCTTGACAGCTGTTACTCCTTGTTCTTTTAATTCAGAGCAGATCTCTTCTTCAGAAACATGAAGAAGATCCCACTCTGATATCACACCTCTTGAAGAGTTCAAAGTTTTGTGAGGGGTTGTGATGATGGGTATTCCCCCTATAGATGTGGCTTTCAAAAATTTTTCAGCTTGATTTATATTTGATGCTTCTATTAGAATATCTCCCGAACGCAGCCGTTTTACGGATTTGGGTGAACCTGCCATCCCTTCTAATCCTTTCTGGATAAAGAAAGGTGACATTTTCCCAAGTGACTGCTCTCCGGTGGAATGGAGAAGGAGGAAAAGAGGTGTCACAGATGTTGTTTTCTCCTCAGTTCTGGTTCTTTTAGCTGAATTGCTTTCACTCTCATCTGACGATCGATTAGGTAGGCGCCTTGTTGGGGCCCCAGAAGAAGAATTTAAATTACTCATAGGAGTAAAGAAAAAATGTCTGATGCCTAAGTACCTCACCCACCACGGAGCCCTACGAGGGGACGCCCACTCGTGAACTAGCAGGTACTGCGTACACAAATGGGACGCCGAGTTCGCTTAGAACACCATACCCACGTTACCAATAAGTCTTTATCCCGTCCCATGACCATAGGGAGGGAGACTTATTGGAACGCAGTTGACCCTAGCAGTATAAAACCACCCGCCGATTGATCCCAGTCGGGCCGGTCCGGGACCACCCGTCTGGTCGAAGCAGGGGCCAAAGTGGTATATTAAGGCTGGGCCCCTCAACCACCAGGATCCCCCTTTCCGCTTCCACGGGTCGCGGCGCACGGCTGCACACGCCGGATTCCAATGGTGTAACCCTGGAACCAAGGTATGGGCGTTGGATCCCAGTGATGCTAATCTGGAAAGCCAGCAGCATCACTGGGAGGTCCCCTCACCACGTACAGGTGCCCACGTTGAGGGGTGCCAGGGTGGAAGGAATTGCCTTGGTGACTGGGCAACGTTGTCTACCGTCAAGTCTAGTTCATTCAACAGTCCTTGATTTCGAATACCCAAACGTTTATTGGCAGTCCGACGGGTGTTGTAGAGGTTTTCCCAGCGCGGCTCAAAAACGGATGGCCACGTGGGATGATCGGGCAGGGATTTTAATTTGAAGGCGTACTGTAAAGACAACTGCTTACGTCGAAGAGACAGAGATGGTTCATTTTCTTCAACGTAAAGGCTTTGGACAGGAGATGCGAAATGCTCCAGTGGCTGTCCGGATGGCTTGATGGTGGATTGGATCTAACCACCGAAGTGCACTATATCTAGCAGAACCATAAACCTGAGACCCATAGTCGAGTTTGGAACGGACAAGTGCTCGGTAAAGGCGAAGAAGGGTAGAACGATCTGCGCCCCATGAGGTTGACGAAAGGGCACTAAGGATATTAAGCCCTTTAACACATCTTGTCCTCAGTTGACGAATGTGTTGTAAAAATGTCAGCTTTTTGTCGAAAATAAGTCCAAGGAATTTGAATTCTGCTACAACTGGGATGTTACTTTGCCCAAGCCTTATTCTGGGTCAGGATGAAGATTATGTTTGCGACAGAAGTGTACACAAACAGTTTTCTATGATGAAAATCTGAACCCATTAGCCAAAGACCAAGCTGTAAGATGATCGATGGTTTTCTGCAGTTGCCTTTCAATGACCCACATATTGCATGAATTACAAAATATAGCAAAGTCGTCTAGATAGAGGGCATTGTTTACAGTGGGTGGAAGTTGTTCTGCGATAGAGTTTATTTTGATTGCGAAAAGCGTAACACTTAGAACGGATCCTTGTGGGACTCCCTCTTCCTGAGAGAAAACTCGAGAGAGGGTGGATCCTAAACGGACTTGAAATTGGCGATTCGACAGAAAGTTTTTAATAAAAACAGGAAGGTTACCTCTAAGACCAAAGCTATAGAGGTCTTTTAAAATTCCAAATCGCCAGGCTGTGTCGTACGCTTTTTCAATATCAAAGAAAACCGCTACCAAATGCTCGGATTTAATAAAAGCATCACGAATGGACGTTCCCAATCGGATTAAATGATCCAGAGTGGATCTATTTCTTCGGAAGCCGCACTGTGTCCTGGAAAGCAGACCAGTTGTTTCTAAATACCATACGAGGCGTGCATTAACCATTCTTTCCAGGACTTTGCACAAACAGCTTGTCAGAGCAATAGGACGATAGTTACTTTAATTGCTAGGATCTTTTCCTGGTTTTGGGAAAGCAAGGACGATAGCCCTTTGCCTGGAATCCGGAAATTGTTTGTGAATAAAAATTCTGTTAAACAGAATTAACAGGTGATCCTTAGATTGTGGTGAGAGGTGTTTTAGCATTTCGTAGTGGATGTCATCGGGCCCCACAGCACTTGCATGCGTGAAAGAGAGTGCTGCATTTAACTCTTCCTGTAAAAAGGGCTTGTTATATGATTCAAGCCCTTTTGAAGAGAAGTTCAGTGGGTTTTTCTCGATTTTCTTTTTCAGGGTCAAAAACTCTGCGGGAAAAGATGTTGTTGCAGAGATTTTTGCAAATATTTCCCCTAAAATATTTGCAACTGCAGTTCGATCTGCAATTGGACATCAGTTGTGCTCGAGGATCACTGAAGGGCATGGTGGATATTTTCCCTTCATTTTCCGGATCTTATCCCAGACTACTTTTGAGCTAAGCAGCCTGAGTTATGGAAGATGTAAAACGAATCCAAGATTTCCTTTGGTTTGACGTCATACATAACGTGCTTTTGCACGTGCACTTTTGAATGATATTAAATTTTCAGTGGTGGAATATCGGCGGAATATCCCCCACGCTTTGTTTTGTGCTTTTTTTGCTGCCGTGCATTCTGAATTCCACCAAGGTTTGGGGAATAGTGGGAACCGGCTGGATGATTTTGGGATTGCAATTGCAGCTGCTTGGACAATCGTTTCTGTGACATACATGACCGCGGTAAACTAAATGGCAGACAGGGTCTACCATTAGTTAGGGTTGTTATCATGGGGAAGTGATCGCTTCCATATGGATTTTCTTCTACCTCCCAAGTAAGTGAAGGAAGGAGAGAAGGGGAGCAGATAGAAAGATCAAAAATGGCAGAGAATGTACGGGTAGGCATGTGGAAGAAGGTGTTTGTTCCCACATTTAGGAGGGAGAGATCATTGTCAGTGAGCATATGCTCTATGACTCGTCCCTTCCATTGATGTCAGCACTACCCCACAGAGTGTTATGTCCATTGAAATCCCCAAGAATTAAACAAGGGGAAGGCAATTGCATGATAAGATCATCAAGGTCTTTCTGGGGGATGTCAATCCCAGGTGGCAAATAAACAGAGCAGACAGTTAATAAGAACCCCACTGTAAGGCGAATTGCTACAGCTTCAATGCTAGTTGTAAGCTGCAAAGGCTGAAATGGGATCTGGTTGCCGACGAGGATTGCGATTCCTCCGTGGGCAGAACCATCCACAATTCTATCCTTACGAATGATGGTAATGTTATGCATGGTGGAGTCATCATTTGCCTTTAAATAAGTCTCCTGTATGCAAAAGCAAACTGGTTTGTGCTTTTGCAGGAGTGCCTCGATGTCGTCAGTATTTCGCCGGAATCCACGACAATTCCACTGTAGGAATTTAGCCATTATTTGGACTTGGTAAGTCCATCAGGCGGCTTCCGAGGTGCTGAGGGCTTAATTTTGTCAGTCTTGGATTTATCTTTCTTGGGGAAGTATGGACGCTGTCCTGTGTCCATTTTTCCTCAGCGAAGAGTTCCAAAACTGACTCATCATGTACCTCCTTCGGCTCGACATCTATGTTTTCCTGGGCACTAGGTGTTACTTAACCTTTCTTATTCTTTTCTTTTGCTTTTGTTCCTTGTGGGGCACTAGGAGGTATCGATATAGGAGTGGCAGCTGATTGGTCCTTTTGTGCAGGTTTTTGGGACCTTAAAAGATAACGTGCAATGGGAGTAAATGATCCTTTTGGAGGGACGGACATGACCGTCTGAGTCCCAATCGAACAACTCCCTGCTACCTTCTGGGCGTAGGTAGGTTTTTTGATGTTAAGAGGTTTTACTGCTTTTCGTGCCTCCTGGTACGATATGTTTAGCTCTGCCTTCAGCCGTTGAATTTCTTTTTCTTCCTTCCACCTCTGGCATGCCTTTGAATAGGCCGGATGTTCTCCCTCACAGTTAATGCAGGTGGGTTTAGTGGCTGAACATGCTGTTGTTTCGTGGTCCTTTGCACCGCACCGGGCGCATGCAAGGACTCCACGGCAGGCCGAATGTCCATACTTCTGACACTTAAAACACCGTAAAGGGTTCGGAATGTATGGACGCAGTGGACAGATGATGTATCCAGCTTTAATCTCATAGGAGGTTTAGGAGAGTTAAAAGTCAGGATAACACGCCTGGTTTTAACTATTTTTCCATCCCTTCGCGCAGTGATTCTCTTGACGGCAGTAACTCCCTGTGGTTTTAATTCGGAGCAGATTTCCTCCTCGGTGACGTCGAGAAGGTCCCACTCCGAAATGACACCTCTCGATGAATTTAGTGTTCTGTGTGTTGTCACTGTTATGGGTATACCTCCGATTGATGTTACTCGGAGTAGATGTTCAGACTGCCCATCATTTTTTGTTTCAATCAAGAGGTCCCCAGAACGGAGCCTCTTAACTGACTTGGGTGTACCTGCTAACCCATCCAACCCTTTTTGTATAAAAAAGGGCGACATTTTACCAATCGGTGTTTCGTTGGTGGAATGCATTATTAAGAACCTTGGGACAGGCCCTGATGGTAGTTCGGTTCGCTGTCTCTTTGTCGCAATAATGCTATCTGCCTCTCCGTCATTATTTTCAGATAGGGACCGGGTTCCGGCCCCTGAAGGATTTAGTTTATCAGGATTCATAGAGATTTTTAAATTTTTCAGTGCCCGGGCTCCCCACCCACCACGGAGCCCAAAGGGACGCCCACTACCCGGCATGCAATAAATGCGCTCGGGAGTGGAACGCCAGGGCTACCCAGACACTAAACCCGCACTGCCGCCAGCCTGAATCCTCTCCCTCGGACCATGAGGGTAGGGGCGTGGCATTGTCACGGTTGACCCTCGCAGGCGAGCCTACTAGCCGATTGATCCTAGCCGGGCCTTCCAGGACCACCTGTCTTGTCGAAGCAGGAGCCAAAGTGGTGTATTGGAGCTGGGCCCCTCAACCACCAGGATCCCCCTTTCCGAATTTCCCGGGTCGCAGCGCACGGAAAACACGCCGGATTCCATTGATGAAAGCCTGGAACCTGGGCTGTGCGCGTTGGATCCCAGTGATGCTAGTCTGGAAGTCCAGCAGCGTCACTGGGAGGTCCTCTCACCACGTACAGGTGCCCACGTCGAGGGGCCTTCGGAAGCCGCACTGGATGTTGGAGAGAAGGTAATTTGATTCTAGATACCATATTAAACGAGAATTAACCATTCTCTCCAGGATTTTGCACAGGATATTGCTAGTCAGAGAAATAGGACGATAATTGATGGTGATTTTTGGATACTTTCCTGGATTAGGAAAGGCAAGAACGATTCCCTTGCGCCAGGAGACCGGAAACTGCCCTTCAATAAAGATTCTGTTATATAGAAGGAGCAGATAATCCATAGATTTTGGTGAAAGATGTTTAATCATTTCATAATGGATGCCATCTGGTCCAACAGCACTTGCTTTGGAAAGAGTGAGGGCTGTTTTCAGTTCCTCTATAGAGAATGCCCCGTTGTAGGGATAAAAGCTCTTAGATTTAAAGTTAAGTGCCTGTTTTTCGATTTTATATTTCAGGACCAGGAACTCTGGGGTATACGAAGATGTTGCAGAGATGTTAGAGAATGTTTCCCCAAGAGAATTGGCTATTGCAGTTGGATCTGCAAAAGCGCATCCACTGTAATCTAGGATTGAAGAAGGGTGTGATGTATATTTTCCCTTCATTTTCCAGATTTTATCCCAGACTACCTTACAGTTGGTAGACTGGTTAATAGATGATGTAAAACGGACCCATGATTCATATTGACTCTGACGGCGGATATATCTTGCTTTGGCTCGTGCACGTTTAAAGGCTATAAGGTTGGTCGGAGTAGGATATCGGCGGAATATCCCCCACGCTTTGTTTTCAGCCTTTTTTGCTGCTGCGCATTGTGAATTCCACCAAAGTTTAGGAAATGGTGGAAACCGGGCAGATGTTTTTGAAACAGCATTCGCAGCTGCTTGGACAATATTTTCTGTGATGTACTTAACTGCATCATTGATAGGCCCTTGACTGACTATGCTAAGATCGAAATTTGCCTGATGTTTGAAGGCAGTCCAGTCAGCCTGATCAGCCTTCCACCGTGGTAACCTAAAGGGAAGACATGGTCTCCCACTGTAACGCGGTTATCACAGGGAAGTGATCGCTTCCGTATGGAATTCTCCTCCACTTCCCAAGTTATTGAAGGGAGTAGAGAAGGGGAGGAGATAGAGAGATCAATGGCAGAAAAAGTACGGGTAGGCATGTGGAAGGAAGTGTTTCATCCAGTATTTAGAAGGGAAAGGTCATTGTTATTTAGCATATGCTCTATGACTCGTCCTCTTCCGTTAATTTTAGCCCTACCCAACAGGGTGTTTTGTCCATTCATATCCCCGAGAAGTAAGAAAAGGGGACGCAACTGCGTTAGAAGATCATCAAGGTCTTTCTGGGAGATGTCAGTCCCTGGTGGCAAATAAATGGAGCACACAGTTAATAAAAATCCCACAGAAATGCGAATTGCAACAGCCTCTATGCTGGTTGTAATTAGCAAGGGCTGCACTGGCGTCTGGTTACCCACAAGGATAGCCACTCCCCCATGTACAGAGCCATCCGCAATTCTATCCTTTCGAAAAAATGTGATGTTGTGCATGGTGGGATCATCATTTGCCTTTAGATATGTCTCCTGCAAGCAAAAGCAAACTGGCTCGTGCTTTTGCAGGAGGGCCTTGAGTAATCAGTATTTCGCCGGAACCCACGACAATTCCATTGTAGGAATTTAGCCATTATTTTGGCTTGGTGGGTCCATCAGGCGGCTTCCGAGGTGCTGAGGGCTTACTTTTATCCGTCTTGGATTTATCTTTTTTGGGGAAGAATGGGCGCTGTCCCGTGTCCATTTCTTCCTCCGCAAAGTGTTCCAAGACAGAATCTTCGGGTACCCCCTTCTGCTCGACATCCATCTTTTCTTGGGTACTAGGGGGGACTTCCCCTTTCTTATTCTTTTCTTTCATAACTACCTTTGTAATTTGTGGAGCATTAGGAGGTACCGATATAGGAGTGGCAGCTGATTGGTCCTTTTGTGCAGGTTTTTGAGAACTTAAGAGATTCCGCGCAATGGGAGTGAAAGACTCCTTTGGAGGAATGGTCATGTCCGTCTGAGTTCCGACGGAACCCCTCCCTGCTACCTTCTGGGCGTAGGTAGGTCTGTTGATATTCAGGTGTTTTACCGATTTCCTGGCCTCCTGGTACGATATATTTAGCTCTGCCTTCAGCCGTTGAATTTCTTTTTATTCTTTCCACCTCTGGCATGCTCGTGAGTAGGCCGCTGTTCTCCCTCACAGTTAATACAGGTGCGTTTTGTGGCTGAACATGCTGTTGTTTCGTGGTCCTTTGCACCGCATCGAGCGCATGCAAGGACTCCACGGCAGGCCATTTGAGAATGTCCATACTTCTGGCATTTAAAACACCGTAAAGAGTTCGGAATGTATGGACATACTGAACAGTTGATGTATCCAGCTTTAATCTCGTCAAGAGGTTTAGGAGAGTTAAACGTCAGGATAACGCTTCTGGTTTTAACAATTTTTCCATCCCTTCGTGCAGTAATTCTCTTGACGGCAGTAACTCCCTGTGGTTTAAATTCGGAGCAGATTTCCTCCTCGGTTACGTCCAGAAGGTCCCACTCCGAAATGACACCGCTCGATAATTGAGTGTTCTGTGTGGTGTCAATGTTGTAGGGATTCCTCCGATTGATGTTGTTCGGAGTAGATGTTCAGATTGCCTGTCATTTTTAGTTTCAATTAAAAGGTCTCCAGAACGAAGGCTCTTAACTGATTTAGGTGAACCTGCTAACCCGCCTAGCCCTTTTGGAATAAAAAAGGGCGACATTTTACCAATCCGTTTTTCACAGGTGGACTGTATAATTAGGAACCTTGGAACAGGTTCTGATGGTACTTCAGTTCGTTGCCTCTTTTTTGCAATAATGCTATCTGGATCTTTATCTATGCTTTCAGATAGGAACCAGGTTGGGGCCCCTGATGAAGTAAGTTTATCAGGATTCATGAATTTTTTATATGGTTCAGTGCCCGAGCTCCCCATCCACCACGGAGCCCAAAGGGCCGCGCACTACCCGGCATGCAATAAATGCTCTCGGGAGTGGGACGCCAGGGCTACGCAGACACTATACCCGCACCGCCGCCAGCCTGAATCCTGTCACTCCGACCATGAGGGTAGCGGCTTGGCATTAACACGGTTGACCCTCGCAGGCGAGCCTACTAGCCGATTGATCCTAGCCGGGCCTTCCAGGACCACCCGTCTTGTCGAAGCAGGGGCCAAAGTGGTGTATTGAAGCTGGGCCCCTCAACCACCAGGATCCCCCTTTCCGAATTTCCACGGGTGGCAGCGCACGGCAAACACGCCGGATTCCATTGATGTAAGCCCGGAACCTAGGCTGTGGGCGTTGGATCCCAGTGATGCTAGTCTGGAAGTCCAGCAGCGTCACTGGGAGGTCCCCTCACCACGTACAGGTGCCCACGTCGAGGAGAATTTCTTGGTAAGAAACGTTATGCTCAGTTTTATATTTATGGATAAGCTTCTCACTTCTCCAGCGCTCACATATTATAGCATAGGCGGGATGGTCTTTTTTGCAATTTGGACATACTGATTGAGGAGCATTACAGTTTTCGCAATCATGTTCGATTGAACTACACTTTGCGCAAGTAGGGGTTCCCCGGCAAGCTGTTGGGGAATGTCCATACTTCTGGCATCGGAAACACCGTAGCGGGTTTGGGACATATGGTCTGACCTTACATACCAGATATCCGGCCTTAATGGATGATGGACAATTCGGTGTATTAAACGTCAAGATCAGGTTGCGGGTAGGGATCAGATTGCCATCTTTTCTGGTGGAGATTCTCTTGACATGAATAACTCCTTGTTTTTTCAGTTCTTCTAGCATTTCTTCTTCAGATACGTCTAGTAGGTCCCAGTCTGAGATCACTCTATTAGAGGTCTTTAGTGATCTATGGGACGTTACAGTTACTGGGAGGCCGGCAAAGAAATTAGTTTTCAAAAGTCGTTCAGAATGTTTGACATTAGATGTCTCAATGAGAATATCTCCTGATCTGAGTCTTTTTACGGATTTCGGAGATCCTGTTCTACTTTCCAATTGCTTTTGGACTCTAAATGGAGAAAGTTTGCCAACTGCATTCTCACCAGTTGAATGGATGATCAGATAGGTTGGAATTGGAATTGGATAGCTCTCTGGCTCAGTTTTTTGGCGTTTTGCAGTTCTTGCTGTGGAACTGTCTTTGTTTTTTATATCTGGGTTGCGTCTGGCATATAGTGTGCATAGTGCATAGTGTTAGGGTCGGGCGCCACCTGTGGTTTCCCACATCTGCGCCATATGTACACTGTGAAGAAATACAGAACACTGTAAATGCCAGAAAAAGTGTTGTGTGTTGAATGTGTGGTTTTGTGTTGGGTTCTGTTGTATGTCCTGGCATTTGGCCGCAGGGCCCCTGATGGAACCCCACGTTGCCCGCACACACCACTAGGAGGTAGCCAGGCTGCCCATAGTTCTCTGGCTAGTCTCCGTCAGGGTCGCCTCAGCTTCCTGAGCGGAGACCAAGTTAAAAAAAAAAAAATAAATAAATAAAAATAAAATAAAAATAAATAAATAAATAAATAAAAAAATAATAAAATAAAATAAAATAAAAAAAAAAAAATAAATAAATAAAAAAAAAAAAAAAAAAAATAATTAAAAGAAAAAATAATAATAAATAATTAATTAATTAAAAAAAAAAAAAAAAACACAGCGATTAGATAGAGTGAGGTAGTACAGGGTGTACAGAAGAGGGGGAATGAAAGTAAGAGTAAGGGGATATAGGCGAAGGCGTCCCCAACCAGTCAATGTACACTCAGTCAATCAGGTGAAGGCGAAGAAAGGGGAAGGAATGGGGTCGAAAGTGACTGTACAATTGAGCACAGATAGGATCGCCATTTGGCGCCTCTGTCATCGACATCGGGTGGTGTCCAATCCAGGGGTTTAATTCGATCCAATGGTAGCTTTCAAACTTCAATCATCAGATAGTTGTCCGTTTGATGGTGTGGCGGTCAAGTTCATGACTGTCTAGTCTGGATGAAAGTCCATCATGGTCTCAAACCGCCTGTTGTCTTCCTTGGGACTGCTATGGCGCAGGTACAGGAACTGTAGAAAAGGATTTCCTTCGGCTGAAGAGCTCTTGTGCGAAACGCGTAAAAGCTGTATATTCCTCCCTACTATCAAGCAGGTGTGTTTCTTGGTCTTTGGGTATGTAGGTCAAGGTAGTGATGAAGGTGCAGCGAAGATCCTCATACAGGGGGCAGTCATACATAAGGTGCGACCAACTCTCAGTCCCACCACAGGTGCAAGTGGGATCATCGATGATTCCAAGGGCCGTCAGTTTGCCTTTTAATGATCCATGGCCAGTTAACAGGTATGTAGCATAAAGACCAGGTGAAAACCAGGGGGGAAGCCTGGGGAACACCCTGTTAATGTAAGGGAAGAACTTTCTAGTGATTTCGCCTTTGTTGGAAGTAGTCCATCTCGCTTGCCACGCCTGCTGCAGATGCGTGAGGAGACGCTTCTTTTCTGCTGTTCTGTCGTTTGCGGGGTCTGTTGTGAATTCGAGGATGGTCTTGGAATTTGTTTTGGAGAGGTGGAAGAGTAGTCCACAGCGGACCACCTCCAGGTCCAGTGGCATGGCGCCTGTTGCGTCTGGCAGCCCAGATAAGTCTGAGTTTGATTTACTCATGATATGCTCTTTTTGGCCCCGGAGATTGTCTTTTTCTCCCAGGTTACCAGCCCCGCCACGCGGAGGGAAGAGCGGTGCCGCCTAGTGACCCAAGCGAAGAAAAGGGTTAGTATTAACTGAAAATAAAACAGGGATTAAAGAAAGGTGGCTTCTCTTTCTAGGTTATAGTATTTGAATATATCTATTTAATTATAATATTCAGGAGTTATCGGACTTTCGAAATTCAGGAGAAACGAACTTACAGTTAAGCGTACTAGTTGATCACTCTGGAAAGGCGCTGTGGTCACAAATATCGCTTGGCACTCGGGGCCCAATAAATAGCGTGCAATCGGAGTGAATGACTCTCTTGGTAGTACAGTCATCTCTGTTTGTGTACCGATAGTGCACTTCGCAGAAACCTTCTGGGCATATGAAGGCTTCCCGCTATTTACAGGTTGCATGCGTTTTCTAGCCTCTGGGTAGGAGATATTCAGCTCTGTTTTTAGTTTTTGGATCTCTTTTTCATCCATCCACCGCTGGCATGCTCTGGAGTAGGCAGGGTGCTCTCCTTGACAATTTATACAGATTGGTTTGGAAGCTGAACATTCCTTGCTCTCGTGATCTTTCGAAACACATCGAGCACAGGCAGGGTTACCACGACAAGCCGTTTTTAAATGGCCGTATTTTTGGCATTTAAAACACCTCAGTGGGTTTGGGATGTAAAGCCTCACTGGGCAGTTTAAACAGCCTGCCTTGATGGAACTTGGAAGCCGTGGGGAGTTAAATGTCATGATGAGAACTCGGGTAGGGACGAGATTCCCAACCTTCCGCATTGATGTTCTCTTGAAAGCCGTCACTCATTAGTCTTTTAGTTCAGAGCAGATCTCTTCTTCAGAGACATGAAGAAGATCCCACTCTGAAATGACGCCTCTTGAAGAGTTCAAAGTTTTGTGCGGGGTAGGTATTCCCCCTATGGATGTAGACATTGTAATTTTTTCCGCTTGTTTTGTGGTAGAAGCTTCGACCAAAAGGTCGGCCGAACGCGGTCGTTTTACAGATTTAGGTGACCTTGCCAACCCCTCTAATCCTTTCTGGATAAAGAAGAGTGACATTTTCCCAACTGACTGCTCTCCGGTAGAATGGAGAATGAGGAAAAGCGTTGTTATAGATAGTGTTTTATCCTCAGTTCTGGCTCTTTTTGCAGAATTGCTCTCACTCCATCTCATCGATTAGGTAGGGGCCTTGTTGGGGCCCCCAGAAGAAGAAAGATTTAAATTACTCATAAGGGTAAAGAAAAAGTGTCTGATTCCTAAGTACCTCACCCCCCGCGGAGCCCTAGGAGGGGACGCCCAGTCGTGAACTAGCAGGTACTGCGTACACGAATAGGACGCCGAGTTCGCTTAGAACACCATACCCACGTTACCAGTAAGTCTTTATCCCGTCCCAGGACCAAAGGGAGGGAGACTTATTGGAACGCAGTGACCCTAGCAGTAAAAACCACCCGCCGATTGATCCCAGTCGGGCCCGTCCGGGACCACCCGGCTCGTCGAAGCAGGGGCCAAAGTGGTGTATTAAGGCTGGGCCCCTCAACCACCAGGATCCCCCTTTCCGCTTCCACGGGTCGCGGCGCACGGGTGCACACGCTGGAACCAAGGTATGGGCGTTAGATCCCAGTGATGCTAATCTGGAAACCCAGCAGCATCACTGTGAGTTCTCCTCACCACGTACAGGTGCCTCGACGTAGGCACCTGTACGTAGGCACCTGTTCTCCTCACCACGTACAGGTGCCTACGTCGAGGGGCGTCGCTGGGAGTAGAAGGTGGCTGAATTTCAGTGCCTGTATTAAAATAATGGGTGTGTTAATGACATATTCCTATACAAATTTCGGAATTCGAATAAATTCCTTTTCAGTTCAAAAACATGTTTAATTTTTCGAAAAAACAATCTTTGGCCTTTCATTAAATGCGTTAATACCATGTGCTTTCGTTTTCCTTCCAGATGCTATTCGTATGTTGGTGCAAAGGGAGCTGTGCAACCTCTATCATTAGGTGAGCGATGTGACCACTTGGGTATAATTGTTCATGAATTCTTACATGCAGTTGGTTTCCATCACGAACAGAACAGGTCTGATCGTGATGGTTATATAAGAATCTTCTGGCACAACATACAGACTGGTAAGTATCTATGCCCAATTGTTTTAGTGTTAGAAAGCTATCTAAGCCCAATTATTTTAGTTTTATGAAGCTTTTAAGTTTACAGTACTCCTTTTCACACAGAGTATTTCTCTTGAGTTTCGATTAAATTTAAAAGTCCGGAGATTTTGATTTTTCTAACTTAAAAACGATTGTGGTTATACTGCGCCAGGAAAAAGTTAAAATACGAAAAAACGATAGGTTATTTTAATCTTTAAAACGGTTACATCGTAAAATTATATATATATTGTGTTCTTACTGAAGACTATAAAAATTTTATTTATTAAAGTTTACCGCTATAAATCAAACTCCGGTGTGCAACACGTTAATGCTATTGTACAAGGGGCAATTATGCATTAAACGTGCATGAAATTATATTAGGGCCATATTGTGTCTTTCTAATGGTGAATATGATATACGGTATTAGCTTTATTGTAATAATTATATTTTACATATATTCCTATAGGATTTAAGAAAGTAAATGGTGCTTTTGTCATTAGAATCATCTCCCAGAATCTGTAATAAATTTATTAATAACTGTGTATTAGCTATTGATTTAGAGGTGTTTAAGCGGATATTTTGAAAGTGTGGACACCGTTTATTGTAGAAGCGGAATTTATTGGCGCAAGGGCTGCTATGGCCAACATGCTCCTATAACATAAGATTGTTGGTCAATATGTGAAAGGAACTGTTCTAGAAGTGATTGTTATTGTTGTTATTTGGCTTAACGACACAAGGGCTACTGACGCCAAATTGTGTCTGCTCATAGTTTATTTAGTCGAAATATACCGCTGTAGATGTTAAATTAAATACTCCTATATAGGCCAATACATTTTAAATAGATTACAAGTTCTTTTATGTTTGCTTCATTTCCCAGGATATGAGTTAAATCATGTGAGAGGTTCAACCTAGAGACCGACTGAAAAGTGTTTGACCGTATGGTTCAATATAGGGGACAATCAAAGAGGAAATGCCTAACAGTAAGTTGACTATCACAGGATGAATCTTCTGGGGTGGATCTTCTCCCAGGATCAGGAACAGATGGGTATGATGAGTGTGTCCAATTCTCAGCCTTGCCAGTACCACTTCTTCACGTCTGTTTTGTCAAAGGCTTGAGAGCCACAGCTTTGGTTCTTGCTTTATCTGGTAAAGTTTATTGTTGGTGTTACTTTACCAGATCTGTGACCAGTTGTAACTTGCTTTGCGAATAACAGGCTTAAAATCAGTGTAAGGAACCTGTGGGTGTTCTGGGGCTACTGGTTGAGGATGTTTAGCTGCGAGGTCCGCACTTTCATTTCCCGGAATACCAGAATGGCCAGGGATCCAACAAAACCTGATTGATTGATTGGATACCCTGCAGGAAAAAAGCTGAGAATGAATGTGTTTCAAGGTAGGATGAGAAGATGAGAAATTCTTCCTTATGGCAGAAACAGCACTGAGCGAGTCAGTGTAAATTATTAAACTTTCCATCTCACCTGCCTATGGCAGGTGAGATGGAAAGTTCAATAATTTTACTGAGTGCTAATTTGATGGCATATAATTCCGCTGTGAAGACGCTGCAGACTAATGGTAGTGAGCCAGTAACCGTTAGAGAAGGAAAAACTGCAGCAGCCCCAACCGTACTGGCTGTTTTGGATCTGTCAGTATAGACTTTACAGGCATGGGAGTTGAGAGTAGTGTGAGCTAAGTGCAACTGCCTGATATTAAAGGAAGGTACAGTATTCTTTCCCCACTCCAGAAAAAAATGTATCATCGGAGGGTTGTTGTTGTTGTTGAAGTGGGGTTTATTGGCGCAAGGGCTGCTATGGCCAAAATGCGCCTATAACTTAAGATTGTTGGTCAGTATATGAAAGGAGTTGTTCTAGAAGTGACTGTATACGTTTATCATTTTTAAGTATTTAAACAGTTCTGATAGATTGGCGTCATCTCCAAGTATATTATCTAGTTGCAAGGGTTTTTGTGAGTTGATTAAAGATTTGAAACATTCAATTCTAGCTGAACCATAGTGTGCACATTCAATAATAATATGTTTCACTGTAAGAATGGAACTACAGTGCGAGCAGAGAGGAGGCTCTTCTCCTAGCAGTAAAAAAAGGTGCGTTAGGTGCGTATGACCAATTCGTGCTCTTGCAAGGACGACCTCTTCGTGCCTGGTTAATCGGGAACTAGATCTCCATAGCTGTGGGTTTTGTTTTATTTCAAGTAGTTTGTTTGATATCTGATTATGCCACTTTTCAGACCACATCTCTGTACATATCCTCCGTATGATTGGCTTGTAATCAGAAAAAGGAACTGGGATGGGATCAGAGCAAGCAGGGTGTTTTGCTGCTTCGTCTGCACGCTCGTTTCCTGGAATTCCGACGTGGCTGGGTATCCAGCAGAAAGTGACAGTCAGCTTATTTTTATTGAGGTGATATAACTGTGATCTGATTTGTGTGAGAAGTGGATGGGGAATTTGTCGATTTCCCTGTAGGGCATTCATTGCACTTAAAGAGTCTGTGTATATTATGACCTGGATATTTAAAAGATCATTAAGGAGATTTAGAGCCATTTTGATTGCATATAATTCGGCAGTAAATACACTGCATTCACCCGGTAATTGTACAGAAACAGTGGATGTAGGACTGATTGCTGCAGCTCCCACGGATATATCAGTCTTGGATCCGTCTGTGTATATATGAAGACTGTGAGCATTGGTCAATGCATGGTCCGCATGTAACTGTCTAAGGTTGTGATTTGATAGGGAGTGTTTTCCCCACTGTAGAAAATAGTTATCGCAAAGAGGTATATACATTGCCCATGGTGCTTGTACTACATCTGCAGCTTGAGATATGTTTCCTAGACAGATGTTCCAATTTTTGGTTAGCTCTTGTAGCCGGATACCAGCAGGTTTGTTTTCATTGGGTTTATTTTTATACAAATTTTCCCACTGAGGTTCAAACAGATATGTCCAGACGGGGTGAGAAGGGAGGCTATGTAGTTTGGCCGCATAGTTAAGGAGCAATACTTTTCTCCTAAGATATAGTGGTGGTTCATTGGCGTCTATATACAAACTTTGCACTGGGGAGGTCTTAAAGGCTCCTGAAGCAATCCTCAGAGCACTATGCTGGACTGGATTGAGCCGGGCTAGTACTGTCTTACGCGCAGAGTCATAGACTGGGGCTCCATAATCTAGTCGAGATCTTATTAAAGTTTTGATTTGATTTGATTTGATTTCGGTTTTAATGGCGCAAAAACAACTACGGTTATATTGCGCCAGGAAACGATTAAAATATCAACAAAGAAATTCTGGTAACCTTTAAAAAGGTTACCTCGTCAAATTGTTATTTATATATGTGTGTATATGTTAATAGCTTGTATAAACTTAAAAACTGCCGACACGTGGTCGTTGTCTGATAAAATCTGACTGAGTGTATAAGGCTCAGTCGGATGAGTAAAAGCGGTAAAATATATATTGCGAACATGGGTAAAATTAACGCAATCTATTAAAATATGCTTTATTGATAAAATGGTGTCGCAAGACTCGCACATAGGAGGGTCATCCGCCCTCAGCAGAAACGAATGTGTCAGATGACTGTGTCCTATGCGGAGTCGGGCAAGAACAACTTCCTCGCTCCGATTCCTGCGCAGACTAGACTGCCATGTTTCTATTACAGGCTTTATTTGATATAATTTATTTGTTCTCTGTCTGTGCCATAGTTCTTGCCATTGGGAATATATCTTTTTGCGTATTATTTGCCTGTAGTCTGTATAGGGGACTAACAGGCAACGATTATGAGTGGGTGTTGCTGATTTGGCTGCAGCGTCAGCCAAATCATTTCCCTTTATCCCAATGTGGCTAGGAATCCAGCAGAAGCGGATATCAAACTTGCATTCATAAAGAGAATGTCTCTTCTGCTGAATCCGACAAAGAACTGGATGAGAATTGTGTCTCAGAGATAATAAAGCCTGTAATACACTCAAAGAATCGGAATATATTATTGACCTTTGGAATTGACAAGTTCGAATGTGATCCAAGGCTAGCTCTATAGCATACAGCTCTGCAGTGTATATGCTGGATTCGGGAGGAATCTGCTGAGATATTATAGTGTCCGGAAAGACAGCAGCAGATCCTACGCACGATTCAGACTTCGAGCCGTCTGTGTAAACGGGCAGGAAGTCTGAGTGCTCAGCTTGGTGTGCAGAGTAGAGCTGCTGGTAGACAGATGATGAGGTCTCAGACTTTACCCATTTCTTAAGAGAAAAGTCGCACGGTGGGGGATGAGCATGCCAGGGTGGAAGAGTTTCTTTTGGTGTTTGTGCCACCTTGTCTACCATGATGTTAAACTCTCTGATTAGCTCTTGGACACGAATACCAAAAGGTCGGTTGGCAGTCTGACGGGTATTGTACAAGTTTTCCCAACGTGGCTCAAAAACGGATACCCACGTAGGATGGTCTGGCAGGGATTTCAACTTTAAAGCATAGTTTAAAGACAACTGCTTACGTCGAAGGGATAACGATGGTTCGCTTGCTTCGACGTATAAGCTCTGGACAGGAGATGTTCGAAAAGCTCCAGTAGCGATACGGATAGCCTGATGGTGGACAGGGTCCAGCCATCGGAGGACACTATCTCTAGCTGAGGAGTATACCTGGGACCCGTAGTCTAATTTGGGTCGTACAAGTGCACGGTAAAGCCGCAGTAGGGTGCATCGATCTGCTCCCCAACGCGTTGAGGAGAGAGAGCGGAGAATATTGAGTCCCCTCGTGCATTTTGTACGAAGTTGACGAATATGTTCGAGAAAGGTCAGCTTTTTATCAAACACAAGTCCCAAGAATTTTGTGTCTGACACTACTGGAATAACATTTTGTCCGAGCCTTAATTCAGGTTCAGGATGAAGATTACGCTTGCGACAAAAGTGTACGCAAACGGTCTTCTCCGGCGAGAACCTGAAGCCATTAGCAAGTGCCCAGGAATTAAGACGATCAATGGCTTTCTGCAGTTGTCTTTCAATAACCCTCACGTTGCATGACTGACAAAATATGCTAAAGTCATCAACATAGAGGGCACAGTTTACAGTTGGAGGAAGTTGTTCTGTGATGGAATTGACTTTGATGGCAAAAAGCGTGACACTTAATACTGATCCTTGTGGTACTCCCTCCTCTTGGCTGAAGGGAAGAGAGAGTGAGGATCCCACACGAACTTGGAAAGATCGATTGGCCAAAAAGTTTTTAATAAAAATGGGGAGTTGCCCCCTAAGGCCTAGGCTATGCAGATCTTTTAATATGCCAAATCTCCAAGTTGTGTCATACGCTTTCTCCATGTCAAAGAACACCGACACCAAGTGTTCGCGTTTTAGGAAAGCATCCCGGATGGATGCTTCCAATCTAATAAGATGGTCCAAGGTGGACCGGTTCCTTCGGAAGCCGCACTGGATGTTGGAGAGAAGGTCATTTGTTTCAAGATACCATATTAAGCGAGAATTAACCATTCTCTCCAGGATTTTGCACAGACAGCTAGTCAGAGCAATAGGACGATAATTGGTGGTGACTTTCGGATCCTTTCCTGGCTTAGGAAAGGCAAGAACGATAGCCTTTCGCCAGGAGTCCGGAAACTGCCCTTCAGTAAAGATTCTGTTATACAGAAGGAGCAGACAATCCATAGATTTTGATGAAAGATGTTTAATCATTTCATAATGGATGCCATCTGGTCCAACGGCACTTGCTTTGGAAAGAGCGAGGGCCCTTTTCAGTTCCAGAATAGTGAAATCCCCGTTGTAGGGATAAATGCTCTTAGATTTAAAGCTAAGTGCCTGTTTTTCGATTTTATATTTCAGGACCAGAAACTCTGGGGAATACGAAGATGTGGCAGAGATCTTGGAGAATGTTTCCCCAAGAGAATTAGCTATTGCAGTTGGATCTGCAATAGCGCATCCATTATAATCTAGGATTGAAGAAGGGTGGGATGTATATTTTCCCTTCATTTTCCGGATTTTATCCCAGACTACCTTAGAGTTGGTAGACTGGTTAACAGATGATGTAAAACGGATCCACGATTCCTTTTGACTCTGACGACGGATGTAACGTGCTTTGGCTCGTGCACGTTTGAAGGCTATAAGGTTGTTCGTGGTAGGATATCGGCGAAATATCCCCCACGCTTTGTTTTGAGCCTTTTTTGCTGCTGTGCATTGTGAATTCCACCAAGGTTTAGGAAATGGTGGAAACCGGGCAGATGTTTTTGGGACAGCATTAGCAGCTGCTTGGACAATATTTTCTGTGATGTACTTAACTGCATCATTGATAGGCTCTTGACTGACTGTACTAAGATCAAAATTTGCCTGGTGTTGGAAGGCAGTCCAGTCAGCCTGATCAATCTTCCACCGTGGTAACCTAAAAGGAAGACATGGTCTCCCACTGTGTAACAAGGTTATCACAGGGAAGTGATCACTACCGTATGGATTCTCCTCCACTTCCCAGGTGAGTGAAGGGAGTAGAGTAGGGGAGCAGATAGAGAGATCAATGGCAGAAAAAGTACGGGTAGGCATGTGGAAAAAGGTGTTTGTTCCAGTATTTAGAAGGGAAAGGTCATTGTCATTGAGCATATGCTCTATGACTCGTCCCCTTCGATTGATGTTAGCACTACCCCACAGGGTGTTATGTCCATTAAAATCCCCAAGAAGTAAGAAAGGGGGAGGCAGCTGCGTTAGAAGATCATCAAGGTCTGCCTGGGAGATGTCAGTCCCAGGTGGCAAATATATAGAGCATACAGTTAATAAGAATCCCACTGAAAGGCGAATTGCCACAGCCTCCATGCTGGTTGTAATTAGCAAGGGCTGCACTGGGGTATGGTTACCCACAAGGATAGCCACTCCCCCATGTACAGAGCCATCCGCAATTCTATCCTTTCGGAAAACTGTGATGTTGTGCATGGTGGGATCATCATTTGCCTTTAGATATGTCTCCTGCAAGCAAAAGCAAACTGGCTCGTGCTTTTGCAGGAGGGCCTTGATGTCATCTATATTTCGCCGGAATCCACGACAATTCCATTGTAGGAATTTAGCCATTATTTTGGCTTGGTGGGTCCATCAGGCGGCTTCCGAGGTGCTGAGGGCTTACTTTTATCAGTCTTGGATTTGTCTTTTTTGGGGAAGAATGGACGCTGTCCCGTGTCCATTTCTTCCTCCGCAAAGAGTTCCAAGACTGATTCTTCGGGTACCTCCTTTTGCTCGACATCCATTTTTTCTTGGGTACTAGAGGGGACTTCCCCGTTCTTATTCTTTTCTTTCGTAATTACCTTTGGAACTTGTGGAGCATTAGGAGGTACCGATATAGGAGTGGCAGCTGATTGGTCCTTCTGTGTAGGTTTTTGCGAACTTAAGAGATACCGCGCGATAGGAGTGAAAGACTCCTTGGGAGGTATGGTCATGTCCGTCTGAGTTCCGACGGAACATCTCCCTGCTACCTTCTGGGCGTAGGTAGGTCTGTTGATATTCAGGGGTTTGACCGATTTCCTTGCCTCCTGGTATGATATATTTAGCTCTGCCTTCAGCCGTTGAATTTATTTTTCTTCTTTCCACCTCTGGCATGCTCGTGAGTAGGCCGGATGTTCGCCCTCACAGTTAATACAGGTGGGTTTTGCGGCTGAACATGCTGTTGTTTCGTGGTCCTTTGCACCGCATCGTGCGCATGCAAGGACTCCACGGCAGGCCATTTGAGAGTGTCCATACTTCTGGCATTTAAAACACCGTAAAGGGTTCGGAACGTATGGACGCACTGAACAGTTGATATATCCAGCTTTGATCTCATCAGGAGGTTTAGGAGAGTTAAAAGTCAGGATAACGCTCCTGGTTTTAACTATTTTTCCATCCCTTCGCGCAGTGATTCTCTTGACGGCAATGACTCCCTGTGGTTTTAATTCGGAGCAGATTTCCTCCTCGGTGACGTCGAGAAGGTCCCACTCCGAAATGACACCTCTCGATGAATTGAGTGTTCTGTGTGGTGTCACCGTTATAGGGATTCCTCCGATTGATGTTACTCGGAGTAGATGTTCGGATTGCCTGTCATTTTTAGTTTCAATTAAGAGGTCACCAGAGCGGAGCCTCTTAACTGATTTGGGTGAACCTACTAACCCATCTAACCCTTTTTGGATAAAAAAGGGCGACATTTTACCAATCGGTTTTTCACCGGTTGAGTGCATAATCAGGAACCTTGGAACAGGCCCTGATGTTACCTCTGTTCGCTGCCTCTTTGTACTAATAGTACTATCTGGATCGTCGTCGATGTTTGCAGATAGGGACCGGGTTGGGGCCCCTGAAGAAATGAGTTTATCAGGATTCATAGAGTTTATTTAATTGTTCAGTGCCCGGGCTCCCCACCCACCACGGAGCCCAAAGGGACGCCCACTACCCGGCATGCAATAAATGCGCTCGGGAGTGGGACGCCAGGGCTACCCAGACACTATACCCGCACCGCCGCCAGCCTGAATCCTGTCCCTCGGACCATGAGGGTAGGGGCGTGGCATTGACACGGTTGACCCTCGCAGGCGAGCCTACTAGCCGATTGATCCTAGCCGGGCCTTCCAGGACCACCCGTCTTGTCGAAGCAGGGGCCAAAGTGGTGTATTGAAGCTGGGCCCCTCAACCACCAGGATCCCCCTTTCCGAATTTCCACGGGTCGCAGCGCACGGCAAACACGCCGGATTCCATTGATGTAAGCCCGGAACCTAGGCTGTGGGCGTTGGATCCCAGTGATGCTAGTCTGGAAGTCCAGCAGCGTCACTGGGAGGTCCCCTCACCACGTACAGGTGCCCACGTCGAGGGGGCTTATTAAAGTACGATATAAGTGTAAGAGTGTGAAGCGATCGGTTCCCCATGTCATAGAAGAGATAACTTTGAGAATATTCATCTTTCTCATGCACTGAGTTCTCATTTGCATTATATGTGCCTGAAAGGTAAGTTTAGTGTCCAGTACTAAACCCAAGAACCGGATATTGTTGCTAAGTGGTATTAGTTGGGCTCCTAACCTTAGCTCAGGATCTGGATGAAGCTGTCGCTTTTTACAAAAGTGAATAGCAGTGGTTTTTGTTCTGGATAGGCGATAGCCATTGTGGGATGCCCATGACTCTATTTTGTTTATTGATAGTTGCAGTTGGCGTTTAATGGAGCGCATATTTAGTGAATGACAGGATATAGTAAGGTCGTCTGCGTGTAGATAAGTGTCGACATTACGCGGAATATTATCTGTTGCACTGTTCAGCCTAACTGCAAAGAGTGTTGCACTAAGAACTGATCCTTGTGGGACCCCTTCTTCCTGAACAACCTTTTGGGACAGTGTATTGCAATAACGCTGTTGTTGTTGTTGTTGATGGGGTTTTAAGTGCAATGGCTACTTAGGCTATATTGCACTTAGAAAAGTGATTCATACTGCCTGTGTTGTTTCATGTAGAAACGGTTAGAAATGGCTGTACAGTCCTATTTGTTTTAAGAAGGAGGAGAATTCAGTGAGATTTGATTTTTCGCCTATGATATGGCTAAGTGACAAAGGTTCCTTTAAGCTTGCCAGAGAAATGAATGACAGTAGTCGAGCATTATTATATAGAGTACATTCCAGAAGTATGTGTTTGACTGTGAGTGGTGTATGGCAATGGTTACATTGAGGTGGGTCATTTCCTGACAGGAGGAACAGATGAGTTAAATGAGTATGGCCTATTCTGGCTCTGGCCAGAATAGGCCATACTCATTTAACTCATCTGTTACTTCTTCTTGTCTGTTTGCAATGGGGCTGGAAGCCCATAATTTTGGTACAGGTTTAATTTGAAAAAGTTTATTATGAATTTGCGCTTGCCATTGCAGAGTCCATTGACCATTACATATACTTCGGATCTTAATTTTATAATCTATGAACGGTACTAAGGAATTTGTTGGGGCTGCTCTCGATGGATGTTTGGCAGCATCATCCGCAATTTCATTTCCTGGTATTCCAGTATGGCTAGGTATCCAGCAGAAAATAACCTTTTGTTGTTGCTCTCTCAGACGTATTAACTCTGTTCTAATGAGCTTTATTAGAGGGTGATTAGACGGAGAGTTGTTTTGCAAGGCTAATAAGGAACTCTGGGAGTCTGTGTATATTAAGCTCTTTTGAATTGACTTATGGAAGATATGTTCTATAGCAAACTTTATGGCATATAATTCAGTAGAGTAACTACTGCACTCTGTTGGGAGAGATAGAGAAAGGATAGTATCGGGGAGTACTACTGCTGCGCCCGTTCCCCTCTCAGACTTCGATCCACCCGTATAAATTTTAATGAAGTCGGGATAACATTGAGTATGCGCTATGTGTAGCTGTTTGATATTTATATCTGATAGGGAGTGTTTACCCCATTGTTGGAAATAACTGTCACAAGATGGCATGATGACAGACCATGGAGGTTCAGGATCTATAGGATCTTGTAAGATTTTATTAAAGTGAATATCCCAATCTTCTGCTAGTTGTTTTAGCCTAATACCAGCAGGCCGAACTGACTGTGGTTTGTTTCTATACAAGGTCGTAAACTGTGGATTATAAAGTATTGACCAATTAGGATGGGTCATTTGGCTTTGGATCTTGGTTGCATAGTTCAGCAGCAACATCTTTCTCCTGATATTTAGGGGAGGTTCATGAGCTTCAACATACAAACTTTGCACTGGAGATGTTCTGAACGCACCTAGTGCTGTTCTGAGAGCTGAATGTTGAATAGGGTTGAGGCGAGATAAAGCACTCTCCCTAGCAGAGTCGAAGACAGGTGCTTTTGGTTTGGTTTGGTTTGGGGTTTATTGGCGCATCAGCAACTGAGGCTATAATGCGCCAAATACCGGTCATATATAAAAAGTGAAGATATTCAGTGACCTAAGTAGTTAGGCCACCATGTCAAGATATAAAAGGAGTAAAAGTACAAAACATATGAGCAAAGGAATGCCAAATGAATTTTAAATTCGATTAAAAAGGTTTACTGATTTTAAAAAGTTAAAAACAGCAGACACATTGTCATTGTCGGATAAAATCTGACTGAGTGTATAAGGCTCAGCCAGAGGACTAAAAGCGGTAAAATAAAAATCACGTTCGTGTCTAAAACGTGGACATCGGTTAAAATGTGGCGTATACTTAAATAGGTGTCACAATTCTCACACATGGGACAGTCATCTGCCCTCAGCAAAAAAGCATGTGTAAGATGACTGTGTCCTATGCGGAGCCGAGCTAATACAACTTCCTCTCTGCGATTCCTGCGCAGACTAGACTGCCAATGTCCGATTACAGGCTTTATCTGATAGAGCTTGTTTGTGACTTGCTCATGCCAGGATTGTTGCCATTGGGACAGTAATTTATCGTGTATTAACTGCCTGTAGTCTGTATAGGGGACTAACAGGCAATAACTGTTTTGGGGTTCGGGTGACCTGGCCGCAGCATCTGCCAGTTCATTTCCCACTATCCCAATGTGGCTTGGAATCCAGCAGAAACGAATGTCAAATAAACACTCAAACAAGGAATGCAACGTCTGCTGAATCCGGGTCACAAATGGATGAGGATTATACCTCCTACCCGATAAAGCCTGCAGTGAACTTAGAGAATCAGTGTACACCATACACTTTTGGTACCTATGGGTTTTAATGTGGTCCAAGGCTAACTCTATAGCATACAACTCAGCTGTATATATGCTGCATTGTTGGGGAATCTTTCCAGATATAGAAAGACCTGGAAAGATAGCAGCACATCCAACAGACAACTCCGACTTCGAGCCATCAGTGAAGATAGGCAAGAAGTCGGAATATTCGGTCCGGTGGGCAGCGTAGAGTTGGTGGTAGACAGAAGATGGAGTTGTGGACTTTCCCAAATTTTTAAGGGAGAAGTCGCATGATGGGATGCGAGCATGCCAGGGTGGAAGTGATTGCCTTGGTGACTGGGCAACATTGTCTACCGTGATGTCGAGCTCTCTGAGCAGATCTTGGACACGGATACCAAAAGGCCGATTGGCAGTCTGACGAGTGTTATATAAGTTTTCCCATTGTGGCTTGAAAACGGACGTCCACGTAGGGTTGTCTGGCAGGGATTTTAATTTAACAGTATATTTTAAAGACAATTGCTTTTGTCGCAATGACAGCGGTGGTTCAGATGCTTCAACATATAAACTCTGGACAGGGGATGTTCTAAATGCTCCAGTAGCAATTCGGATGGCTTGGTGGTGGACTGGGTCCAGCCATCTAAGTACGCTGTTTCTAGCCGATGTGTACACTTGGGACCCATAGTCTAGTTTAGATCGGACAAGTGCACGATAGAGGCTGAGCAAAGTGGAGCGGTCTGCTCCCCATTTATTGGAGGAAATAGAGCGTAGGAGATTCAGCCCTCTTGTGCACCTTGTCCGAAGTTGACGAATGTAAGGTAAAAATGTCAACTTCTTGTCGAAAATGAGCCCCAAGAATTTTGTCTCAGGTGCTACTGGAATGATGTCTTGTCCGAGTTTAAGTTCTGGTTCAGGGTGAAGGTTCCGTTTGCGACAAAAGTGTACGCAAACGGTCTTCTGTGGCGAGAACCTAAAACCACTAGTCACTGCCCAAGAGTTGACGTGGTCTATGGCATGCTGCAATTGTCTTTCGATGACCCTCATATTGCATGACTGCAAAAAGATGCTAAAGTCATCTACAAAGAGGGCACTGTTTACGGTAGGAGGAAGTTGTTCGGTTATAGAGTTAACTTTGATTGCAAAAAGCGTAACGCTTAAAACTGATCCCTGTGGAACTCCCTCTTCTTGGCAGAATGGTCGGGAGAGGGTGGATCCCACACGAACTTGGAAAGACCGGTCTGTAAGGAAGTTTTTGATAAAGAGGGCAATGTGTCCTCTAAGACCAAAGTTATATATATCTTTTAAAATTCCATATCTCCAAGCCGTGTCATACGCTTTTTCCATATCAAAGAAAACTGACACCTGGTGCTCACGTTTTAGGAAAGCATCACGTATAGATGTTTCCAAGCGGATTAAATGGTCAAGTGTTGACCGATTCCTTCGGAAGCCACACTGTATCCTGGAAAGGAGGTCATTAGCTTCTAAATACCACAAGAGACGAGCATTGACCATTCTTTCCAGGATCTTGCACAAGCAGCTCGTCAGAGCAATAGGACGGTAATTGTTTGGTGTTTTTGGATCCTTTCCTGGTTTCGGAAAGGGGAGGATAGTTGCCACATGCCACGAGTCCGGAAATGTCTCTTCAATATAGATTCTATTATAGAGACAGAGCAAACGATCCATGGATTCCGATGAAAGATGTTTAATCATCTCATAATGGATGTCGTCTGGCCCAACAGCACTCGCCTTGGAGAGTAAGAGTGCTGCTTTCAGCTCCCACTGTGTAAAGGGCTGATTGTATTCCTCGCGATTGTTAGAGGACAGCTTTAGGTGATGTTTTTCTGCTCTCTGCTTGTGTGCGAGGAACTCTGGGGGGTAAGCTGTTTCTGAAGACACTTTAGCAAATGTCTCCCCTAGAGTATTTGCAATTGCAGTTAGATCTGCAATTGTACATCCATTATGTTCCAGGATCGTTGAAGGGTGTGAGTTGTATTTGCCCTTCATTTTCCGAACTTTGTCCCAGATGGCTTTGGGATTGGCGGCCCTTGTAAGGGAAGATGTAAATTTGATCCAAGATTCCTTTTGGCTCTGACGTCTAATGTACCGTGCTTTGGCACGTGCACGTTTAAAGGCTATTAAATTATCTGTGGTGGGGTAACGGCGGAAAAATCCCCATGCTTTATTTTGAGCCTTCCTAGCCGCTGTGCATTCTCCATTCCACCATGGTTTTGGAAAACGTGGAAAACGGGACGATGTCCTGGGAATTGCAACTGCTGCTGCCTGGGCTATACTTTCTGTGACGTTTTTAACTGCCTCATTAATTGACTCCTGGCTGACTATGGTGGTATTAAACGTTGCCAGATGACGAAAGGCATTCCAGTCGGCATGATCGATCTTCCAACGTGGTATCCTCGACTGGTGACATTGTCTCCCATTTGAAATGGTGGATAACACGGGGAAGTGATCACTACCATAAAGGATATCTTCAACCTCCCATGTACTCAGAGGCAGGAGGGAAGAGGAGCAGATGGAAAGATCAATAGCAGTAAATGTACGGGTAGCCGTGTGGAAAAAGGTGTTAGATCCCACATTTAGAAGGGCCAGATCATTGTTTTCAAGCAATCGCTCGATAATCCGACCCCTTCTGTTGATGTCAGAACTACCCCACAGCGGATTATGTCCATTATCGGATTATGTCCTTTTCTAGGAAAATTAGGGCGTCCTGAATCATTTTTATCCTCCACATCTCCATCTGCATATAATTCAAGAAAATCTTCTTGGTTGGGCATATCATCTGTATCCATGCTTGTTGGTTGTTTCACCTCCACACTATCTGATTTATGTAATTTTTCTGCCACTGTATTGTGGGTTAGGTTTTGAGTTGGAATTGTGAGTGGCGTATTATTACTTTGGTCCACTAACTGTGATTCAGATGTAGGCTGAGTTGATAGCACTAATCGAGCCCAGTCGGCGATCGATTTGTCTGGAGAGACTGACACTTCTGTCTGACATGCTACTGATTTGTAACTATGGGCAGCCGAAGCATAAGTAGTTTTTGGAATACTTGATTTTACTTGCCTTCTAGCTTCTTGAAAAGATACTTTATTTTCTGTCTTGTATTTCTGTATTTTTTTTCCTAACTTCCAAAGATCACAATCTTTGGAGTAGGCTGGATGATTGCCCTTACAATTAGGACACTGCGGAGTTTGAGCCTTGCATTCAGATTGAGTGTGAGTTTTGCAACTGCAGTTTGGACATGTTGCATCTCCACGGCATGCTGTCTGGGAGTGGCCAAGTTTCTGGCATTTGTAGCATCTCAGAGGGTTCGGGTTGTTGTTGTTGTAGTTCGGCTTAACGACACAAGGGCTACTACGGCCAAATTGTGTCTCCTAATCGTTAATTTAGAAAAAACCTATTGCTAGCGAGATTAAATTATATACTTCTGTACAAACCAATATGTTTTAGATATAATAAAAGTTCTTCGATATTTGCTTCATTTCCTAAGATGCGAGATAAATCAGGTGATATATTCAATGTAGACAGTGACTGAAAAATGTTTGACCGGATGGTTGAATGCAAGGGACAATCAACCAGGAAATGACGGACTGTAAGTTGCGTCTGACAGGATGAGCACTGTGGTGGGCTTTCTCCCAATAATAGGAAGAGATGAGTATGGTGAGTGTGTCCAATTCTCAGTCTTGCCAGTACTACTTCCTCTCGTCTGTTTCTTCGGAAGCCAGACAGCCACAGCTTTGGGTCTTCTTTTATTTGGTATAGTTTATTGTTAGTGTCACTTTTCCAGGTCTGTGACCATTTATTGTAGCAGGCTTTGCGTATGACAGACTTAAAATCAGAGAAAGGAACCTGAGGATGTTGTGAGAGAGTGGTTTCCGGATGTTTAGCGGCAAAGTCAGCACTTTCATTTCCCGGAATGCCTGAATGGCCAGGGATCCAGCAAAATCTGATTGACTGATTGGACACACTGCAAACGAATAGCTGGGAATGAATCTGTTTCAATGTAGGGTGAGAAATGGAGGAATTCTTCCTTATGGCAGAGGCAGCACTAAGAGAATCTGTGTAAATTATGGCAGATGAGATGGAAAGCTCAATTATCTTACTAAGCGCTAACTTAATGGCATATAATTCGGCTGTGAAGACGCTGCAGGCAAGCGGTAGAGTGGCTGAAATTGTACATAAAGGGAAAACCGCCGCAGCACCTACCGTACTCTCAGTTTTTGAACCGTCCGTATAAATTTTACAGGCATGGTTGTTCATAGCATGAGCTGAATGTAACTGTCTGATATTGCAGGAAGGTATATTTTTCCCCCACTGGAGGAAGTATGTATCTTGAGAGACAGACACATATGTCCACGGAGCAACAGGTGTAGTTGTGTCTTGGAAAATTTCATTTAAATTGATATTCCAAGTCTGAACAAGCTCTTTTATCCTGATAGAGGCGGGTCTATTTTCATTTGGTTTGCTCTCATAGAAGGCGTCCCAACGGGTATTATAGAGATACTCCCAACTTGGGTGCGATGGTAGACTCTGGATCTTAGCAGCGTAGCGAAGCAATAGTGTTTTTCTACGCAGATGTAATGGGGGATCATGCGCTTCAATATATAGACTTTGGATAGGAGAAGTCCTGAAAGCTCCCAGCGCAGTCCTCAGAGCACTGTGGTGGATCATATTTAGCCGTTTTAAAGTAGTGCTCCTGGCAGAGTCATATACTGGACAACCATAATCTAGTCGTGAACGGATTAAGCTTCTGTAAAGATGCAACAAAGTACACCGATCAGCTCCCCATGACATAGATGAGACCGAACGAAGTATATTTAAATGCTTTAAACAAGAAGTTCTCAAATGAGTGATGTGAGCTTGGAAATTTAGTTTGCGGTCTAGTAATAGTCCAAGAAATTTAACGGTATTAACAAGCGGGATTGGAGTATTGTTTATTTGTAGTTCAGGTTCCGGATGGAGAGCTCGCTTCTTGCAAAAGTGAGTGACAGTGCATTTCTTTTCTGACAATCTGTAACCGTTCCGTGAAGTCCAGGCCTCTATTTTGGTTATGGCTAGTTGTAGCTGCCGTTCAATGGTATTCATACTTTGAGATTGACAGGAAATGGTAAGATCATCTGCATACATATAAGTTTGAACAGTTTTTGGGATATCTCGTGTCATTGTGCTAACTCGGATTGAAAACAGTGTTGGACTGAGTATTGATCCCTGCGGAACTCCCTCTTCCTGTATGTGAGATGTAGAGAGGACGTTTTTGTATCGGACTTGAAAAGAGCGCAATTGCAGGAAATTTTGAATTGTTTCCGGCAAATGGCCCCGAAGCCCCAGATGGTAAAGGTCCCTAATAATACCATGACGCCATGTTGTATCAAATGCCTTTTCAAGATCTAAATTGACCATGACTAGATGTTGTTTCATGACAAAGGCATTGCGGATATGAGATTCGGCTTTGATAAGCGTTGATCTATTTTTCCGAAAGCCATATTGTTGTTCTGGAAGGAGATTCTCTGACTCCAGGATGTAAGTGAGCCTAGTATGAACCATCCTTTCGAAAATTTTTCCCATGCAGCTCGTAAGAGATATTGGCCTGTAATTTTCAACACAGGAAGGATCTTTTCCTGGTTTTGGTAAGACGATAACGAACGAATGGCGCCATGAAGAAGGATAGGCATTTTCGGTGAAGATCCGATTATAAAAAATTAATAGAGTTCTCAAGTCTTCATCAAGTAAATGCTTTAGCATAATGTAATGAACTCCATCTGGACCTGCAGCGCTATTGGAAGATCTGTTTAATGATTCTTGAAGTTCTATTAATGTAAACGGTTGGTTGTACGGCAGTGAGCGGCGCGTGAAGAAGTTGATTTTATACCGTTCCGCACCTGCTTTGATGTTCTGGAAGGTGGACGCATAGGTGGCAGAAGCTGATATTTTTGCAAATGATTCTGCTAATGCATTTGCAACTTCTTCAGGAGTGGAAATGTCTTTCCCTCTCCAATGAAGTATCGGAGAGGGCAGCCGAGTAAATTTGCCATTTAATGCCTGTATTCTTTTCCAGATGACTCGTGTATCCGTGTCTTTAGTAATGATGGAGGCAAAAGCAATCCATGAATCCCGTTTCGCTTTCCGCCTAACTTGTCTAGCTTTTGCTTTTAGTCTTTTAAAAGCAATTAGGTTACTAGTGGTGGGATATTTGCGGAAATGATTCCAGGCGCGGTTTTTTCCCTGTTTGGCAATTAAACAATCTGTATTCCACCAGTGATTTCTGTGTTTTCGATATGGTGTGGATTTTGGAATGGAGGCCTTAGCTGCAGTCATCATTTAATTGGTTATGTAAGTGTTGACATCATCAATATGTTGACTTTGAACATAAAATCTGTTTAAGCGTATCTGGGCAGAATAGCCATCCCAGTTTGCCTTTTTAAACTGCCAAGTGGATCGTTGGTCAGGATTTGAAGTTACCCCCGTTTGTAGCGAGCAAATAATTGGAAAGTGATCACTGTTGAAGGGATCGGTTAACACCGACCATGTCATGATTGGAAATATGGATGGCGAACAAATTGACAAGTCTATTGCGGAAGCAGATCCGGTTGCTAAGTGGATGTAGGTAGCAGATCCAGAATTTAATAAATTAAGATCATTATTATGCATGAATTCCTCCATCAATTTGCCTCTTATATCCATTGTGGCCGATCCCCACATTGGATGGTGTCCATTAAAGTCACCAAAAAGACAAATTGGAGTTGGCAGTTGTGCAATTAGGTTGTCAAATTCTTAAAGCAGAAGTGGTGCAGATGGCGGAATATAAATAGAAACAATGGTAAATGACGTACCAGCTGCAAGGCGAGCTGCCACAGCTTCTAGGGTAGTTCTCAATTGAATCGGCTTGGATGGTATGTTAGCGTTAACAAGAATAGCAACTCCTCCACGTGCAGGTGATACAGAGTTCCTATCTCGTCTGTAAATGGTATAACCTGAAAATTTTGGCAAAACTTGGGGTGACAAGAATGTTTCCTGTAAGCATACACCTATGGGATTAAATTTAGCTATTAAATCTCTTACGTCATCAGAATGAGTGCTTAGTCCTCTGCAATTCCATTGTATGATATTGTTCATTATTTAGGTTTACCTGAGGGTGATTCATCTGACTGTTTTCTGTACGTGGGACATTTTTTCCGGTCCTTTTTTGAGAATGTGGGGCGTCCAGTATCCATGGTGTCCTCTGCATGGAGTTCTAGAATAGATTCTTCATTGTCTAGCAGCTCATCTACATCCATGCTTTTGGAGGGAGATTCCGTTTTTTTAGAGACTGATTCAGATTTTAATTGTTCTTTTCCAACTGGGACTAATGGGGTATGAGTAGGAATGCTGATTGGAGTGTTTGTGGCTTCGCTAGTTCTTTTTGGAGGATTATCTTTCTTTGAGGTTGAAAGCGTAGATTTGAGCCAGCTCGCTAGAGAGGTGTTAGGTGGAACTGATACATCTGTTTGAGCTGCGGTAGAAACGAAGTTCCGAGTGCGAGCTGCATAGGAACGACTACTAGGCAGGGTCGACATAACTTGTCTACGTGCCTCAGGAAACGTGACTTTATTTTCTATTTTGTACTTTTGAATTTTCTTTCCTGTAATCCATAGCTCACATGTTTTGGAAAAAGCTGGGTGGCTTTCTTTGCAATTTGGACAAACAGGGGTTTTGACAGAGCAATCCGCTTGAGTGTGATCTTTAGAACCGCAGATGGGACATATGGCCTCACCTCTACATGCCTGCTGCGAATGCCCGTATTTCTGGCATTTGAAGCAGCGAACGGGATTTGGGATAAATGGTCTTATACGACAATTCAAATAGCCAGCTTTAATTGAGGATGGTAAGTCTGGCGTGCTGAATGTTAAAATGATGGATCTCGTTGGAGTGAGATTTCCATCTTTTTTAGTCATAATCCGTTTCACATTTGTAACTTTTTGACTACTTAGTTCTTGAAGTAGCTCTTCTTCGGAGACTGTAATTAGGTCCCACTCACTGATTACACCCTTTGATGAATTTAAGGTTCTGTGTGGAGTTATTGATACTGTGAGCCCACAAAATGATGTTGTGTTTAAGAGCCGCTCAGAATGTTTAGCGGTGGCAGTTTCAATGAGGAGATCTCCGGATTGTAGTCTTTTCACCATTTTTGGTGATCCAGTAATTGATTCCAAATATTTCTGAATCAAAAATGGTGACAATTTGCCTACAGGTTGGGAGGATAAGGAATGAATCACCAAGAAATTTGGTAATTCTTCATGGCATTCAGGTTCCCTTCTAAACCTTTTGGGCTGGTTGGTGTCACGGTCATTGTCAGGAATTTCTGACCTTGAGCTTGATGGCTCTAAAGGTGGATAATTACTCGTATCCATGTTAGCTCCTTTTGGCCCTGGGGGTATATTTTTACCACCCAGATTACCGGCCCCGCCACGGGGAGGCAGGAGCAGTGCCGCTTGTGGCCAAGCGCATAGGTTAGTACAATTAGTAAGACTAATTTAATTAAAGAAAAAGGTTCTTACCTTCTTCTGGGCTCTCTTCTTAGTGCTTTTAAGAAAAAGGGCTACTTAAAGAAAAAGTTTAATAATCAAGGGAGAAAACAAAATAGAACCTAGTCGCTTAAGAAAAACGCTTTTCTATCGCACGAGAATCGCTTGGCCACGGAAACGCTTGGCACCCGGGGCCAGAGGGTTCGGGATGTAGGGCCGAACACGACAGTTTAAATAGCCTGCTTTGACCGAGGATGGTAGATTCGGCGAACTAAAGGTTAAAATTATGCTACGGGTTGGGACTAAGGTGCCGTCTTTTCGTATCATGATTCTCTTTGCCTGAGTTACATTTTGATCTTTTAGTTCCTGAATTATTTCTTCTTCGGAAACGTTCAATAGGTCCCATTCACTGATCACTCCCTTGGAAGAATTCAGGGTGTTATGTGGAGTGACTTGAATTGGAATTCCACTTAAAGATGTAAGTTTTAACAGGAGGTCAGAGTGTCTCGGGTGAGAGGTCTCTATTAGCAAGTCACCGGACTGAAGACGTTTCACCATTTTTGGAGATGCTGCTGCATTTACAAGGCATCGCTGTATGATGAAAGGAGAGAGCTTGCTGATAGGTTGTGAGGACAGAGAATGAATAATCAGGAAAGCTGGAGATTCCTGCTTGTTTGCATCCTTTTTTTGTCTTTTCGACAATGAGAAGTCATGATCAGTTTCGTGGCTGTCATGTTGAGAGCTCTTTGGCTCTAATCGTGGAAAATCATGAGAGTCCATTTTTACTCCTTTTAGCCCTGGGAGAAGGTCTTTCTTCTCCCAGATTACCGGCCCCGCCACGTGGAGGCAGGAGCGGTGCCACCAGTGACCAAGCGGTTATTAAGGTTAGTAGAGTGTGAGTATTTAATATAAATACAAAAAAAGAAAGGTAGATTCCCTTTCTGGGTTCTTACGTAAGACTTTTTAAGTGAAGAACCACTTTAAGTGAACAAAACCGAAGAAAGTCGCACAACAAAAAATAGAACTATATCACTTTCAAAGATCACTTTATGAGTCGCAGAGAAAAATCGCTTGTCACTATCGCTTGGCACTCGGGGCCTGCAATAACGCACCTGAAATGTTCTATTTTGTAGAAAGCTCTGTATGATTAGTGGTAGCTGACCCCGAAGTCCTGTGGCATAGAGGTTTTGAAGTATGCCATAACGCCAGGTTGTATCAAAGGCTTTTTCAATGTCCAGGCAGACCATGACGAGATGTTCTCTACGGATAAAAGCATTCCGTATGTTGGATTCTGCCTTGAACATAAGATCTAGAGTTGATCGATTTTTCCTAAAGCCATATTGATTTTTGTCCATTACCGAATAAGATTCTAGAAACCAGACTAATCGAGCATGAATCATTTTTTCCATTATCTTACCAAGGCAACTGCTGAGACATATTGGCCGATAGTTTTGTGGTTCTGACTGATCCTTTCCAGGTTTAGGAAAGGCTAGGACAATTGAGTGGCGCCAAGAAAGAGGGAAGTAACCTTCTGAGAATAGCCGGTTGAAATATGCCAGTAGTGAATTCACAGCTTGATTGTTTAGATGTTTAAGCATCATGTAGTATATTCCATCAGGCCCTGGTGCAGTATTCGCTGATCGGTTTAGGGAGCTCTCTAGTTCCAGTAATGTAAAAGGTCTGTTATATGAGAGAGATGCCGTTGTATGAAAGTTCAGTTTATACTTTTCTGCGTTGGCTTTATGCTGTTTTAAGGCAGGCTCATATGCTGCCGTGGCTGATATTTGAGAAAAGCATTCTGCCAGGACATTTGCAATATCCACTGAAGAGGAAAACTCTTTACCCTTCCAGCTTAGAATAGGCGTTTTTTCTGGGAGGTATTTTCCATTTAGTTTCTTTATTTTATTCCATATTTTTCTACTTTCAGTATTTTTAGTGATGGTAGAAGCAAACCGGATCCAAGAGTCTTTTTTTGCTTTTTTCTGCACGTAACGTGCCTTGGCTTTGATTTTCTTAAAATTAATTAGGTTCTCGGTTGTTGGATGCTTGCGAAAAAGATTCCATGCCTTATTCCGTTCTTTTTTAGCATCTCGACAATCACGATTCCACCAAATATTGGCATATCTATGTGGACCGATTATGACTTTGGGTATGGCACTGGTTGCAGCTGTTATTATCTGTGTAGTAATATGGTCGGTAACATCATCAATAGGCTGGTTTTTAATAACTTGATCATCAAAGGAAATTGCATTGGTGAACTTGTTCCAATCTACTTTGGAGAATTTCAATTTTATGGGACTGATTATATGTGAGGTTCTGTTTGTTTGCAATTTGCAGATAATCGGGTAATGGTCGCTGCTCAGTGGGTTATTTGAGACTGACCACTGAATGATTGGGAACAATTTTGGGGAACATATTGATAAGTCTATGGCAGTAGATACTCCGGTTGGAAAGTGAATATAGGTGTCAGCACCAGTATTTAATAATGTGAGATTTTGGTTATTAATAATTGTTTCAATGAGTTTTCCTCTTTTGTTTATCTGGGGTGATCCCCACATAGGGTGGTGCCCATTGAAATCTCCTAGCAGAATAAAAGGCGATGGAAACTGCCTTATAAGTTCCTCCAGCTCTTTCACAGTGAATTCTTTGTTTGGTTTGTTTGTTTTGTTTGTTTTGGGGCTTTACGGCGCAAGGACAGCAAAGGCCATAATGCGCCTAGCTATGGTGATATTAAGATACATAGTTCTATCTGTATAGATGATATTCAGAATTATATCATGTTGTATAGTTTTATCTGTTTGAGGAAGTCAAATATTTTGGTCACATGTGGTGTGTCTGCTAGTAGGTCAGAAATGCTGAGAGAGGTGTTCGCCGTTGGAAATGAGGTAAACATAGCTTGTCGCTCAGTACTGTACTTGGGACAATCAATAAGTAGATGATGGACAGTGAGCTGGGTGTTACAGTTTGTACACGTTGGCGGATCAGTGGCTGCAAGCAAATAAAGATGTGTTAGGTGCGTGTGGCCTATCCTTAATCGGGCTAGTACAACTTCTTCGTGTCGGTTTTCACGTATACTAGATCTCCATGGTTTAAGACCTTTCTTTATGCCAAGTAGCTTATTGTTGACTTGATTCTGCCAGATATGTTGCCATTTTTCAAGGCATCGTTTATTTATAATGTACTTATAGTCAGATGCAGGTGTAGTGAAGGATTGGTCTATAGGATTGGTAGCAGTTTTGGCAGCTAGGTCGGCCTGTTCATTTCCAGGGATTCCAGCGTGACCAGGAATCCAACATAGCAGAACTTGTTGTTTATTCTGGTTTAATTTGGTCAGAGTGTTCCAGATCTGTTTAAGTAAGGGGTTATCATATTTTGTATTGCGTTGTATGGCTTGGATAGCACTAATGGAATCGGTATAAATAACGCTGTGCAGTTTAGTTCTTGAGAGTGTGTAGTTTAAGGCCATGTGGAGTGCACAGAGTTCTGCAGTATAGCTGCTACATTCAATGGGAAGTTTTTTGGACAAAGTGATGTTAGGAAATACTGCTGCTGCACCAACATGGTTGTCTGTTTTAGACCCATCTGTGTAGATTGGTGTGTACTGGCCGTGCTGGGTTCTCAATGCGGCAAACATTTGCAGTATGTTCTGTTGAGACAGGGTGTGTTTTCCCCAGACTGTCAATGAAAAGTTACACGGTGGTATATAACATGTCCAAGGTGGGACTGTATGAGAGGCAGTGGGCTGTATTTTACTAAAGTCAATTTGCCAATCGGCCTGCAATGCGGAAAGACGTATCCCGGTTGGTGGATTGATTGATGGATACGCTTGGTATAGGTTTACCCATTTAGGAGAGAAAAGTCCGTTCCAAGTGGGATGGTCTGGATGTCCTTTGAGTTTTGCTGCATAGTGTAGTAAAAGCATTTGTCTGCGTAGCTGAAGGGAGGTTTCATGTGCTTCAGCATATAGGCTGTGGACAGGTGATGTACGGCTGTGCCCCCAGTGCAAGACGAAGAGCACTGTGGTGCACAGGATCAAGCCAGCGTAAAGCGCTTTGTCTAGCAGAGCTATAAACAACAGAACCATAGTCTAGACGTGAACGTATTAGCGCATGGTACAATTGTAATAGTGTGTATCGGTCAGCTCCCCATGTTGTGCCTGATAGAACTCTTAAAATATTTAGCTTTTTTAGACAGGTAATCCTAAGTGTTTTTATATGTTCCAGGAAGGTGAGTTTTTGGTCAAGTATCACACCAAGAAAGCGGACACTAGGGACAACTGGTATGATTTGATTTTCTAGTCGAAGTTCTGGGTGTGGATGTAGATTACGCTTCCTGCAAAAGTGTATACCAACAGTCTTTTGGGTTGAGAGGCGAAACCCGTTGTTTTGGGCCCATTTTACTATTTTGTTGATTGCACATTGCAGCTGTCGCTCTACCATTCGCATATTAGGCGAATGACAGGCGATACTAAAGTCATCGGCATACAGGGTAGTGGATATTGTTTGTGGCAGGTCCTGTGTTATTGAATTCATTTTTATATTAAAGAGGGTAGCACTTAGCACTGATCCTTGTGGCACTCCTTCTTCCTGTATGAACTTTGAAGATAAGTGATTGTGAAATCGAACTTGAAATGAGCGGTGTTGTAGGAAGTTTCTTATAAACTGTGGTAGGTGTCCGCGTAGTCCCAGATCGTATAGGTTTTGCATTATACCATATCTCCAGGCAGTGTCAAACGCTTTTTCAATATCAAATAGGACCATCGCAAGATGCTCTTTGCGTACGAAGGCGTCACGGATGTTTATTTCTGTCTTAATCAAAAGGTCAAGAGTGGATCTACCTTCACGAAAGCCACATTGCACTGGATTCATAAGGTTATTTCGAGCTAGAAACCAGGATAACCGAGCGTTGATCATTTTTTCCATTACCTTGCATATGCAGCTGGTGAGTGCAATAGGTCGATAATGCTGCGGATTTGAAGAATCTTTTCCAGGTTTTGGAAATGCCAAAACATAAGCATGCCGCCATTTGTCAGGAAAAGTGTTTTCTTTGAATATTCTGTTGTAGAGCAATAAAAGTGTTTTGAGTGCGGGTTCAGTAAGTTTTGCTATCATTATGTAATGTATTCCGTCTGGCCCTGCTGCACTGAGTTTAGTGGAGGCTAGAGCATGATGTAATTCTGACATTGTAAAAGGGAGATTATATGCAGCAGTGGATGTTGATTCAAAATTAATTGAGTGTTTTTCAGCTTGTGCTTTGAGTGTCTGGAATTGTGGCGAGTATGATGTCACAGCTGATATTTCCATGAAAGATCTACCTAGAGCGTTTGCAATTTCCTCTGGCTTTGTAATATCTGAGCCATTTACAGTCAGAATGGGACAGTTGACACTTGGATGTTTTGCATACATACGTTGTATTTTGGCCCAAATTGTTTGGGTTTTGGTCGTTTTTGTAATTGTGGAAGCGAAACGCCTCCATGCTTCCCTTTTGCTGGTCTGTCTAACTCGTTTTGCTTTTGCCCTTGCCTTCTTAAAGCAGATAAGGTTTTCTGTTGTTGGAAACCTTCTGAAGATGTTCCATGCTCTGTTCTTCTCTCTTTTTGCGGCACTACATTCATTATTCCACCACACTTTAGAGCGGGCCGATATTTTAGTGGATCGTTTCGGAATTGCTTTGTCCGCTGCTTGCAATATTTTGTTAGATATATGTTCTACTGCTAAGTTTATGGGTGTTTGTTGGACTTCTTTTTCTTCTAGTGTAGCCAGCTGCTTGTACGTATCCCATTCAGCTTTGGAGAATATCCATTTTGGAATTCGATAAGAAGTATGGGGAACGGTTGTATCAATGCGGCATATCACAGGGTAATGATCACTGCCCAGTGGGTTGCTGTGGATAGTCCATCCGAACAGAGGGTATATGGTTGCTGAGCATAAAGAGACATCAATAGCTGAGGTAGATCCTGTAGGAAGATGCGTATAGGTGTGCGCTCCATTATTGAGAGTTATCAGATTGTGTTGATCAAGTAATTTTTCGATAGTTTTTCCACGCTTGTCCAGGTTATGGTTTCCCCATAGCGGATGGTGACTGTTCAGGTCTCCTAGGATACAGTAGGGTTTGGGAAGCTGGATCACTAGTTCTTCTAATTCAGCGTAGCTTATGTTTTGGTTAGGTGGTAAGTATAATGAGACTATGGTTAAATCAAAGTTGACATTGATTCGTGCAGCAACTGCTTCAAGATTTGTCTTTAGTGGGATTGCTTTTGAGGGTATCTGGGAGTTGATGATCAGTGCTACTCCTCCATGTGCAACGTTGTTCGGATTGTGGGCAACACGATCCTGCCGATGCATTATGTATTTCTGAAGGGAAACAATTGTATTTGGTGTTAGATTGGTTTCCTGTAGACAGAAGGCAACAGGATCATACTGCGAAAGGAGATCTCGGATGTCAGCCAAATTACTGCGATAGCCTCTACAGTTCCATTGTAAGAAAGTAAGCATTATTTTGGTTTAGTGGGGCCCTCGATTTGTTTTCGAGGTGCAGAAGGTTTAGATCGCTCAAATTTACCTTTTCCCTTCTTTGGGAAATAAGGTTTCGCTGTATCCATCTCCTCTTCAGTAAACAGTTCTAAAACCTGTCCATCTTCGTTTGATTTATCTTCTGAATCCATGTAGTCTGTTTGGTTTGAGTCGGGAGTGGTAGACACTGTAGTATTTTGCTGTTGAGTGGCATCTGGTTGTATTGTGATCGGCGTATTTATTCCTTTGCTTTGCTTGCTTTTTGTTTGGGGTGTTGGCACTGGGGACAATACTGACTTTGCCCATTCAGCTAGTGACTTTGTTGGTGGTATAGTTACCTCTGTTTGGGTAGCAATTGATACGTGATTTTTGGTTATTTTGGCATAACTTGGCTTGTTAGTATTTGGAACTGGTAAAGATTTTTTAGCTTCTTGGTAGGTTACATTATGTTCAGTTTTGTATCTCTGTATCTGTTTTTCGCGTTTCCAAAGGGGACACTCCTTCGAATACGCCGGATGGGCTTCTTTACAGTTAATGCAGTTTGGAGTTGTGTTAGTGCAGTCATTTGTAGAATGTTCAGTGGATCCACATGTGGCACAGGCAGCTGCTCCTCTGCAGACCGTCTGTGAGTGCCCAAATTTCTGGCACTTATAGCAGCGTAATGGATTTGGTATGTATGGTTTAACTCGGCAGTTAAGGTAACCGGCTTTGATCAATGTTGGTGGTTTAGGATTATCAAAAGTAAGGATTATAGTCCGGGTAGGAACTAGTACATTATCCTTCTTCGTGAGAATTCGCCTTACATTGATGACTCCTTCTTCTCGTAATTCTTGTTTGAGTTCTTCATCTGACAAATTGAGGAGGTCCCACTCAGTGATGACACCTCTTGACGTGTTCAAGGAAACGTGCGGTGAAACGCTGACCGAAATTCCACCAAAGGATTGTAATTTTTGCAGTTGTTCAGATTGTCTGGCAGTGACAACTTCAACCAGTAGGTCTCCAGATCTTAACCGACGAACTGTCTTGGGAGTACCTATTATGCTTTCTAGGCTTTTTTGCACTAGGAAAGGGGAGAGTTTTCCAACTGGTTGTTCTTGAGTTGAATGTATAATTAAAAAGGTAGGGGTTCGGATTCTGCCTACGTCAGTCTTTTGACGTTTTGCTGCGACAGAACCAGACTCCTCTTGTTCTTGCCTTGTTAGAGTTTCTTCTGTGTACCCAGTGTTTTTCTGGGTTTTATGGACTTCTTGCTCCATTTCGCCCTGGAAGGGAGATCTTTTCCCCTCCAGGTTACCAGCCCCGCCACGTGGAGGCAGGAGCAGTGCCACCTTTGTGACCAAGCGGTAGTGGGTTAGTAGTAATATGCAAAGAAAAAAAAGGGGAAAAAAAGAAAGAAGGTTGATTTTCCTCCTGTTCAAGTAAAGTGATTTCTTTACTGAAGCTTATTTAATTGATTGTTAGTGTAACGCTGTAAATAAAGAAGACGATTTTACTTATTCAAGAGAGCGCAATTCACTGGCAAATACACTTGATCACAAAATCGCTTGGCACCTGGGGCCGAATTCTTTGTTTGGGGAAAGGTAAAGTGAGACTACTGTTAACATAATATTCAGATCAATTCGTACTGCTACAGCCTCTAATGTGGTCTGCAGCGGGATCTCTTTTGTAGGAACCTTGTTGTCGACAATTATGGCTACGCCTCCTCTTGTTGAATTAGTATTGTTTCTGTCCTGTTGATATATACTATAGTTTTTGATCACTGGAGTCACTTGTGGGGTTAGATTGGTTTCTTGCAGGCATAGGATAACTGGACTATGTTGTTTGATTAGTTCATAAATATGAAAAATATTGCTTCGTAGACCTCTACAGTTCCATTGTATAATGTTGTGCATTATTTAGTTTTAGAAATTGTGTATGGTTCTGTCTGTTTTTTGTGTCCTACCTGTTTGCCTCGATCTAGTTTGATCTTTTCTTTTTTCGGAAAAGTGGGGCGTCCAATTTCCATATCATCTTCTGCATGTAGGTCTAGTATTGGTTCATTCTGTAGGGTACCAGAATCTATATCCATATTTGCTGAGCATGGTTGGTTTGAACTGTTTGGGAGTGGTGCTTTTGATTTTGCAGTTTCTGCTACGGTATCAGAAGCAGCTGGTGGGACTGTTAGCGGGGTATTGCTAGCAGAAGTTTACATTGTTCTGTAGGTGACTGCTGTGGGATTGATAGCACTGATCTAGCCCAATCAGCAATTGAAATAGATGGTGGTACTGTTACTGCCGTTTGTGTTGCTGTTGACTGATATTTTTTGGTTGCTGCAGCATAGGTGATTTTTGGCATACTGAGCATAACTTGCTTCCTAGCTTCTTGATAGGTGACCTTTTCTTCGACTTTATACTTCTGGATCTGTTTGCCTACTTTCCAGAGTTCGCAATTTTTTTGAATACGCTGGATGCTGACCTTTGCAATTTGGGCCTTGTGGCTTTTCTGCAGTGCAGTCAGTTTGTGCATGATCTTTGGAGCCGCAGTTCGGGCATGTAGTGTCCCCTCGACATACTGTTTGCGAGTGTCCAAATTTTTGACACTTAAAACATCTGATTGGGTTCGGAATGTACGGACGTACTCGGCAATTTAGGTATCCGGCTTTCACACATGATGGTAAGGTAGGTGTACCGAATGTTAGAATAATGTTTCTAGTTGGAACAAGTTCACCATCCTTTTTAATCATTATTCGTTTTGCCTGGACGAATTTTTGCTCTTTTAGTTCTTCGACTATCTCATTTTCAGCGACATTCATCAGGTCCCACTCAGCTATTACCCCTTTGGAACTATTTGGTGTAGTTGTTGTTGTTGTTGTTGTTGTTGGGTTTAACGACACATAGGCTACTTGGGCCATATTGTGTCTTCTAATGGTGAATATGAAATAATATCTATATTTTATGATATATTTGTATCCGGTTTAGGAAAGTAAATCGTTCCTTTTTATTGGAATCATCTCCCAGAATCTGCAATAAATTTATTGATGACTGTGTTTTAGCAATTGATTTAAAAGTATCTAAGCGGATGTTCTGAAGGTGGGGACAGTCCACGAACAAATGGCGAATGGTCAGTTGTACTTGACATGATGTACATTGTGGAGCGCTGTCATTAATTAATAGATACAGATGAGTGAGATGAGTATGCCCAATCCTGAGCCTTCCTAAAATTGTTTCTTCTCGTCTGCTTTTCTGGAAGCTGGAGGGCCACAGCTTTGGTTCTGGTTTTATTTGGTATAATTTGTTTCCTGGATAACCTCTCCAGATTAATGACCAGCTATTGTAACATGCTTTATGGATGATATGTTTATAATCAGTATATGGGGTTCGAAAAGTCTGCAAAAGAGTGGTATCTGGTTGTTTGGCTGCTAGATCTGCTCTTACATTTCCTGTTATCCCAGAATGACCTGGAATCCAACAGAATGTTACAGTTTGGTTTGACTCATTACACACAAGTAATTTAGAATGGATTGTTTTATTACAGGGTGAGAGGAGTTGGTATTACTATTTATGGCAGAGACAGCACTGAGCGAGTCAGTGTATATTATGGCAGACGAAATTAGAAGTTGAGTAATATGACCTAGAGCCAAGTTAATAGCATAAAGCTCAGCAGTGAAGATACTGCATTCTACAGGTAATGAGACAGAAGTGCTGAAAGATGGAAAGATCGCAGCAGCGCCTACTTGGGTCTCAGTTTTCGATCCATCTGTATAGATCTTACAGGCTTGTGAATTAAAAGCAGAGTGAGCTTCATGTAACTGTGCGATATTGAAGGGACACAAGGTGTTCTTTCCCCACTGTTGGAAATAGTCATCGTAAATTGCAGGGATATTTGTCCACGGTGGAACAGGAGGTGTTATGTCCTGATATATATTGTCAATTGCAATATTCACACGTTTGAGTTAGTTCTTTAAGTCTAAGTGCAGCAGGTCTGTTTTCATTTGGTTTACTGTTGTAAAATGAGTCCCGTTCGGTGTTGTACAGACATCTCCAATTCGGGTGGTAGGGAAGACTGCAGATTTTTGCGGCATACATTAAAAGCAATGTTTTCCTCCGAAGATGTAAGGGAGGTTCGTGGGCTTCAATGTAAAGGCTCTGGACTGGGGAGGTTCTGAAAGCCCCTAGAGGAACTCGAAGGGCACTGTGCTGGATGGTATTTAATCGTTCTAAAGTACTCTTCCTCGCAGAGTCATACACTGGAGAACCGTAGTCTAAACGGGACCTGATGAGAGCTCGATAGAGATGGATCAGGGTATGCCGATCAGCGCCCCACGACATAGATGACACACACCGGAGGATGTTCAATTTCTTCAAGCAGATGGTCCGAAGGTAGGTCACATGTGCTTGAAAGTTTAGTTTCCTATCTATAACCAGGCCAAGAAAACGGACAGTGTGAGTAAGAGGTATTGGCATGTTATTAATCGTTAGCTCAGGATCAGGATGAAGTGATCGTAGTTTGCAGAAGTGTGTAGTGGTGGATTTCTGTTCAGCAAGACGATATCCATTGCATAAGGTCCAGGTGTCTATTTTGTATAGAGCATTTTGCAACTGTCTTTCGATAGTATTCATACTTTGTGATTGGCAGGATATAGTGAGGTCGTCTGCATACATATAAATTTGAATGGTTTTTGGAAGATCTTCCAATATTTTGTTGACTCGAATCGCAAATAGGGTAGCACTCAGTATTGAACCCTGCGGGACACCCTCTTCTTGAATGTGAGTTGCTGACAGCACGTTTTTATATCGGACTTGAAAAGTGCGTAATTTTAAAAAGTTCTGAATGATTTGAGGGAGATAGCCTCTCAGCCCCAACTGATGCATATCTTTAATAATGCCATAGCGCCAGGTAGTATCAAATGCTTTGTGAATATCTAGGTTGACCATCACTAGGTGCTGTTTCATGACGAAGGCATTTCGTATGTTGCATTCAAGTTTTACAAGTAAATCTAGGGTGGATCTGTTTTTACGGAAGCCATATTGGTGATCAGAGAGAAGATGCTGGGAATCTAGAAACCAGGTGAGCCTCTTATGCACCATCCTTTCAAAGATTTTGCCTAAACAGCTTGTTAATGATATCGGTCTGTAGTTCTGGACCAGAGTGGGATCTTTGCCTGGTTTTGGAATAGCACAAATATATGAATGCGGCCAGGACAGAGGATAAGTATTTTCTAAAAAGATACGGTTAAAGAATATTAATAATATGCCAAGGTCAGATTCACATAGATGCTGCAACATACTGTAGTGAATACCGTCTGGTCCTGCTGCACTATTTGACGATTTGCTTAAGCATTCCTTCAGCTCGACTAAAGTAAAAGGCTGGTTATAAGGAAGTGAGAGTTTAGTTTGAAAATTCAATTTTTGACGTTCTTCATTAGTTTTAATGCGTTGAAAGGATGACACATAAGAGGATGAGGCGGAAATGTCATAAAAAGACTCTGATAGTGCATTTGCTATATCATTAGGGGAAGATAATTCCTGCCCATTCCATTGTATTATTGGTGATTGCAACGGTAGAAATTTCCCATTGAGTGCGCGTATTTTTTTCCAAATAATTCGAGTGTCAGTATTTCTGTTAATGGATGAGGCGAAGTTAGTCCAGGATTCATGTTTTGCTTTTTTTCTAATCTGTCTCGCTTTAGCTCTGAGTTTTTTGTAAACAATTAGGTTGGCGGTAGTTGGGAATTTACGAAAGTGGTTCCAAGCTCGGTTTTTATCACGCTTTGCTTTGGAGCATTCTTCATTCCACCACTGATTTTGGTGTACACTCTTGTGCAGGTTAGATTTTGGAATGGAAATTTCTGCTGCAGATAATACTTGGCTGGTAATGTGGTCAGTTACGTTATCAAGATTCTGTTGCTGTACATATTGCTTTTCAAATATAACACAACTGGAATAGGTTTTCCAGTCTGCTTTTTGGAAGTTCCAAGAAGTACGGCCTTTAGGATATGACATGACCTGTGTTTGAATTGAACTGATGATAGGGAAATGGTCACTGTGGAATGGATCATTTAGCACTAACCATTCCATGCTTGGAAAAAGAGATGCTGAACAGATGGATAGGTCTATGGCGGATGTAGTACCAGCAGGTAGTTGAACATGAGTTGGAGAACCAGAGTTTAAAAGAGTCAGGTTATGGTTATCCAGGAATGTTTCGATTAGTTTGCCTCTACCATCCATGGTGGAGGATCCCCACAATGGATGGTGACCATTGAAATCACCAAGTAAACAGACGGGAGGTGGAAGTTGCGTAATGAGACTGTCCAGTTCAGTCTAGGAGCAAGGATAATTCGGTGATATGTAGATGGATGCAAGTGATAACGATATTCCCATTGCTATCCGGTCTGCTACAACTTCTAAGGACGTATTTAGTTGGAGATATCTTGAGGGAATTGTAGATTTCACAAGTATAGCTACCCCACCACGAGCAGGAAAGTTAGAAACCCTGTCTCGCCTAAACATAGTATAATTTTTGATTTTGACCGAAGCGTGTGGTGATAAAAATGTTTCTTGTAAGCACGCACCTACTGCATTAGTTTGAGTGAGTAAATCACTGAGGTCGTCTATATTACTGCGTAATCCTCGACAGTTCCATTGTAGGAATTTATTCATTGGTTGGATTTGTTTGAGGAAGATTGATCTGACTGTTTTTTCTGAGAGGGTTTCTGTCTGCTTGGTTTTGGTTTCTCATTTCTGGGAAAGATTGGGCGTCCTGTATCCATGATATCATTAGCATGTAATTCTAGTACTGTGTCGTCATCCTCCGATTGAACGTCAGTTTCCATGTTGATATTTCGTGGCGGCTTCACCTTTTTCTGATTTTCAACGGTAGTTGATTTTGCTGTTTCGGGAAAAGTTGAGATAGCATCAGTTGGGATGCTGATCGGCATATTGCTGGTTTCGTTGACTGTAGGTTTCTTATTGCATGATAAAATAGTTTTGGCCCAGGTGGCAAAGGAAATTCTCGGTTCTATGGACACATCTGTTTGAGTTGCAGCTGAGCGGCTGGTTCTAGTAACAGATGCGTATGATCGGCTAGGAATCGTTAGTAGCACTTGCTTTCTTGCTTCAGGGTAAGTGACTTTATGTTCAACTTTATATTTCTGGATTTTTTTTCCTGTTTTCCAAAGGTCACATGCTTTAGTTGTTGTTGTTGTTGTTTTGGGTTTTTAGGCACAAGGGCCTCCTGGGCCATATTGTGCCATTTCTTTATTAACTTATGACTGAGTTATTAATATAATTGTTGTCAGAGGCCATTATATACATTTATGCTCTTCAAGTATCTAAACAGTGCTTCAAAATTTGCATTATTTCCCAGTATGTGTAGTAAATTTAAAGGTTCCAGCAGATTGGATGCAGAATAAAAAGTGGATTTCCGGTTACTTGAATAATTAGGGCATTCTATTAGAATATGTTTGATTGTTAGCTGAGTCTGACAGAATGAACATTGAGGTGGGTTTTCTCCCATAAGCAAGAACAAATGAGTTGTATATGAGTGTCCAATACGGAGTCTTGCCAAAATCACTTCTTCACGTCTGCTTTTCCTGAAACTAGAAGTCCACAACTGAGGTTCTTTTTTAATCTGAAACAGTTTATTATTTACTTGTGTTTGCCACAGATTAGTCCATTGAAGCCTACATGCTGTTTTAATAGTGTATTTATAATCAATGTGTGGGACTTTCAGATGATGGAGTGATCTATTTGTAGGATGTTTAGCTGCATGATCTGCACTTTCATTGCCTGGGATGCCGACATGCCCAGGGATCCAGCAGAAGGTAACCAACTGTTTGGATGTTTGATATTGGTATAATTGAGACCGTACCTGTTTAAGAATGGGATGTTGGGAAGAAGTAGTAGATTGAATTGCAGTGACGGCACTTAAGGAGTCGGTGTATATAAGAGCTTTTTTGATTTGCTGTTTGGTTATATTATCTAGAGCTAGTTTTATTGCATACAGTTCTGCGGTATAGATACTACATTCTATAGGAAGAGACACAGCTATTGAAAAAGCAGAAGAGATTGCTGCAGCACCTACAGCTTCATCTGTTTTGGAGCCGTCTGTATATATGTGAAATTTCTCTGCGTTTTCTAAGGCGTGGGCTTTATGCAGCTGCTGGAAGTTGTTGTTTGGCAGGTAGCCTTTTCTCCATCTCAGAAAGTAATTATCACAGAGCGGTGAGTAATGAGACCAGGGATGTTCAGGAGGAGCTACGTCTTCAAGGATATGCTGGAAGTTAATATTCCAACTGAGCATCAGTTCTTGCAATCTAATACACGCAGGGCGGTTTTCATTAGGTTTATTACGATATAGCATTTCATACTGAGGGTTAAACAGGTATTCCCAGCAAGGATGAGATGGAATACTTTTTATTTTTGCAGCATAGCTACATAGTAAGGATTTTCGTCTAAGGTGTAATGGCGGTTCATTTGCGTCAATATACAGGCTATGGACTGGAGATGTCCTGAAGGCACCTGTGGCTATCCTTAGGGCACTATGTTGAACAGTATTTAGACGTAGCAAGGAATTGTTTCTTGCCGAGTCATAGACAGGTGACCCGTAATCTAAGCGGGACCGGATAAAACTTTCATAAAGATGTGTGAGGGAGTGTCTGTCAGCACCCCAGGAGTTAGATGACACAGCTCTTAAGATGTTTAATTTCTTTTGACAGGCCGTTCTAAGGTAGGCTACGTGATTAGAAAAATTAAGTTTACTGTCTAGATATAAACCCAATAAACGAAAATTGTTGGTAAGAGGAATCCGATTGTTTTTTAAATATATTTCAGGATCTGGATGTAATTTTCGTATTTTACAGAAATGAATTGCAGTCGATTTATTTTCTGCTAATGAATAGCCATTCCGTTGCGCCCACAATTCTATTCTGGCTATGGACATTTGAAGTTGCCTTTCAATGGAAATCATGGTTTGTGACTGGCAAGAGATAATCAGGTCATCGGCAAACATGTATGATTCAACTGTTTTTGGTATGTCTTGTGTTATATTTGTAATTCTTATTGTGAATAGTGTTGCACTCAGGATGGAACCCTGCGGTACACCCTCCTCTTGTTCAAATGATTCGGATATAGCGTTCCTATATCTGACCTGAAAAGATCTGTAGTGTAGGAAATTTTGTATAAATTGTGGTAACTGCCCCCTCAGACCGAATGATCGAAGATCCTGAAGGATACCATATCGCCAAGTGGTATCAAACGCTTTCTCAATATCGAGATTGACCATAACCAGATGTTGTCTCTTAATGAAAGCATTGCGGATATTTGTTTCTGCTTTAATCATCACATCTAAGGTTGAGTGATTTTTCCGAAAACCATACTGATTTCGGTTTAGCAGATTGTTTGTTTCCAGAAGCCACGTTAACCGCCTGTGCACCATTTTTTCTAAGACTTTGCCTAAACAGCTAGTCAGCGATATCGGCCTGTAATTATTCGGTATGGTATGATCCTTACCTGGCTTAGGAAAGGCTAGTACAATTGAGTGACGCCATGAGTGTGGATAAGTATTTTCTAAATACATTCGATTGTAGAATTTCAATAGGGAGCTTATTGCTTTATTATTTAACTTTTTTAACATTATATAGCATACTCCGTCCGGGCCGGCAGCAGTACTTGACGTTTTGTTTAGAGACTCAAAAAGTTCCTTTAATGTGAATGGCTGATTGTACGGCTGAGGTGCATTAGTATAAAAATTTATTTTATGTTGTTCTGCAGATGCCTTAATTTTTTGGAAGGTTTGACTGTATGTGGACACTGCTGATATACTGGCGAAAGACTCAGCTAATGCGTTTGCTATTTCTTTTGGATCAGACAATTCTTGCCCTTTCCAGTTCAGGATTGAGGCTGGAGACTGCACAAATTTACCGTTAAGTGCTTGAATTTTCTTCCAGACAAGTCTGCTGTCCGTATCCTTGTTTATGGTGGAAGCAAAATCTATCCAGGCATCTTTCTTTGCTTTTCTTCTTTTTTGGCGGAAATTGGCCTTGAGTTTTTTAAAGTTAATAAAATTAGCAGTTGTAGGAAATTTTCTAAAGAGATTCCAAGCTCGATTTTTTGTCTGTTTAGCACTTGTGCATTCCTGATTCCACCAGTAATGTCTCTGTCTGCGTTTCCCAGGTAAAGATTTTGGTATTGCAGAATTCGCAGCTTGTAATATTTCATTTGTTATATGATCGTTGACACTATCTATGGGATGAGACTGGACTATCTCATCATCAAACTGTATTAGGGAGGAAAATTTATGCCAGTTTGCCCTATAGAATTTCCACGTGGATCGCTGCAATGGAGATAAGTTTACTTTTGTTTGAATACTGCAAAGAATCGGTAAGTGATCACTGTTTAGCGGGTTATCGAGAACTGACCACCCCACATTGGCATAAATGGAGGGAGAGCAGATTGAAAGGTCTATTGCAGTCATGGATCCTGTAGTAAAATGGACATATGTGGGTTCACCAGTGTTTAACAGAGTAAGGTTGTGAGTATCAAGCAGCAATTCTATTATTTTACCCCTTTTGTCAATTTTTGGCGATCCCCATAGAGGATGATGAGCATTAAAGTCACCCAGTAAGCAGAAAGGAGATGGCAGCTGATCTACTAGCTTTTCTAAATCATCTGAGGAGAAAGCAAAATTAGGAGGGAGATATATAGAGGCTATTGTAATGGTGATACCAATTTCAATGCGCACTGCCACTACTTCAAAAGGAGTCTGGAGTTTGAGTTTGAGTTTGATTTGGGTTTTATTGGCGCATTAGCAACTTAGGCTATAATGCGCCAAGACCAGGTCATGTATAAAAGAGTAAACTTTCAGTGACCTAATTAATTAGGTCACTATGTCAAAAAATTTAGCAAATGTATAAAAGGTAAATCAACAAAAATTCACAATAAAATGTAAATTTTATATATAAGCGAAAACGTTTATTGATTTTAAAAAGCTAAAAACAGCAGACACGTGGTCATTGTCGGATAAAATCTGGCTGAGTGTATAAGGCTCAGCCAGATGACTAAAAGCGGTAAAATAAAAATCACGTTCAGGGGTAAAACGTGGACACACGGTTAAAATGTGATAAATAGTTAAAATGGTGCCACAGTTCTCGCACATAGGACAGTCATCTGCCCTCAGCAGAAAAGCATGTGTAAGATGACTGTGTCCTATGCGGAGGCGAGCTAAAACAACTTCCTCTCTGCGGTTCCTGCGCAGACTAGACTGCCAATGTCCGATTACAGGCTTTATCTGATAGAGCTTGTTTGTGACTTGCTCATCCCAAAATCGTTGCCATTGGGAATTAATCTTTTGGTGTATTATTTGCCTGTAGTCTGTATAGGGGACTAACAGGCAATACGTGTTTTGGGGTTCTGGTGATCTGGCCGCAGCATCAGCCAGTTCATTTCCCCTGATCCCAATGTGGCTTGGGATCCAGCAGAAACGGATATCGAGTGTACTCTCAAACAAAGAATGTAAAGTCTGCTGAACCCGGGTCAATATTGGATGAGGATTATATCTCATCCCCGATAAAGCCTGCAGTGTACTTGAAGAGTCAGTGTACACCATACATCTTTGATGCTTCCGGGTTTTAATGTGGTCCAAGGCTAGCTCTATAGCATACAACTCAGCTGTATATATGCTGCATTCGAGGGGAATCTTCCCAGATATAGTACAATCTGGAAAGACAGCAGCAGATCCTACAGACAACTCTGACTTCGAGCCATCAGTGAACACAGGCAAGAAATCAGAGTAATCGGATCGATGGGCAGCATAGAGTTGTTGGTAGACAGAGGACGGAGTTATGGCTTTACCCCAACTTTTTATGGAGAAGTCACATGATGGTAAGCGAGCATGCCAGGGTGGAAGTAGATGCCTTGGTGACTTTGCAACATTGTCTACCGTAACGTTGAGCTCTCTGAGCAGATCTTGGACACGGATGCCAAAGGATCGGTTAGCAGTCTGACGGGTTTTATAAAGCGTTTCCCATCGTGGCTCAAAAACACAAGCCCACGTTGGGTTGTCTGGCAGGGATTTTAGTTTGAAGGTATAGTTTAGCGACAATTGCTTTCGTCGGAGCAATAGTGGTGGTTCACCTGCTTCGACGTATAAACTCTGGACGGGAGATGTTCTGAATGCTCCAGTTGCAGTACGGATGGCTTGGTGGTGCAGTGGGTCTAGCCACCGTAGTACGCTATTTCTAGCCGATGCGTACACTTGGGACCCATAGTCTAATTTTGAACGAACAAGTGTACGATAAAGACGCAGTAAAGTGCATCGGTCTGCCCCCCATTTATTTGAGGAGATGGCACGAAGGAGATTCAATCCCCTCGTGCACCTTGTTCGCAGTTGACGGATGTGTGGTAAAAATGTCAACTTCTTATCGAATGTGAGACCTAAGAATTTTGTCTCAGGTACTACTGGAATGATGTGTTGTCCAAGTTTGAGTTCTGGTTCAGGGTGAAGGTTCCGTTTGCGACAAAAATGTACGCAGACGGTCTTCTGTGGTGATAGCCTGAAACCATTAGCCATTGCCCAAGTTTTTACATGGTCAATGGCATGCTGCAATTGTCGTTCAATAACCCTCATGTTGCATGACTGACAGAAGATGGTAAAGTCATCAACAAAGAGGGCGCTGTTTACGGTTGGAGGAAGTTGTTCAGTAATAGAATTAACTTTGATAGCGAAAAGAGTAACACTTAACACTGACCCTTGGGGGACTCCTTCTTCTTGACAAAAAGATTGAGAATAAACAGAGCCGACACGAACTTGGAATGACCGATTCAATAAGAAATTTTTAATGAAGAGGGCTAGATGGCCCCTCAGACCCAGATCATGGATATCCTTTAAGATTCCAAATCTCCAGGCCGTGTCATACGCTTTTTCGATATCAAAGAAAATTGACACCAGGTGTTCACGTTTAAGGAAAGCATCTCGGATAGATGTTTCCAGTCTTATAAGATGGTGAAGTGTTGACCTGTTCCTTCGGAAACCACATTGAACTTTGGAAAGGAGGTCATTCCCTTCTAAATACCACATGAGACGGGCATTCACCATCCTTTCCAGGATCTTGCACAAGCAGCTTGTCAAAGCAATGGGACGGTAATTACTCGGAGATTTTGGATCTTTTCCTGGTTTTGGAAACGCAAGCACGATTGCCTTATGCCAGGAGTCCGGAAACTCATCTTCAAGATAAACTCTGTTGTACAAACAGAGCAACTGATCCAGAGATTGAGACGAAAGATGTTTTATCATCTCATAATGGATGTCATCCGGCCCTACGGCACTCGCCTGGGATAGTGATAGTGCCGCTTTCATTTCCCATTCAGTGAAGGGTTGATTGTATTCTTCACAGTTCTTTGACGACAATTTCAAAGGTTGCCTTTCAACATTTGTTTGAGGGCCAGAAACTCAGGGTGGTAAGATGTTTTGGCAGACACTTTAGCAAATACCTCCCCAAGAGTATTTGCAATTGCAGTTTGGTCTGCAATTGCAGATCCATTATACTCCAGAATCGAAAAAGGGTGGGATATATATTTCCCCTTCATTTTTCGGACTTTATCCCACACAAGCTTAGATGATGAAGCCTGATTGATAGAAGATGTGAATTTGATCCAAGATTCCTTCTGACTCTGACGTCTTACGTAACGTGCTTTCGCACGTGCACGTTTGAATGTTATTAAGTTATCTGCGGTGGGGTACCGGCGAAAAATACCCCACGCCTTGTTTTGAGACTTTCTTGCTGCAGTGCAATTGGAATTCCACCAGGGTTTTGGAAATGGTGGAAACCGAGACGAAGTCTTTGGTATTGCAATTGCCGCTGCTAGGACAACAGCGTCTGTAATGTACTTTACCGCGTCATTAATCGGTTCCTTGCTGACTGTGTTGATATCAAATAGTGCTAGATTTTTGAAGGCATTCCAGTCAGCGTGACCGATCTTCCACCGTGGCATCCTGGACGGGTGGCATGGTCTCCCTTTACAAAGGGTGGATATCACGGGGAAGTGGTCACTGCCATAAATATTGTCTTCAACCTCCCATGTACACATGGGAAGGAGAGAGGGCGAGCATATAGAGAGATCGATCGCGGTAAATGTACGGGTAGGCATGTGGCAAAAGGTGTTAAGTCCAACATTTAGAAGGGCCAGGTCATTGTTTTCAAGCATGTGCTCTATAGTCCGACCCCTTCCATTAATGTCTACACTACCCCACAGAGTATTGTGTCCATTAAAATCCCCTAGTAACAGAAAAGGTGGCGGCAATTGTCTAATGAGATCATCAAGGTCTGCCTGGGGGATGTCATTCCCAGGTGGCAAATAGATGGAACAAACAGTTAAAAGAAACCCTACAGTAACTTGAACTGCTACAGCCTCTAAGTTGGTGGTAAGTGGTGTAGCTTGAAATGGGATGTGGTTACCCACAAGGATTGCGACGCCTCCGTGGGCAGGTCCATCCGCATCTCTGTCTTTTCGTATAACGAAAACGTTACGCAAGTATGGGTCCTCATTTGCCTTTAAATACGTCTCCTGTAAGCAAAAGCAAGTAGGCTCATGCTTACTCAGGAGCGCCTCGATGTCGTCACTATTTCGACGGAATCCACGACAATTCCATTGTAGAAATTTAAACTTTCCCATTATTTGGATTTGTTGGGTCCATCAGGTGGTTTCCGAAGGGCTGAGGGCTTCATTTTCTCAGTCCTGGCTTTATCTTTCTTTGGAAACACAGGTCTTTGGCCTGTGTCCATATCTTCTTCTGCAAAGATTTCCAGAACTGGGTCATCCGATACCTCCTTATCTTCGACATCCATTGTTTCTCGTATTGCAGGTGACCCTTCCGATGTTTGCACCTTTACTTTACCACTTGGTTTTGGTAGTGGTGGAGCATTAGGAGGTACGGAAATAGGAGTGGCAGCTGACTGTGTTTTTTGGGTGGGCTTTTGTGAATGCAATAAATAGCGTGCAATCGGAGTAAATGACTCTTTTGGTGGTATAGTCATCTCCGTTTGTGTACCGATGGTGCACTTTGCAGAAACCTTCTGGGCGTATGAAGGTTTCCCGCTATTTATTGGTTGAATGCGTTTTCTGGCCTCCTGATAGGATATGTTCAGTTCTGTTTTTATTTTTTGAATTTCTTTCTCGTCCTTCCACTTCTGGCATGCTCTAGAATAGGCAGGGTGTTCTCTTTGGCAATTTATACAAATTGGTTTGGAAGCTGAACACTCCTTGCTCTCGTGGTCTTTCGTACCACATCGAGCGCAGGCAGGATTACCACGACAAGCTGTTTGTGAATGGCCGTATTTCTGACATCTAAAACACCTCAGTGGGTTCGGAATGTAAAGCCGCACTGGGCAGTTTAAGTAGCCTGCCTTGATGGAACTTGGAGGCCGTGGGGTGTTAAATGTTATGATGAGAACTCGGGTAGGGACGAGATTCCCATCCTTCCGCATTGATATTCTCTTGACAGCCGTCACTCCTTGGTCTTTTAATTCAGAGCAGATCTCCTCTTCAGAAACGTGAAGAAGATCCCACTCTGAAATGACACCTCGTGAAGAGTTCAATGTTTTGTGGGGGGTTACGCTGATCGGTATTCCCCCTATGGATGTCGCGTTGAGGATTCTGTCTGCTTGCTTCGTGCTTGAAGCTTCGACTAAAAGATCGCCAGAACGCAGCCGTTTTACAGATTTCGGTGATCCAGCCAACCCTTCTAATCCTTTCTGGATGAAGAAGGGTGACATCTTCCCAATTGACTGCTCTCCGGTAGAATGGAGAATGAGGAAAAGCGGTGTTATAGATGGTGTTTTATCCTCAGTTCTGGCTCTTTTGGCAGTATTGGTGTCAGTATTATCATCTCGGTTAGGTAGGGGCCTTGTTGGGGCCCAGGAAGAAAGGGGATTTAAATTACTCATATGAGTAAAGAGAAAATGTCTGATGCCTAAGTACCTCACCCACCACGGAGCCCTACGAGGGGGCGCCCACTCGTGAACTAGCAGGTACTGCGTACACGAATGGGACGCCGAGTTCGCTTAGAACACCATACCCACGTTACCAATAAGTCTTTATCCCGTCCCAGGACCATAGGGAGGGAGACTTACTGGAACGCAGTTGACCCTAGCAGTATAAAACCACCCGCCGATTGATCCCAGTCGAGCCGGTCCGGGACCACCCGTCTCGTCGAAGCAGGGGCCAAAGTGGTGTATTAAGGCTGGGCCCCTCAACCACCAGGATCCCCCTTTCCGCTTCCACGGGTCGCGGCGCACGGCTGCACACGCCGGATTCCAATGTTGTAACCCTGGAACCAAGGTATGGGCGTTGGATCCCAGTGATGCTAATCTGGAAAACCAGCAGCATCACTGGGAGGTCCCCTCACCACGTACAGGTGCCCACGTCGAGGGGGGAGTCTGGAGGGATACATGCTTGGATGGAATGTTATTTCTGACAATGATAGCCACCCCTCCATGAGCTGGCGTGTCAATGCTCCTATCTCGTCTAAAAATGGTATAATTTTTTAAGGAAGGGCACACTCGTGAATTTAGAAGGGTTTCCTGTAAGGCTATGCCAGCTGGTTCATACCGATCGATTAGATCCTGCAAATCATCTTTTGAATTTCGAAATCCTCTGCAATTCCACTGAAGGATTTTTTCCATTATGTGGTTTTTTGTGTTGTTTTCGATTCTGGCTGTTTTTTAGTTGCAGCTTGCTTGTATCGATCAATTTTTGCTTTGTCTTTCCTGGGAAAAACGGGTCGGGTCACATCCATCTCTTCACTTGCATGTAGTTCTAAAAATGTATCTTCTGCTTCGTGATGTTCATCAATGTCCATTCCGGTGGTGGATGTTTGCGGTTTTTTGGTTTCTATTACTTTTGGTTTTATTGTTGAGGAGGCCTCCGTTGGTATGGTGATTGGGGTATTATTGGACTGTTCACTTGTTTTTTGTGTAGGACATTGTTTTGAAACAGAAAGCAACGAACGTGCCCAGTTCGCGATTGATATATTTGGAGGAATCGATACTTCAGTTTGGATCCCTACAGACTGTGAAGATTGAGTTGCTGCGGCATATGTTTGCTTTGTCTCTGTTTTGATTATCTGTCTTCTTGCCTCTGAGTATGTCACTTTGTTCTCTACTTTATATTTTTGAATTTTTTTCCCTTGCTTCCATAATTCACATGTTTTTGAGAAAGCTGGGTGGTTACCCTTACAATTTGGACAATGCGGAGTGGTAGTGGCACAGTCAGATTGGTTATGGTCTTTTGACCCGCAGATGGGACATACTGCCTCACCTCGACATGCAGTCTGGGAGTGTCCATATTTTTGGCATTTGTAGCACCTGATGGGATTCGGAATGTATGGTCGGACACGGCAATGCAGGTAGCCTGCTTTCACAGATGTTGGCAAGTTAGGAGTGCTAAAGGTAAGAATTATGCTTCTTGTTGGAACGAGTGTACCGTCTTTTCGGGTCATTATTCTCCTTGCTTGGATGACTTTTTGATCGTGTAATTCTTGGACAATTTCCTCCTCTGGTACAAGTAATAAGTCCCATTCTGTTATTACTCCCTTTGAGGAGTTTAAGGTGGCATGGGGAGTAACTTTTATTTGGTGTCCTCCAAAAGTTGTGAGCTTTAATAGCTTTACAGAATGTTGAGGTTGAGTTGTTTCTATTAGAAGATCACCTGATTGAAGTCGCCGTACTGATTTAGGTGAACCAGCAGCAGACTCAATGCATTTCTGCACTAGAAAAGGTGATAATTTGCTCAGGGGCTGATCTGATAGAGAGTGCAAGATGAGGAAGGCTGGTATCTCCTCTTTAGGTGTTGTTTTCAACCTCTTTGCTTGAGAATAGTCATTTTCATTGTCACTTTTATTTGCTAGTCTTGAGCTCGATGGCTCTAAAGGTGGAAATGAACTGTTTTCCATCTTTGCTCCTTTCAGCCCTGGGAGAGTGGATTTCTTCTCCCAGGTTACCGGCCCCGCCACGGGGAGGCAGGAGCAGTGCCGCTAGAGGGACCAAGCGGTATAAGGGTTAGTACGTTAGTTTAAAAAGAAAAAAGAAAGGTGGATTTCCTTTCTTAAAACTTGCTTACAATTTGTAAGACTAAGTTATTAATTAAAGACAATGTAAAAAACTTTTTAAACTAAATAAGAACTTTGGCTCTGAGTAAACGCTTTATGAATCACTCTGAAATTCGCTTGATCACTATAACGCTTGGCACCCGGGGCCTACATGCTTTAGAAAATGCAGGGTGGTTTTCCTTACAGTTTGGACAGATAGGAGTGGAAGCTGTACAGTCTTCTTGAGAATGCTCCTTGGAACCACAAAGAGGACACACAGCATCGCCTCGGCATGCTGTTTGAGAATGACCGTACTTCTGACATTTAAAGCAGCAAATGGGGTTTGGGATGTAAGGACGAATCTTACAATTTAGGTAACCTGCTTTAACAGAAGATGGAAGAGTCGGAGTACTGAAAGTTAAAATGATGGACCTGGTTGGTAGTAGGTTGCCATCTTTTTTAGTCATGATTCTCCGTGCATGAGTCACTTTTTGATCACTAAGCTCTTGTATTATTTCTTGTTCAGAGACATTTAGTAAGTCCCATTCGCTGATGACGCCTTTAGAGGTGTTCAGGGTGTTATGTGGCGTAACTGACACTGGAATGCTGTTAAAAGTTGTCAATTTTAACAATTTTTCAGAATGGCTTGGCTTGGAAGCTTCAATTAGAAGGTCTCCAGATTGAAGACGCTTCACCATTTTAGGAGATCCAACAACCGATTCTAAACATTTCTGTATTAGAAATGGCGATAACTTGCCTACAGGTTGTGTGGATAATGAGTGCATTATTAGAAATGCTGGCATATCTGCACTCTGTTTTTCAGTCCGCTGTCTCTTCGGACGATTCAAGTCATGCTCTGAATCAGAGTTCACAGGTCTGGAGCCCGTGGGCTCTAGCGGTGGATATGCATCACAATCCATCGCTGCTCCTTTCAGCCCTGGAAGAGGGAATTGCTTCTCCCAGGTTACCGACCCCGCCACGTGGAGGCAGGAGCGGTGCCAACCAGTGACCAAGCGATCAGCAGAAGAAGAGAGCAGTACGTTGCTAGCGATAGCAGTGACGTTGCAAGCGGGGTTAGCAGTAACGTTGCTAGCGGTGAAGCAGTGACGTTGCTCAGCGAGGGAAGCAGTGACGTTGCGAGCGGTCAGCAGTAACGTTGCGAGCGGTGGAGGGATTATTCAAGCACTAGTACTCGCCCTAGGAAAATCGCTAGAAAATCGCACTAGAAAGATCGCTTGGGAACTATCGCTTGGCACTCGGGACCTATTTAGTGTAGCATGAGGGGTGACCTGTATAGGAATTCTTCCAAAATTTGATAATTTTAGTAGAGCCTGAGAATGCTGATATTTCGCTGTTTCAATTAACAGATCTCCGGATCGGAGGCTTTTCACCATTTTCGGTGAACCAGCCACGCTTTCTAAACATTTCTGAATTAGAAATGGTGAAAGGGCACTCATAGGCTTGGATGAGAGAGAGTGGAATATAAGGAATGTTGGGAATTCCTGCTGATTCTCATTTCTACGTTGTCTTTTGGTTTGTGATACGTCATGTTCGGGTTCAATCAGGTCATGAGTTGAGCGTTTAGGCTCAAGTGCAGGATAATTGTCAAAATCCATGGTTGCTCCTTTTCGCCCCGGAGGATAACTTTTCCCCCAGGTTACCGGCCCCGCCACGTGGAGGCAGGAGCGGTGCCACCAGTGACCAAGCGATCAGAGGTTAGTGGTTAGTGGGTTATATAAATTAGTTCAATATACAAGAAGAAAGGTACCTTTCCTTTCTTTTTTGAAGAGCTAGCTTCTTTTTTCAGAAGAGCAGAAATTAAATAATTTTGGAAATAAAGACTTAAATTCTCAGTAATCTGCTGATTCTGGAGAAGTCGCTGTGAAGTTCACTTTTTAAATTCGCTTTGATCACTCGCTTGGGACTCGGGGCCACTTTGCGCGGAGTTGACGAATATGATCCAAAAACGTTAATTTTTTATCGAATATGAGTCCCAAGAATTTTGTGTTCGCTGCTATTGGAATGGCATTTTGTCCGAGCCTTAATTCTGGTTCAGGATGAAAATTACGCTTGCGACAAAAGTGTACGCAAACGGTCTTCTCCGGCGAGAACCTGAAGCCATTAGCAAGTGCCCAGGCATTCAGACTATCAATGGCTTTCTGCAGTTGTCTTTCAATAACCCTCATGTTGCACGACTGGCAAAAAATGCTAAAGTCATCAACATAGAGGGCACTGTGTACACTTGGAGGAAGTTGTTCTGTGATGGAATTTATTTTGATGGCAAAAAGCGTGACACTTAATACTGATCCTTGTGGAACTCCCTCCTCTTGGCAAAAAGGAGCGAGAGAGGGAGGATCCGACACACGAACTTGGAACGATCGATTGGCTAAAAAGGTTTGAATAAAAAGGGGGAGATGCCCTCTGAGGCCTAGGCTATGTAAATCTTTTAAAATGCCAAATATCCAAGTTGTGTCATACGCTTTTTCCATGTCAAAGAACACCGACACCAAGTGTTCGCGTTTTAGGAAGGCATCCCGGATGGATGCTTCCAATCTAATAAGATCGTCCAAAGTGGACCGGTTACTTCGGAAGCCGCACTGGATGTTGGAGAGAAGGTCATTTGACTCGAGATACCATATTAAGCGAGAATTAACCATTCTCTCCAGGATTTTGCACAGACAGCTGGTCAGAGCAATAGGACGATAGTTGGTGGTGACTTTTGGATCCTTTCCTGGCTTAGGGAAGGCAAGAACGATTGCCTTTCGCCAGGAATCCGGAAACTGCCCTTCAGTAAAGATTCTGTTATACAGAAGGAGCAGACAATCCATAGATTTTGGTGATAGATGTTTAATCATTTCATAATGGATGCCATCTGGCCCAACGGCACTTGCTTTGGAAAGAGCGAGGGCTCTTTCCAGTTCCTGAATAGTGAAATCCCCGTTGTAGGGATAAATGCTTTTAGATTTAAAGCTAAGTGCCTGTTTTTCGATTCTATATTTCAGGACCAGGAACTCTGGGGAATACGAAGATGTTGCAGAGATGTTAGAGAATGTTTCCCCAAGAGAATTAGCTATTGCAGTTGGATCTGCAATAGCGCATCCATTATAATCTAGGATTGAAGAAGGGTTGGATGTATATTTTCCCTTCATTTTCCGGATTTTATCCCAGACTACCTTAGAGTTGGTAGACTGGTTAATAGATGATGTAAAACGGATCCACGATTCCTTTTGACTCTGACGGCGGATATATCGTGCTTTGGCTCGTGCATGTTTAAAGGCTATAAGGTTGGTCGTGGTAGGATATCGGCGGAATATCCCCCACGCTTTGTTTTGAGCCTTTTTTGCTGCTGTGCATTGTGAATTCCACCAAGGTTTGGGAAATGGTGGAAACCGGGCAGATGTTTTTGGAACAGCATTCGCGGCTGCTTGGACAATATTTTCTGTGATGTACTTAACTGCATCATTGATAGGCTCCTGACTGACCGTGCTAAGATCAAAAATTGTTGTTGTTGTTGTTGTTGGATTTAACGACACATAGGCTACTTGGGCCATATTGTGTCTTCTAATGGTGAATATGAAACAATATCTATATTTTATGATATATTTGTATCCGGTTTAGGAAAGTATATAGTTCTTTTTTATTGGAATCATCTCCCAGAATCTGCAATAAATTTATTGATGACTGTGTTTTAGCAATTGATTTAAAAGTATCTAAGCGGATGTTCTGAAGGTGGGGACAGTCCACTAACAAATGGCGAATTGTCAGTTGTACTTGACATGATGTACATTGTGGAGCGCTGTCATTAGTTACTAGATACAGGTGAGTGAGATGAGTATGCCCAATCCTGAGCCTTCGAGCAGGTGTTTTTGAGTAGTATTAATGAAATAAATTGGGTGGGCCTGACATCAAATGATTATGTTAAACAATTAACTGTTATTTTAAAAGATGCATGTTCTAGTAGTATGAAGAAAAGGTATAAGGTTAATAGGCCAGTATTCTGGTGGAGTACTGAATTATCTGAAAAAAGGAGAGAGACTTTTCGCTTAAGAAGAAAGTTTCAGGCTGTAAGAAGAATTGGAGATTTAGATCTATGTGAGGTGTATAAAAATATGTATAAACTTGTCGTAAAGAATATGTTACAGCTATCTGTAAAGCTAAACAGAATAAGTGGAGGGAATATGTGAGCAAACAAGGATCTAGGGATCCATGGAATTCTATTTTTAAATTATTAACTAATAAAAGAAGCCTATCGGAAATAATGAGCACTATTGGCAATGAAAATAGTCAAACTTTAACTTGGGAACAATCAGTGAACAGGATATTGGACGATCTCTTTCCAGATGAAAATGAAGAAGTCAATGAATTAGAAATAGATGGTCAAAATATTGTTGTGACACCAGAAGAACAGTTTACGTTAGAAGAGTTGACAACGGCCATGGGCCAGGCGAAGGATGGTAAATCGCCGGGCCTAGATAAAATAGAAGTTTTGGTTATGAAAAGATCTTTTCAAATGGCTCCAGAATTATATTTAAATCTGTATAATCGATGTTTAGAAGAGGGTGCCTTTCCGGATGAGTGGAAGAGAGCACAGATAAAATTACTTATAAAAGGAACAGATCGTATGCTTAATGAAACTAGTACATATCGTCCAATTGCCCTCCTCTCTGTTTTGGGCAAGATATATGAAAGACTATGTATGAACCGTCTTATGATGAGGTATGATTCAAGAAATATGTCATCACAAAACCAATATGGTTTTAAGAAAGACTCATCAACTGAAGATGCGGTATATAGATTGCTTCAAGCGGTGGAGGACAGTGAGGAACGGTATTGTTTGGGTGTATTTATTGATTTTAAGGGTGCTTTTGACCACTTATGCTGGGGAGGCATCATGTCTAGAATTAAAGAAGTATGTACAACAAAATTATATAATGTATTTAGAAGCTACTTTTCAAATAGGGAAGTAGTAGTTAAAACAAGATATACAGAGATAACTAGGAAAGTTAATAAAGGATGTCCACAAGGCTCGGCGATTGGCCCCTTTGCGTGGAACATGGTCTTTGATGAATATTTAAATGAAGAAATGCCTGGTGTCACAAAGATAGCTTATGCTGACGATCTGGTAGTGATGGTTCAGGGAAATTCCAGATCTTCCATAGAAAGCAAAGCAGAAGAAGCTTTGAGAACATTAGAAATATGGACAAGGAAACATAAATTGCAGGTCTCAAAGGAAAAGACGGTTCAGATGTTGCTCAAGGGAAGACTAAGCATGAATAGAGCTCCTACTGTACGGCTGATGGGGAGTGCCGTTCGATATGCACAAGTAACAAAATATTTAGGCTTAATGATTGAAGAACGTTTGTTCTTTACAGAACACGTTAAGTATTTAAAAGTTAAAATTAAAACCTTATATGCCAAGCTCCGGAGGGTGATTAGAAGAGATTGGGGTATAAAAGGTAGAGGCCTCAATCTGTTATATGATTGTTTATTTTCACCTATAATGTGTTATGCTGCCGGGGCTTGGGTTCATAGGATTGGGAATAAGGTTATTCAAAAACACCTAGTACAAGCACAAAGATTTGCATTACTAGGGATTACTCGGGCATGTCGGACGGTGTCCACAGAAGCCTTGTAGGTAATATCAGGTAGGTTGCCAGTCCAGTATGTAGTATTAATAGCTGGAGTTGGATATCTTACTAAGCGAAACATCAGGAAGACAATAGTAAGAATAAGAACTTGTCCAGAACCAGGAAAAATTTATACAAGAGCAGATGTTAAAAATGAAAAGAACAGAGTTTTAGAAGAAGTTAAAATTAGATGGCAAATGGAATGGGAAACATCTGAAAAAGGACGACAGACCTTTATGTTTTTGCCGAGAATTAATATAATTGATGTTAAAAGAAAGTTGTGGCAACAGTTTAGTCTTTGTTCTACGTTTTTGTTAACTGGACATGGATTGGCATTGAGACTCTTTCAGCTTGGACTTAAAGAAAATGGGTTGTGTAAATGTGGAGAGCTTGAAACATCTGAGCATGTTATGCTTGACTGCAATTATTATGTTGACTTGAGAATGGAATTGGAACTATCAATTGGCTATCTGGAGAAAGAGAGACTCCATGTTATGTTCACTGATAAAAGGTTATTTACTTATTTTAATAAGTACGTTTCGGAAGTCTTTAAAAGAAGATTTAGATTGCTGGGTAGTAGTGGCACGCCTCCAAGTGGCAGGGATGTCAACTCATCCAATTAGGATCAATGGATAGGAAATCAAAGTTGATTCTCCTTGCATGAGGCTAAGTGGCCAGATAGGAATTGTTTATTGTTCGGTTATTATTTATTTATTTATTTATTAACAAAATTGAATTCTAAAAGTTAGGAAAAATCCCATTCTCTGACATTACCGCGGATAGGCTACGGCCTCGGTAGCGGATTCGGCGAATGGAGGTTAAAATGGAATGGAATCCTGAGCCTTCCTAAAATTGTTTCTTCTCGTCTGCTTTTCTGGAAGCTGGACGGCCACAGCTTTGGTTCTGGTTTTATTTGATATAATTTGTTTCCTGGATAACCTCTCCAGATTAATGACCAGCTATTGTAACATGCTTTATGGATGATATGTTTATAATCAGTATATGGGGTTCGAAAAGTCTGCAAAAGAGTAGTATCTGGTTGTTTGGCTGCTAGATCTGCTCTTTCATTTCCTGCTATCCCAGAATGACCTGGAATCCAACAGAATGTTACAGTTTGGTTTGACTCATTACACATAAGTAATTTGGAATGGATTTGTTTTATTACAGGGTGAGAGGAGTTGTTATTACTATTTATGGCAGAGACAGCACTGAGCGAGTCAGTGTATATTATGGCAGACGAAATTAGAAGTTGAGTAATATGACCTAGAGCCAAGTTAATAGCATAAAGCTCAGCAGTGAAGATACTGCATTCTACAGGTAATGAGACAGAGGTGCTGAAAGATGGAAAGATCGCAGCAGCGCCTACTTGGGTCTCAGTTTTCGATCCATCTGTATAGATCTTACAGGCTTGTGAATTAAAAGCAGAGTGAGCTTCATGTAACTGTGCGATATTGAAGGGACACAAGGTGTTCTTTCCCCACTGTTGGAAATAGTCATCGTAAATTGCAGGGATATTTGCCCACGGTGGAACAGGAGGTGTTATGTCCTGATATATATTGTCGATTGCAATATTCCACGTTTGAGTTAGTTCTTTAAGTCTAAGTGCAGCAGGTCTGTTTTCATTTGGTTTACTGTTGTAAAATGAGTCCCATTCGGTGTTGTACAGACATCTCCAATTCGGGTGGTAGGGAAGACTGCGGATTTTTGCGGCATACATTAAAAGCAATGTTTTCCTCCGAAGATGTAAGGGAGGTTCGTGGGCTTCAATGTAAAGGCTCTGGACTGGGGAGGTTCTGAAAGCCCCTAGAGAAATTCGAAGGGCACTGTGCTGGATGGTATTTAATCGTTCTAAAGTACTCTTCCTCGAAGAGTCATACACTGGAGAACCGTAGTCTAAACGGGACCTGATGAGAGCTCGATAGAGATGGATCAGGGTATGCCGATCAGCACCCCACGACATAGATGACACACACCAGAGGATGTTCAATTTCTTCTAGCAGATGGTCCGAAGGTAGGTCACATGTGCTTGAAAGTTTAGTTTCCTATCTAGCACCAGGCCAAGAAAACGGACAGTGTGAGTAAGAGGTATTGGCATGTTATTAATCGTTAGCTCAGGATCAGGATGAAGTGATCGTAGTTTGCAGAAGTGTGTAGTGGTGGATTTCTGTTCAGCAAGACGATATCCATTGCATAAGGTCCAGGTTTCTATTTTGTATAGAGCATTTTGCAACTGTCTTTCTATAGTATTCATACTTTGTGATTGGCAGGATATAGTGAGGTCGTCTGCATACATATAAATTTGAATGGTTTTTGGAAGATCTTCCAATATTTTGTTGACTCGAATCGCAAATAGGGTAGCACTCAGTATTGAACCCTGCGGGACACCCTCTTCTTGAATGTGAGTTGCAGACAGCACGTTTTTATATCGGACTTGAAAAGTGCGTAATTTTAAAAAGTTCTGAATGATTTGAGGAAGATAGCCTCTCAGCCCCAACTGATGCATATCTTTAATAATGCCATAGCGCCAGGTAGTATCGAATGCTTTGTGAATATCTAGGTTGACCATCACTAGGTGCTGTTTCATGACGAAGGCATTTCGTATGTTGCATTCAAGTTTTGCAAGTAGATCTAGGGTGGATCTGTTTTTACGGAAGCCATATTGGTGATCAGAGAGAAGATTCTGGGAATCTAGAAACCAGGTGAGCCTCTTATGTACCATCCTTTCAAAGATTTTGCCTAAACAGCTTGTTAATGATATCGGTCTGTAGTTCTGGACCAGAGTGGGATCTTTGCCTGATTTTGGTATAGCACAGATATAGGAATGCCGCCAAGACAGAGGATAAGTATTTTCCGAAAAGATGCGGTTATAGAATAGTAATAATATACCAAGGTCAGATTCACACAGATGCTGCAACATGCTGTAGTGAATACCGTCTGGTCCTGCTGCACTATTTGACGATTTGCTTAAGCATTCCTTCAGCTCGACTAAAGTAAAAGGCTGGTTATAAGGGAGTGAGAGTCTAGTTTGAAAATTTAATTTTTGACGTTCTTCATTAGTTTTAATGCGTTGAAAGGATGACACATAAGAGGATGAGGCGGAAATGTCATAAAAAGACTCTGATAGAGCATTTGCAATATCATTAGGGGAAGATAATTCCTGCCCATTCCATTGTATTATTTGTGATTGCAACGGTAGAAATTTCCCATTGAGTGCGCGTATTTTTTTCCAAATAATTCGAGTGTCAGTATTTCTGGTAATGGATGAGGCGAAGTTAGTCCAGGATTCATGTTTTGCTTTTTTTCTAATCTGTCTCGCTTTAGCTCTGAGTTTTTTGTAAACAATTAGGTTGGCGGTAGTTGGGAATTTACGAAAGTGATTCCAAGCTCGGTTTTTATCACGCTTTGCTTTGGAGCATTCTTCATTCCACCACTGATTTTGGTGTACACTCTTGTGCAGGTTAGATTTTGGAATGGAAATTTCTGCTGCAGATAATACTTGGCTGGTAATGTGGTCAGTTACGTTATCAAGATTCTGTTGCTGTACATATTGCTTTTCAAATATAACACATCTGGAATAGGTTTTCCAGTCTGCTTTTTGGAAGTTCCAAGAAATACGGCCTTTAGGGTATGACATGACCTGTGTTTGTATTGAACTGATGATAGGGAAATGGTCACTGTGGAATGGATCATTTAGCACTAACCATTCCATGCTTGGAAAAAGAGATGCTGAACAGATGGATAGGTCTATGGCGGATGTAGTACCAGCAGGTAGTTGAATATGAGTTGGAGAACCAGAGTTTAAAAGAGTCAGGTTATGGTTATCCAGGAATGTTCCGATTAGTTTGCCTCTACCATCCATGGTGGAGGATCCCCACAATGGATGGTGACCATTGAAATCACCAAGTAAACAGACGGGAGGTGGAAGTTGCGTAATGAGACTGTCCAGTTCAGTCTGGGAGCAAGGATAATTCGGTGATATGTAGATGGATGCAAGTGATAACGATATTCCCATTGCTATCCGGTCTGCTACAACTTCTAAGGAGGTATTTAGTTGGAGATGTCTTTAGGGAATTGTAGATTTCACAAGTATAGCTACCCCACCACGAGCAGGAGAGTTAGAAACCCTGTCTCGCCTAAACATAGTATAGTTTTTGATTTTGACCGAAGCGTGTGGTGATAAAAATGTTTCTTGTAAGCACGCACCTACTGCATTTGTTTGAGTGAGTAAATCACTGAGGTCGTCTATATTACTGCGTAATCCTCGACAGTTCCATTGTAGGAATTTATTCATTGGTTGGATTTGTTTGAGGAAGATTGGTCTGACTGTTTTTTCTGAGGTTTCTGTCCGCTTGGTTTTGGTTTTTTATTTCTGGGAAAGATTGGGCGTCCTGTATCCATTATATCACTAGCATGTAACTCTAGTACTGTGTCGTCATCCTCTGATTGGACATCTGTTTCCATGTTGATATTTCGTGGCTTCACCTTTTTCTGATTTTCAACGGTAGTTGATTTTGCTGTTTCGGATAAAGTTGAGATAGCATCAGTTGGGATGCTGATCGGCGTATTGCTGGTTTCGTTGACTGTAAGTTTCTTATTGCATGATAAAACAGTTTTAGCCCAGGTGGCAAAGGAAATTCTCGGTTCTATGGACACATCTGTTTGAGTTGCAGCTGAGCGGCTGGTTCTAGTAACAGATGCGTATGATCGGCTAGGAATGGTTAGTAGCTCTTGCTTTCTTGCTTCAGGGTAAGTGACTTTATGTTCAACTTTATATTTCTGGATTTTTTTTCCTGTTTTCCAAAGGTCACATGCTTTAGAAAATGCAGGGTGGTTTTCCTTACAGTTTGGACAGATAGGAGTGGAAGCTGTACAGTCTTCTTGAGAATGCTCCTTGGAACCACAAAGAGGACACACGGCATCGCCTCGGCATGCTGTTTGAGAATGACCGTACTTTTGACATTTAAAGCAGCGAATGGGGTTTGGGATGTAAGGACGTATCTTACAATTTAGGTAACCTGCTTTGACACAAGATGGAAGAGTCGGAGTACTGAAAGTTAAAATGATGGACCTGGTTGGTAGTAGGTTGCCATCTTTTTTAGTCATGATTCTCCGTGCATGAGTCACTTTTTGTTCACTAAGCTCTTGTATTATTTCTTGTTCAGAGACATTTAGTAAGTCCCATTCGCTGATGACGCCTTTAGAGGTGTTCAGGGTGTTATGTGGCGTAACTGACACTGGAATGCTGTTAAAAGTTGTCAATTTTAACAATTTTTCTGAATGGCTTGGCTTGGAAGCTTCAATTAGAAGGTCTCCAGATTGAAGACGCTTCACCATTTTAGGAGATCCAACAACCGATTCTAAACATTTCTGTATTAGAAATGGCGATAACTTGCCTACAGGTTGTGTGGATAATGAGTGCATTATTAGAAATGCTGGCATATCTGCACTCTGTTTTTCAGTCCGCTGTCTCGGTTTGTTGTTGTTGTTGTGGTGTTTTCTGGCGCAAGAGCTACTTAGGCCATATTGCGCCTCCTAAATTAATTGAGTTACTTATGATAACTGTACCGTGGGCAGTTAGAAACGGTCATACATTTTTATTTGTTTTATATACAAAAAGAATTCAGAGAGATTTGCTTCTTTACCTATTATGCTATTCAGAGAGAGAGGTTGCTGTAGATCAGAAATGAAACTAAAAGACATTCGTCGGGCATTGCTGAACAAGTTACATTCAAGGAGTATATGTTTTACTGTAAGTGGTTGCGAGCAGTGTGCACACTGCGGAGGATCATTTCCTGTAAGCAGATAGAGATGTGTGAGGTGAGTGTGACCTATACGAGTTCTGGCTAAAATTACTTCTTCTTTCCTATTTTTCCGAAGGCTAGAAGTCCATAATTGTGGTTCTGGTTTTATTTGAAATAGCTTGTTATTGGTTTGCATTTTCCACAGAAGTGTCCATTGTTCCATAGATGTTCTCCGTATGTTATGTCTATAATCAGGATATGGGACTAGGTTATCTGTTGAGGATATGATGGAAGGAAACTTACAGCACTGTCTGCACATTCGTTTCCTGGAATACCACTGTGGCCAGGGATCCATGAAAAGATAACTGTTTTCTGATGCTCATGAAGACGCATCAGCTTATGTTTTATGAACTTTAATAAAGGATTTTTAGGTGGGGAAGTCCTTTTCAAAGCTAGAATAGCACTCCGTGAATCAGTATATATTATACTTTTATTTATTGACATTTGCGAGATGTTTTCCAGAGCAAGCTTAATGGCATGGAGTTCAGCAGTGGCCCCGGGTGCCAAGCGAATGTGACTGAGCGATTTCTCTGTGCTATCACTGCGATTTTCCAAAAGTGATCTATAGTTATTTTACGTTCTTGTCGTTAATAAATTTATTCATTTAAAAACAGCTCTTGTAACAAAAACACTTGTACAGAGCAAGAAAGGAAAGGCACCTTTCTTTATTTCTTCTAGTTTACTACTAACCACTTACTACTTTTCGCTTGGTCACACCAGGCACTGCTCCTGCCTCCCCGTGGCGGGGCCGGTAACCTTGGCAGAAAAGTCCATCTGCCAGGGGCTAAGAGGAGCCAACATGGAACAAAATATGTTTCCAACTTTAGAGCCGTCAAGCTGTCGGCCAACCACAGAAAATGACCATGACCATGATTCGTCGCAAGCAAAGAGGTTGAAAACCAATCCCTCGGCGACAGACTTACCTGCATTCTTAATAATGCACTCACTATCTGAACAGCCTCTCAGTAAGCTATCCCCCTTTTTAATTCAAAAACATCTGGAAAGTATTGCAGGGTCTCCCAAGACGGTTAAGAGACTGCAATCAGGGGACTTACTTATTGAAACTCTGAATAGCAGGCACTCTGAGAAATTACTAAAAAAGACAACTTTCGCTGGTATTCCAGTGAAAGTAACTCCACATGCAACCCTAAATACATCAAAGGGTGTAATATCCAGTTGGGACCTGATGAATGTGTCGGAGGAAGAAATTAAAGAAGAGCTTCAGGAACAAAATGTAATAGCTGTAAAAAGAATAATGATAAAAAAAGAAAATATTCTTACACCTACCAGAAATATCATTCTTACCTTCAACAGTCCAATCCTACCCTCATCAGTAAAAGCTGGATATCTACTTTGCCGCACTCGTCCTTTCATACCAAATCCGTTGAGATGTTATAAATGCCAAAAGTATGGCCACTCTCAAACGACATGCAGAAGCAACCCAGTTTGTCCCAACTGTGGATCCTCCGATCACATTCAAAGTGATTGTGTGGCGAAAGAAATGATATGTCCCAACTGCAAAGGGAACCATCCGGCCTACTCTAAGACATGTGAGAGGTGGAAAACAGAGAAAAAAATTGTGAAATATAAAGTTGAAAACAGAGTTAGTTATCAGGAGGCTAGAAAATTAATTGCACCGAGTATACCTAACCGTACCTATGCCAATATTACAAAAAAATACCAAACCATTGCCACACAAACCGATGTTACCGTTCCTTCAAACACTTCCATCTCTGACTGGGCTCGAGCTGTCCTCTCTCAGCAACAGTCCAGTGCCGTTAAGCACTCAGACCAAGCAAATAATACGCCTCTCACAATACCAGCAAAATCTCAATCTCCACCAGTGAATGCCACTACAAATAAAGATAGTTCGACTTTGAAAAAGATTATCCAGGACAAATCGATGGAGGCAGAGTATCCACCCAAACAGGAAGATCCAATTCTGGAAATATTTGCTGAAGAAGAGATGGACACTGGTCGCCCTTCCTTCCCGAAAAGAGACAAACCAAAGCCAGAACGCCATAAGACAGCCACGTCAGGTACAGCTTCTTCCTCTAAATTCAAATAATGTCTAACATCTTACAATGGAATTGCAGAGGCTTTCGTGGAAACATTGACGACATCCGTTATTTAATTAATCGCTACTCTCCAGTTGGTTTCTGCCTGCAAGAAACCTATTTAACTCCTCAAATTTCCATTTCCGTCAAAAACTACTCGGTCTATAGGCGAGATCGGAATATATCCGATTCTGCTCGAGGTGGTGTAGCAATTTTAATTAGTACAAGGATTCCAGCTAAGCAAATTACTCTCCAAACCCAAATCGAAGCTGTCGCTGTGCGTCTGATTACTCAAACTGCATTAACTCTAGTCTCAGTTTATCTCCCACCAAACCATGCTTACACTTATAATGATCTTAAAGAACTTTTACTGCAGCTACCCTCTCCTATCTGCCTGCTAGGGGATTTCAACGGCCACCACCCTTTATGGGGTTCATCTAAATTAGACAGACGCGGTAGATTGATTGAAACTTTACTGGAAAAAGAAAACCTTACTCTTCTTAACAGTGGCTCGCACACCCATATACAGTTACCCAATGGACAGACTTCTGGCATTGACCTATCGATTTGCTCCCCGATACTGTTTTCAGCTATGCAGTGGTCCACCCTGGATGATCCCATGGGCAGTGATCATTTTCCAATTGTTTGTAATCTGTTTACTACCCAACCACAATTACAATATCCCTGTAGGAAATGGAAATTCTCTAAAGCCAATTGGGCGAAATTTCAGTCAGCAATCACTCTTGACAAAAAAACTATTCAACTACAGCCCATTGATGAAGTTACTGATTATATTACATCCCGCCTTTTAGTTGCAACTAAGTACTCAACTCCGTTATCAAATCCCCCGTCCCGACGGCATTTCAATTACTGGTGGAACGAAGAGTGCACAAAAGCAAAGAAGGAAAAAAATACAGCATTTAATTTATTCCGTCGATCTCCAACCACAGCTAATCTAATTAGCTACAAGAAACTAAGGGCAAAGGCGCGTTACATTCAAAAGCAGGCCAAGAAAGATTCTTGGACTAGGTTCGCATCAACTATCAATAGGAACACTAACTCCAGACTAATATGGAGAAAAATTAGGCAGCTTTCTGGGAAGTTTCCAACTGTTCCTTCCCCAATTCTCTCCTGCAATGGGCAAGAACTCTCTGCTCCTGTAGATATAGCCAATGCCTTGGGCAAAACTTTTGCTGAAATATCGGCTGCATCAAACTACACTCCAAAATTCCAGAAAATTAAGACTGCCAAAGAACAGAGACCTATCAACTTTCGAACCTCACTGTCACTTCCATATAATCAGCCTCTGCAATATTGTGAACTTTTACAGGCCATCAGAACAACACGAAACAGTGCCTCTGGGCCAGATGGCATATATTATGTCATGCTACAGCATCTCGATGAGAAAAACTTACAAATGATTCTAATCTTTTTTAACCGGATCTTCCTGGAAAATATCTATCCAACCTCTTGGCACCACGCTACAGTTTTGGCATTTTTGAAACCTGGAAAAGATCCCTCCAGTTCTAATAGTTACAGACCAATATCACTGTCAAGTTGCCTTGGTAAAATACTCGAAAAAATGATCCATAGTCGACTCACTTGGATCATTGAAACTCAACATCTACTGAGTAATTGTCAACATGGCTTTCGCAAAAACAGGTCATCCCTAGATCTGATGATCAAGGCGGAATCTGAAATTCGCAATGCCTTTGTGAAAAACGAACACCTAGTCATGGTCTCCATTGATATAGAGAAGGCATTTGATACTACCTGGCGGTATGGCATTCTCAGTGACCTATATAATCTTGGTTTACGAGGCAACCTACCCATATTTATTAGGAACTTCCTGAAGAGCCGATCTTTCCAGGTGAGATATCAAAATTCCCTTTCTGCTACATTCTCGCAGGAAGAAGGTGTACCACAAGGATCAGTTTTGAGTGCAACCTTGTTTGCCCTTAAAATTGATTCCATTACAAAAGTACTCCCAAATACTGTAGAGGCTTACCTTTACGCTGACGATCTCGCTATTTCCTGCCATTCTCAGAACATGAGATCTATCGAAAGGCAATTGCAGATGTCCCTCAATAAAGTTCAAAAGTGGGCTGAGCTCAATGGATATCGTCTTTCCCCACAGAAAACAGTTGCGATCCACTTTTGCTGTCAACGCAAATTGCATGCAGATCCTGAACTTCGGATTTCAAATTCCACCATTCCGATTGCCAGCAATATGAAATTCTTGGGACTAATCCTGGACAGTAAGCTCAACTTCTTAGATCATGTTAAATTAATACGTACTGCCTGTCTTAAAAAGATCAACATGCTAAGAGCTTTATCTGCCCTCTCTTGGGGAGCAGATCGTACAACTTTGCTGCTCTTATATAGAGCACTGATTAGATCCCGTTTAGACTATGGTGCTCCAGTTTATGATTCTGCCCGAAGGAGTGTGCTACGCTGGCTGGATCCTATTCAACATAATGCATTGCGGATTGCAATTGGTGCATACAGGACATCTCCAACTCAGAGTCTATACATTGAAGCTAATGAGCCCCCTTTGCATCTTCGTAGAAAAATGTTACTACTTAAATATGCAGCCAAAATACAGACTTGCCCTTTGCATCCTATTCAGCCATACCTTTTTAATCAACCACTAGTTAATCTCTATAGAAATAAACCAAGTAAAATCCAACCGGCTGGCCTACGGCTCCTTGAAATATCGCAGAACTGGAATGTTCCTCTCAACAATAGGCAACAGATAAAGAATTACTCTCATCCACCATGGACCACCTTTCCTCATCTGACCTCCGATACCTATTTCCTTCAATGGGGAAAGAATTGCCTAACGGCAGTGACTGTGCAACAACTCCATGCTAGCCATATTCATACCTATGCTGACTTCTTACCGATATATACGGATGGTTCCAAATCTCTGTCAACTGTTGGAGCAGCAGCAGTGTTTCCCTCTGCTATCATATCAGCTTCTCTTCCACCTGAGTATAGCAACTTTTCAGCAGAACTATATGCAATACAGTTAGCTCTAGAAAATTTGAATTTACATCCATCTGCAAAATATATAGTTTATACTGACTCTCTCAGCTCAATCAAAGCAATGCAGAATACATCTCAAAAGAATCACCATATTGTAATGAAAATCAGGAGTTTGTTATTGCAGATTTATGATCGTCAACAACTAGTGAAGTTTTGCTGGATTCCAGCACATTGAGGCATAAAAGGGAATGAAGTGGCTGATATATCTGCCAAAAGTCCAAATTCAGACCTAACTTCTGTCCCTATTCCAGCGCCCGATTATAATACCTTAATTCAAGCAGCATGCCATGCACAGTGGACAGAATTATGGCATAACCAAACGAATAACAAACTTTTCCAGCTGAAACAAAACCCAAAGTTCTGGCATTCCAGCAATCAGACAGTGCGGCGGGAAGAAGTGGTACTCACACGAATGAGAATAGGACACACCCATCTGACACACCTCCACCTACTAATGGGCGATGATCCTCCTCAATGTCCACACTGCTTAGAACATCTAACAGTCAAACACATTCTGATTGACTGTCCGCAGTATCAACAACATCGAGATGCAATACTTCAAAATATGGATAATCATTCAGAAACATTGACATTACATCATGTCATTGGAGAGGATGCAAATGTTAACAAACTTTTCTGCTTTTTAAAACAAATTGGAGTGTATCATCTTTTATAAATAGGCTACAGAACTGAAACTAATTTAAACTGGATTATTTTTTAATATTCCTAAGAATAGGCGCACTATAGCCATAGCAGCTAATGCGCCAATAAACACCCATACCACACACACACACACACAGTTCAGCAGTGTAGCTGCTGCATTCGGTTGGAAGTGAAATTGAGACGGTTGTATTAGGGAAGACGGCAGCTGCAACCACTCGACTGTCAGACTTCGAACCATCAGTATAGATCTTGGTAAAGTGTGGGTACTTTTGTGAGTGAGCAACATGTAGTTGTTGGATGTTAATATCTGATATAGAGCCTTTACCCCATTGCTCAAAGTATTCATCAGAAGAAAGGGTGAAGTTAGCCCACGGGGGATCCGGATCTTTTTTTCTCTGATGATATTATCAAGCTGAATATTCCAGCTTTCTGTTAGATTCTGCAGTCTGATACCAGAAGGTCGAATTGTTCTAGGTTTATTTGTATAATGGGTTTTCAATTGAGGATTATGCAACAGTGGCCAAACCGGATGAGTAGGCAGACTTTTGATTTTAGCTGAATAATTTATCAGCAACATCTTTCGTCTTATGCTGAGTGGAGGTTCGTGAGCCTCAACATAAAGACTTTGAACTGGTGATGTTCTGTATGCACCTAGGGCTATCCTAAGAGAAGAATGTTGGATGGGTGCAAGACGGGCCAAGGTGCTCTCTCTAGCTGAGTCATAAACAGGTGCTCCGTAGTCTAACCGAGATCTAATTAGAGATTTATATAGGTGGAGCAAGGTATAACGATCGGCGCCCCAAGATGTACTGGAGATGACCCGGAGTATATTCATTTTCTTTATGCAAGTGGTTCTTAGATACTTGATGTGCTCCTGGAAGTTTAACTTCTTATCAAAAATTAGCCCTACGAGGCGAATACTGTTCACAATTGGTAGTGGATGATCGGCCAAGTGCAAATCGGGTTCAGGATGCATTGCTCGCTTCATGCAGAAATGTGTGTGTGTGTGTGTGTGGTATGGGTGTTTAATGGCGCACAAGCTGCTGTGGCTATATTGCGCCTATTCATAGGTATGTTGAAAAGATAAAATAAATAATTAATGTGAAGACGGTTCAATCTCATTTCATTCCAGAAACTAATCACAGTCGCTTATACATTCCTATTTGTTTTAAATAACAGAAAAGTTCATTAATATTGGCATTTTCACCAATGATATCATTTAATGTTATTCGTTCACGGAAATTAGCCAGAGATTGAAATATTGAAGTTCGATGTTGTTGATAATGTGGACAGTCAATCAAAATATGTTTGACTGTTAGATGCTCAGAGCACTGTGAACAAAGAGGAGGATCATCGCCTGTGAGTAGATGGAGGTGCGTTAGATGGGTATGACCTATTCTAATCCGCGCGAGTACCACTTCTTCTCGCCGAACTGTCTGAATGCATGAGTGCCAAAATTTTGGGTCCTGTTTTATCTGGAACAGTTTGTTATTTGTTTGTTTATGCCATAGCTCTGTCCATTGTGCATGAAAAGCTGTTTTAATTATAATATTATAATCAGAAACTGGAATAAAGGCAGAGGTTAAATCTGCTGTTGATGGATTTTTAGCCGAAATATCAGCCAACTCGTTCCCTTTGATGCCTGAATGTGCTGGGATCCAGCAGAAGTTCACTCGTTGCTGGCGATCTTCAATTTTCAATAGTAAATACTTGATTTGATTTAGTATAGGGTGATCCTTATAAGAGAAATTCTGCATTGCTCTAATTGAGCTGAGAGAGTCGGTGTAAATTAAATATTTTGCAGATGGGTGAAGACTCAAATTTTCTAGAGCTAATTGAATTGCATATAATTCCGCTGAAAAGCTGCTGTACTCAGGTGGAAGAGAGGCTGATATGATAGCAGAGGGAAACACTGCTGCTGCTCCAACAGTTGAATGAGATTTGGAACCATCAGTATATATCGGTAAGAAGTCAAAACAGTTTTGAATATGGCTAGCATGGAGTTGTTGCACATTCAGAGTTGGTAGACGATTCTTTCCCCATTGGAGAAAATAATTATCACAGGCTGGTTGAGGAAATGGGGTCCATGGTGGGCAAGAATCATTCTTTCTGTGCTGCCTACTCTGGAGAGGAACATTCCAATTTTGTGCTATTTCAAGGAGCCGTAGGCCTGCTGGGCGTATTTTATTTGGTTTATTTCTATAGAGATTGTGAAATGATGGATTAAAGAGATATGGTTGGATGGGGTGCGAAGAACAGTTTCGTATTCTGACTGCATATTTAAGTAGTAACATTTTTCTGCGGAGGTAAAGAGGGGGCTCATGGGCTTCAATATATAGACTATAGGTTGGTGATGTCCTATAAGCACCAAGAGCAATCCTCAGTGCATTGTGTTGTACAGGATCGAGCCAGCGTAATACACTCTTTCGAGCAGAATCATAAACTGGGGCACCGTAATCTAACCGCGATCTAATCAGTGCTCTATATAAGAGCAGCAAAGTTGTACGATCTGCTCCCCAAGACTGGGCAGATAGAGCTCTAAGCATGTTCAGCTTTTTCAAACAGGTAGTACGTATTACTTTAATGTGCTCAAGGAAATTTAACTTGCTGTCTAATATTAATCCCAAGAATCTAATATTGTTGGTAATCGGGATGCTGGAATTTGATATCCGGAGTTCGGGGTCTAAATGTAATTTGCGTTGGTTACAAAAGTGGATAGCAACTGTTTTCTGATGGGAAAGCCGATATCCATTGAACTCAGCCCATTTTTCAATTTTATTGAGGGACATTTGCAATTGCCGTTCAATAGATCTCATGTTCTGAGAGTGGCAAGAAATGGAGAGATCGTCAGCATAAAGATAGGCTTCTACAGTATTTGGAAGTTCTTTGGAAATGGAATCAATTCTAAGGGCAAATAGGGTTGCACTCAAAACCGACCCCTGTGGTACTCCTTCTTCCTGCGAGAAAGTAGAAGAAAGGGAGTTTTGGTATCGAACCTGGAAAGAGCGGATCTGGAGAAAGTTCCTAATGAATATAGGCAGGTTGCCTCGTAGACCAAGATTATGTAGGTCACTGAGAATGCCATACCGCCAGGTTGTATCGAATGCCTTTTCTTTGTCAATGGAGACCATGACATGGTGTTCATTTTTCACAAAGGCATTGCGAATTTCAGATTCGGCCTTGATCATCAGATCTAGAGAGGACCTATTTTTGCGAAAGCCATGTTGACAATTACTCAATAGTTGTTCAGTTTCAATGATCCAGCTGAGTCGACTGTGGATCATTTTTTACAGAATTTTACCAAGGCAACTTGACAGAGAGATTGGCCTGTAACTATTAGGACTGGAAGGATCTTTTCCAGGTTTCAAAAAGGGCAAAACTGTAGCATGGTGCCAAGATGTTGGATAAGTATTTTCCAGGAAGATCCGATTAAAGAAAACTAGCAGCATTTGTAAGTTTTGCTCATTGAGATGCTGCAGCATGACATAATATATGCCATCTGGCCCAGCTGCACTGTTTCTCGTTGTTTTTATGGCTTGTAGAAGTTCACAATATTCAAGGGGCTGATTATACGGAAGTGATAGCGAGGTTCTAAAGTTAATGGGCCTCTGTTCGGTGGAGGTCTTAATTTTTTGGAATTTCGGAGTGTAATTTGATACAGCAGAGACTTCGGCAAAGGTTTTACCCAAGGCATTCGCTATTTCTAGAGGACCAGAGAGTTCTTGTCCATTGTATGAAAGAATTGGGGAAGGGATGATTGGAAACTTCCCAGAAAGCTGTCTAATTTTCTTCCATATTATTCTGGAGTTGGTATTTCTGTTGATAGTACATGCAAACCGAGTCCAAGAATCTTTCTTGGCTTGCCTGTGAATGAACCGCGCTTTTGCCCTTAGCTTCTTGTAGCTAATTAAATTAGCTGTTGTCGGAAATCGACGGAATAAGTTGAATGCTTTATTTTTTTCCTTCTTTGCTTTTGTGCACTCTTCGTTCCACCAGTAGTTGAAGTGCCGTCGGGTTGGGGGGTTTGATAATGGAATTGAGTATTTTGCTGCAACTAAAAGACTGGATGTGATATAATCGGTTACTTTATCTATAGGTTGTAGCTGAATAGTTTCTTTGTCCAGAATGATTGCTGATTGAAATTTGGCCCATTTGGCTTTAGAAAATTTCCATTTTCTGCAGGGTTGGTCTAATGGTAGTTGTGCAGTGAGCAGGTTACAGACAATTGGAAAATGGTCACTTCCCATTGGATCATCCATTGCGGACCACTGAATGACTGGAAACAGTATCGGAGAACAAATTGAGAGGTCAATTGCAGAGGTCTGTCCAGTAGGTAACTGTATGTGGGTGTGTGTACCAGTATTAAGAATGGTAAGGTTTTGTTTATCTAGTATAGTTTCAATCAGTCGGCCCTGTCTATCTAATTTAGAGGATCCCCATAAAGGGTGGTGGCCATTGAAATCCCCTAGCAAGCACACTGGTGACGGCAGCTGTACTAAACGTTCTTCAATATCTTTGAAAGAGTAGGAATTGTTTGGTGGGAGATAGACTGAGACTAGCGTAAATGCAATCTCAGCAATCAGACGCACAGCAACGGCTTCAATTTTGGTTTGAAGAATGATTTGACTAGCAGGGATCTTTGAGTTAATCAAAATGGCTACACCACCACGAGCAGAGTCAGATGTATTCCGATCTCTTCGGTAGACTGAGTAGTTATTTATAGAAACAGAAATTTTAGCAGTTAAATAGGTTTCCTGCAGACAGAAACCCACTGGAGAGTAGCGTCTAATTAAGTACTGAATGTCATCAATGTTGCATCTAAAGCCTCTACAATTCCACTGTAAAATATAAGGCATTATTTGAGTTTAGAAGAAGCTGTACCTGACGTGGCTGTCTTGTGGCGTTCTGGCTTTGGTTTATTTCTTTTTGGAAAGGTGGGGCGACCTGTGTCCATATCTTCTTCTTCTTCTTCTGCAAATATTTCAAGAATTGGATCTTCCTGTTTAGAGGGGTACTCTTGATCGAGTGATGTTTCCTGAATACTCTGTTTTGAAGTTGAACTGGGATTATTTGGTGTGGTAGCAATCATTGGCGAAGGAGGAGATTTTGCTGGAATCGTGAGAGGCGTATTACTTGCTTGATCTGAGTGCTTCTGGATATTGGACTGTTGCTGAGAAAGAACAGCTCGGGCCCAGTCGGAGATTGATATGTTGGATGGAACAGTAACATCAGTTTGTGTGGCTATTGTTTGATATTTTTTTGCAATACTGGCATAGCTACGGTTAGATATACTGGGTGCAATTAATTTTCTTGCTTCCTGATAAGTAACTTTGTTTTCGACTTTATATTTTACAATTTTTTTCTCCATTTTCCACTTCTCACATGTTTTAGAGTAAGCAGGATGGTTACCCTTGCAATTAGGACAAGTCATTTCTTTTGCCGAACATTCGTTTTGACTGTGATCAGAAGATCCACAGTTGGGACAAGCTGGGTTCCCTCTGCATGCCGTCTGAGAATGGCCATACTTTTGGCATTTGTAGCATCTCAGCGGATTAGGAATATAAGGACGAATGCGACAGAGTAGATATCCTGCTTTTACTGTTGAGGGTAGATTTGGACTGTTAAAGGTGAGAATGATACTTCTGGTGGGTGTGAGTATATTGTCCCTTTTAGTCATGATTCTTTTGACAGCAATTACATTTTGTTCATTTAGCTCTTCTTTAATTTCTTCTTCTGTCACATTCAAAAGGTCCCAACTAGATATAACACCCTTAGATGTATTTAGGGTTGCATGGGCAGTTACCTTTACTGGAATTTTTGCGAAGTTTGTCACTTTCAGGAGTTTTTCAGAATGCCTACAGTTGACAGTTTCTACTAGTAAGTCCCCCGATTGCAATCTCTTAACCATCTTGGGAGACCCTGCAATACTTTCCAAGTGTTTTTGGATAAGAAAGGGGGATAGCTTACTAAGAGGCTGTTCTGATAATGAATGCATTAATAAAAATGCAGGAAACTCGGTCGCAGAGGAAATGGTTTTTAACCTCTTTGCTTGCGAAGAGTCATGCTCATGCTCTGTGTTTAGCCGACTGCTTGTCGGTTCTAAACAAGGAAACATATTTTGTTCCATCTTGGCTCCTTTTAGCCCCTGGCAGATGAGCTTTTCTGCCAAGGTTACCGGCCCCGCCACGGGGAGGCAGGAGCAGTGCCTGGAGTGACCAAGCGAAATTAGTAGGAGTTAGTCTATTAGATATGAAAAATAAAGAAAGGTTACTTTCCTTCCTTGCTCTATACCAGTACTTTTGATACAAGAGCTACTAAATGAAAGGATTTCTCAAAGAGAGGAACGTAAAAGAGAACGCAGAATTCACCTATCAAAAAGTCGCAGTGAAAGCACAAATAGAAATCGCTCAGTCAATCGCTTGGCACCCGGGGCCTGCAGAAATGTATAGCTGTAGATTTGTGGCTTGACAGTTTGTATCCATTTTGCGCAATCCATAATTCAATGTTGTTAATGGATATTTGTAGATGCCTCTCAATATAGTTCATATTCTGGGAATGACAGGATAGGGTAAGATCATCTGCATAGAGATACGAGTCAACGGTATTTGGAATGCTGTTTGTGATGTTGTTTATTCGTATTGCAAACAGGGTGGCACTAAGAACAGAGCCTTGTGGGACTCCTTCTTCTTGAATGTACGTTTGAGATAAAGCCTGCCGATACCTCACTTGGAAAGATCTGTGCTGAAGGAAGCTTTGAATAAAATATGGTAAATGGCCTCTCATATGTATAGAATGGAGATCTCTTAGGATACCGTAGCGCCACGTGGTATCAAAGGCCTTCTCTATATCAAGGCATATCATGACGAGATGTTGATTTCTGATGAATGCATTTCTTATGTTGGATTCGGCTTTGGTCATGAGGTCTAGGGAAGATCTATTCTTCCGAAAGCCAAACTGATTATTACTGATCATGTTTTCGGATTCAAGGTACCAGGTGAGTCGATGGTGAACCATTTTTTCCAAAGTCTTACTCAGGCAGCTGGTTAGAGAAATTGGTCTATAGTTGTTAGGAATCGAATGGTCTTTTCCAGGTTTAGGTATGGCTATTACATAAGAATGTCTCCAGGAAGTAGGGAATATATGTTCTGAGAATATTCTATTGTAAAAGTTTAGCAATGAAATTAGTGATTTCTGATTGAGGTGTTGAATCATTATATTGTAGATTCCATCAGGGCCAGGAGAAACCTGTTTCTTGAGGTATATATAGCTTCTTTCAGTTCAGATATTGTGAGTGGTTGGTTATAGGTAAAAGGACATGCAGTTTTGAAGTTTAGTTTCCTTTTCTCAGCTTCAGCTTTGATTTTTTGAAAAGAGGGTTGATATGCAGTTGAGGCAGACAACTCACAGAACACCGTTCCTAGGGCATTGGCAATTTCATCAACAGATGAGATCTCCTTTCCATTCCAATTAATAATGGGAGAGGGCAACTTATGATATTTACCATTTAGTTTCTTTATTTTTTCCCAGATTATTCGGGTATCAGTATCTTTGTTGATTGAGGAGGCAAATTTTATCCACGAGTCTTTTTTCGCCTTCCGCCGGATATAACGAGCTTTGGCTCTCAGTCTCTTGAAGTTAATAAAGTTGGCAGTGGTGGGATGTTTGCGGAAGGTGTTCCATGCTTTGTTTTTTTCTCTCTTCGCTTTATTACAATCGCCATTCCACCAGTGATTGGTATGCCGATGGTTTCTTATTTGAGACTGTGGGATGGCGGCTTTTGCTGCTGTTAGTATCTGCATTGTGATATGATCGGTGACAGTGTCAATAGCAGAAGACTCTATTGTGTCATCATCAAAAGATACATAACTGGTAAATTTCGTCCAGTTTGCTTTGGAAAATTTCCATTTTGTTTTTGTTTCAGTTTGTTTGAAATGGGTGGTTTGAATACTACAGATCAGCGGATAGTGGTCACTATTTAGAGGATTGTCATGTACTGCCAACTCTATAGTTGGGAAGAGGATTGGAGAGCAAATTGAGAGATCTATTGCACTGGTTGACCCAGTAGGAAAATGTATATATGTCGGTAAGCCATTATTCAATAGTGTCAAATTTTCTCGGTCAAGTAACATTTCAATGAGTTCGCCACGCCCGTCTGAAACCAGAGATCCCCATAATGGATGATGCCCATTAAAATCTCCTAGTAAACAAACAGGAGGTGGTAATTGGGAAATTAGATTTAACAGTTGCTGAATTGTACATGATTGATTCGGCGGAAGATAAACTGAGGCTAGTGTCAGTGTGATACCGATTACTATACGGGTAGCAACAGCTTCTAATGGTGTTTGTAATGGAATGTGCCTGGAGGGGACTCCTGATTCCACTAGTATAGCTACTCCTCCATGGGGGCTGTTAGTTTCAGATCGATCTTTTCTGAAGATAGTATAGTTTTGACTGAAACAGATATTTTTGTTGTTAGATTTGTCTCTTGCAAGCATATGGCAGCAGGATTGTAACGGTTAATTAGTTCATAGATGTCATCAATATTGCTGCGAAAACCTCTGCAATTCCATTGTAAGATTTGTTCCATTATTTGGTTTTGTGAGCAGAAGAGGAGTCTGTTTGCTTTTTGTGAGAGGCTTGTTTATATCTCTCGTGTTTTGATTTTTCTTTTCTTGAAAAATTTGGGCGTCTTGAGTCATTGCCTTCTTCCATATCATCATCTGCATGTATTTCAAGCAGATCTTCTGAGTTGGTATCATCGGTGTCCATGCTTGAGGGGTGAGATTGCTTCACCTCAACTGGATCTAATTTTTCCGCTGCTTGGCAATGTGGAAGTCTCTGGGATGGAACTGTCAGTGGCGTATTACTGCATTGATCGACTGCCTTTGATGTATTTTGGACCGAGAGGACTGATCGTGCCCAGTCTGAGATCGATGTATCTGGAGGGATGGACACTTCTGTCTGACATGCTATTGACTGGTGACTATAAGCAGCAGAGGCATAAGTGCATTTTGGATTATTTAATCTTATTTGTTTTCTTGCCTCTTGGTAGGAAACTTTATTTTCAACTTTATACTTTTGTATCTTTTTCCCCAACTTCCAGAGGTCGCAGTCTTTGGAGTATGCCGGATGGCTGCCCTTGCAATTTGGACACTGTGGGGTTGGTGCTTTACATTCTGTTTGTGTGTGAGTTTTACACCCACAGTTTGCACATGTTGCATCTCCACGGCATGCTGTCTGGGAATGGCCAAATTTCTGGCATTTAAAACATCTTAAAACATAAGGGGTTCGGAATATATGGCCGAACGCGACAGTTTAAATATCCTGCCTTGACTGAAGCTGGTAGGTTTGGAGAACTGAAAGTTAATATTATACTCCGGGTAGGAACTAAATTGCCATCTTTTCGGATCTTGATCCTCTTTGCCTGAATGACTTTTTGTTCTTTAAGTTCCTGGGCTATCTCATCTTCAGGAACGTTTAATAGATCCCATTCAGTGATCACTCCCTTTTAAGAATTGAGGGTGTTATGTGGTGTGATTTGAACTGGGATTCCACTCAAAGATGTCAAACTTAATAATAGTTCAGAGTGTCGAGGAATGGTGGTCTCTATTAATAAATCTCCTGATTGGAGACGTTTCACCATTTTTGGTGAACCTGCGGCATGTTCGAGGCATCTCTGAATGATAAAGGGGGAGAGCTTGCCCACAGGTTGTGTTGACAGAGAATGTATTATTAGGAATGCTGGTAATTCCTGTCTGCCAATGTCTTTCTTCATTCTCTTCGATAGAGAGAAGTCATGGTCAGTGTCATGAATGTCATTTGCTTGAGAGCTCTTCGGCTCTAAGCATGGAAAGTCACTTGCTTCCATTTCTGCTCCTTTTAGCCCTGGGGGTTGTCTTATCCCCCAAGATTACCGGCCCCGCCACGTGGAGGCAGGAGCGGTGCCACCAGTGACCAAGCGGTTGTTGAAGTAAATAAAGGGTTAGTAATGAATATATAGAATAAAAAAGAAAGGTAGATTTCCTCTCTCGGTTCTTACTTTTGTCCTTTAAAGTACAGAACCTCTTCAAGTAAACAAAAGAACAGGTGACGCTAGAAAAGAATCAAAACTATAACACTTTGGGAGATCACTATATATTCGCAGGAAGAAAATCGCTTGTCACTATCGCTTGGCACTCGGGGCCTCCGCTATCTCTTCGGACGATTCAAGTCATGCTCTGAATCAGAGTTGACAGGTCTGGAACCCGTGGGTTCTAGCGGTGGATATGCATCGCAATCCATCGTTGCTCCTTTCAGCCCTGGAAAAGGGAATTCCTTCTCCCAGGTTACCGACCCCGCCACGTGGAGGGAGGAGCGGTGCCAACCAGTGACCAAGCGATCAGCAGAAGAAGAGAGCAGTACGTTGCTAGCGATAGCAGTGACGTTGCAAGCGGGGTTAGCAGTAACGTTGCTAGCGGTGAAGCAGTGACGTTGCTCAGCGAGGGAAGCAGTAACGTTGCGAGCGGTCAGCAGTAACGTTGCGAGCGGTGGAGGGATTATTCAAGCACTAGTACTCGCCCTAGGAAAATCGCTAGAAAATCGCACTAGAAAGATCGCTTGGGAACTATCGCTTGGCACTCGGGGCCGATCAAAAATTGCCTGAGGTTGGAAGGCAGACCAGTCAGCCTGATCAAACTTCCACCGTGGTAACCTGAAGGGAAGACATGGTCTCCCAGTGTGTAATAAGGTTATGACAGGGAAGTGATCACTTCCGTATGGATTCTCCTCCACTTCCCAGGTGAGTGAAGGGAGTAGTTGTTGTTGTTGTTGTTGTTGTTATTTAGCTTAACGACACAAGGGCTACTGAGGCCAAATTGTGTCTGCTCATAGTTTATTTAGTCGAAATATAACACTGTTGATGTTAAATTAAATACTCCTATATAGGCCAATACGTTTTAAAAATATTACAAGTTCATTTATGTTTGCTTCATTTCCCAGGATATGAGTTAAATCATGTGAGAGGTTCAACGTAGAGACGGACTGGAAAGTGTTTGACCGTATGGTTGAATATAGGGGACAATCAAAGAGGAAATGCCTAACAGTAAGTTGACTGTCACAGGATGAACACTGGGGTGGATCTTCTCCCAGTAGCAGGAACAGATGAGTATGATGAGTGTGTCCAATTCTGAGTCTTGCCAGTACTACTTCCTCTCGTCTGTTTTGTCGAAAGCCTGAGAGCCACAGCTTTGGTTCTTGCTTTATCTGGTAAAGTTTATTGTTGGTGTTTCTTTTCCAGATCTGTGACCAATTGTCGTAACTTGCTTTGCGAATAACAGGCTTATAATCAGTGTAAGGAACCTGAGGATGTTTTGGAACAGCTGGTTGAGGATTTTTAGCTGCAAGATCCGCACTTTCGTTTCCCGGAATACCGGAATGGCCAGGGATCCAGCAAAAACTGATTGGTTGATTAGACACACTGTGGGAAAATAGCTGAGAATGAATGTGTTTCAAGGTAGGATGAGAAGATGAAAAATTCTTCCTTATGGCAGAAACAGCACTGAGCGAGTCAGTGTAAATTATGACAGGTGAGATGGAAAGTTCAATAATTTTACTGAGTGCTAATTTGATGGCATATAATTCGGCTGTGAAGACGCTGCAGACTAATGGTAGTGAGGCAGTAACCGTTAGAGAAGGAAAAACTGCAGCTGCACCAACCGCAGTAGCTGTTTTGGATCCGTCAGTATAGACTTTACAGGCATGGGAGTTCAGAGTAGTGTGAGCTAAGTGCAACTGCCTGATATTAAAGGAAGGTACAGTATTCTTTCCCCACTCCAAAAAATGTGTATCGTGGGAGGAAGAAACGTATGTCCAAGGTGGAACAGGGGCAGTTGTGTCCTGAAAAATATCGCTTAAATTGATATTCCAACTCTGAGAAAGCTCTTTAATCCTGAGTGAAGCAGGTCTGTTTTCACTTGGCTTGCTGTCATATAACAAATCCCACCGAGTATTATAAAGATACTCCCAACTGGGGTGAGATGGAAGACTCTGGATCTTAGCAGCATAGTGGAGCAGTAATGATTTCCTACGAAGATGTAATGGAGGATCATGTGCTTCGATATAGAGACTCTGGATTGGAGAAGTCCTAAAAGCGCCCAACGCAGTCCTGAGAGCACTGTGCTGGACAATATTTAGACGTTGTAAAGTAGTGCTCCTGGCAGAGTCATACACCGGACAACAATAATCTAGCCGTGACCGGATTAAAGCTCTATAAAGATGCAATAGTGTATACCGATCAGCGCCCCATGACATAGCCGAGACTGATCGCAGTATATTCAGATGCTTTAGACATGTATTTCTTAAATGAGAGATGTGAGCTTGAAAATTCAGCTTGCTATCTAATATCACTCCAAGGAATTTAACGGTACTTACAAGCGGGATTGGAATATTGTTTATTTGTAATTCCGGATCGGGATGGAGAGCTCGTTTCTTGCAAAAGTGGGTGAGAGTACATTTCTTTTCTGATAGTCTGTAGCCATTCCGTGAAGTCCACGATTGTATTTTGGTAATGGCAAATTGGAGCTGCCGTTCGATGGTGTTCATACTTTGAGATTGACAAGAAATTGTAAGGTCATCTGCGTACATGTAAGTTTCAACAGTTTTTGGGATGTCTCGTGTTATGCTGCTAACTCGGATTGAAAATAGTGTTGGACTAAGTATCGATCCCTGCGGGACTCCTTCTTCCTGAATGTGGGATGCAGAGAGTACATTTTTATATCGGACCTGAAAAGAACGCAATTGCAGAAAATTTTGAATTATTTTTGGTTGTTGTTGTTGTTGTTTTTGGGTTTTTTTGGCACAAGGGCCTCCTGGGCCATATTGTGCCTTTTCTTTAATAACTTATGACTGAGCTATTAATATAATTGTTGTCAGAGGCCATTATATACATTTATGCTCTTCAAGTATCTAAAGAGTGCTTCAAAATTTGCATTATTTCCCAGTATGTGTAGTAAATTTAAAGGTTCCAGCAGATTGGATGCAGAATAAAAAGTGGATTTCCGGTTACTTGAATAATTAGGGCATTCTATTAGAATATGTTTGATTGTTAGCTGAGTCTGACAGAATGAACACTGAGGTGGGTTTTCTCCCATAAGCAAGAACAAATGAGTTGTATATGGTGGTCCAATACGGAGTCTTGCCAAGATCACTTCTTCACGTCTGCTTTCCCTGAAACTAGAAGTCCAGAACTGCGGTTCTTTTTTAATCTGAAACAGTTTATTATTCACTTGTGTTTGCCACAGATTAGTCCATTGAAGCCTACTTGCTGTTTTAATAGTGGATTTATAATCAATATATGGGACTTTCAGATCACAGAGTGATCTATTTGTAGGATGTTTAGCAGCACGATCTGCACTTTCATTACCTGGGATGCCGACATGCCCAGGGATCCAGCAAAAGGTAACCAACTGTTTGGATGTTTGGTATTGGTATAATTGAGACCGTATCTGTTTCAGAATGGGATGTTGGGAAGAAGTAGTAGATTGAATGGCAGTGACGGCACTTAAGGAGTCGGTGTATATAAGAGCTTTTTTTATTTGCTGTTTGGTTATATTATCTAGAGCTAGTTTTATTGCATACAGTTCTGCGGTATAGATACTGCATTCTATAGGAAGAGACACAGCTAATGAAAAAGCAGAAGAGATTGCTGCAGCACCTACAGCTTCATCTGTTTTGGAGCCGTCTGTATATATGTGAAATTTCTGTGCGTTTTCTAAGGCGTGGGCTTGATGCAGCTGCTGGAAGTTGTTGTTTGGCAGGGAGCCTTTTCTCCATCTCAGAAAGTAATTATCACAGAGCGGTGAGTAATGAGACCAGGGATGTTCAGGAGGAGCTACGTCTTCAAGGATATGCTGGAAGTTAATATTCCAACTGAGCATCAGTTCTTGCAATCTAATACCCGCAGGGCGGTTTTCATTAGGTTTATTACGATATAGCATTTCATACTGAGGGTTAAACAGGTATTCCCAGCAAGGATGAGATGGAATACTTTTTATTTTGGCAGCATAGCTACATAGTAAGGATTTTCGTCTAAGGTGTAATGGCGGTTCATTTGCGTCAATATACAGGCTATGGACTGGAGATGTCCTGAAGGCACCTGTGGCTATCCTTAGGGCACTATGTTGAACAGTATTTAGACGTAGCAAGGAATTGTTTCTTGCAGAGTCATAGACAGGTGACCCGTAATCTAAGCGGGATCGGATAAAAGTTTTATAAAGATGTGTGAGGGAGGGTCTATCAGCACCCCAGGAGTTAGATGACACAGCTCTTAAGATGTTTAATTTCTTTTGACAGGCCGTTCTAAGGTAGGCTATGTGATTAGAAAAATTAAGTTTACTGTCTAGATATAAACCCAATAAACGAAAATTGTTGGTAAGAGGAATCCGATTGTTTTTTAAATATATTTCAGGATCTGGATGTAATTTTCGTATTTTACAGAAATGAATTGCAGTCGATTTATTTTCTGCTAATGAATAGCCATTCCGTTGCGCCCACAATTCTATTCTGGCTATGGACATTTGAAGTTGCCTTTCAATGGAAATCATGGTTTGTGACTGGCAAGAGATAATCAGGTCATCGGCAAACATGTATGATTCAACTGTTTTTGGTATGTCTTGTGTTATATTTGTAATTCTTATTGTGAATAGTGTTGCACTCAGGATGGAACCCTGCGGTACACCCTCCTCTTGTTCAAATGATTCGGATATAGCGTTCCTATATCTGACCTGAAAAGATCTGTAGTGTAGGAAATTTTGTATAAATTGTGGTAACTGCCCCCTCAGACCGAATGATCGAAGATCCTGAAGGATACCATATCGCCAAGTGGTATCAAACGCTTTCTCAATATCGAGATTGATCATAACCAGATGTTGTCTCTTGATGAAAGCATTGCGTATATTTGTTTCTGCTTTAATCATCACATCTAAGGTTGAGTGATTTTTCCGAAAACCATACTGATTTCGGTTTAGCAGATTGTTTGTCTCCAGAATCCACGTTAACCGCCTGTGCACCATTTTTTCTAAGACTTTGCCTAAACAGCTAGTCAGCGATATCGGCCTGTAATTATTCGGTATGGTATGATCCTTACCTGGCTTAGGAAAGGCTAGTACAATTGAGTGACGCCATGAGTGTGGATAAGTATTTTCTAAATAAATTCGATTATAGAATTTCAATAGGGATCTTATTGCTTTATTATTTAACTTTTTTAACATTATATAGCATACTCCGTCCGGGCCGGCAGCAGTACTTGATGTTTTGTTTAGAGACTCAAAAAGTTCCTTTAACGTGAATGGCTGATTGTACGGCTGAGATGCCTTAGTATAAAAATTTATTTTATGTTGTTCTGCAGATGCCTTAATTTTTTGGAAGGTTTGACTGTATGTGGACACTGCTGATATACTGGCGAAAGACTCAGCTAATGCGTTTGCTATTTCTTTTGGATCAGACAATTCTTGCCCTTTCCAGTTCAGGATTGAGGCTGGAGACTGCACAAATTTACCGTTAAGTGCTTGAATTTTCTTCCAGACAAGTCTGCTGTCCGTATACTTGTTTATGGTGGAAGCAAAATCTATCCAGGCATCTTTCTTTGCTTTTCTTCTTTTTTGGCGGAAATTGGCCTTGAGTTTTTTAAAGTTAATAAAATTAGCAGTTGTAGGAAATTTTCTAAAGAGATTCCAAGCTCGATTTTTTGTCTGTTTAGCATTTGTGCATTCCTGATTCCACCAGTAATGTCTCTGTCTGCGTTTCCCAGGTAAAGATTTTGGTATTGCAGAATTCGTAGCTTGTAATATTTGATTTGTTATATGATCGTTGACACTATCTATGGGCTGAGACTGGACTATCTCATCATCAAACTGGATTAGGGAGGAAAATTTATGCCAGTTTGCCTTATAGAATTTCCACGTGGATCGCTGCAATGGAGCTAAGTTTACTTGTGTTTGAATACTGCAAAGAATCGGTAAGTGATCACTGTTTAGCGGGTTATCGAGAACTGACCACCCCATATTGGCATAAATGGAGGGAGAGCAGATTGAAAGGTCTATTGCGGTCATGGATCCTGCAGTAAAATGTACATATGTGGGTTCACCAGTGTTTAACAGAGTAAGGTTATGTGTATCAAGCAGCAATTCTATTATTTTACCCCTTTTGTCAATTTTTGGCGATCCCCATAGAGGATGATGAGCATTAAATTCACCCAGTAAGCAGAAAGGAGATGGCAGTTGATCTACTAGCTTTTCTAAATCATCTGAGGAGAAAGCAAAATTAGGAGGGAGATATATAGAGGCTATTGTAATGGTGATACCAATTTCAATGCGCACTGCCACTACTTCGAAAGGAGTCTGGAGGGATACATGCTTGGATGGAATGTTATTTCTGACAATGATAGCCACCCCTCCATGAGCTGGCGTGTCAATGCTCCTATCTCTTCTAAAAATGGTATAATTTTTGGCGGAAGGACACACTCGTGAATTTAGAAGGGTTTCCTGTAAGGCTATGCCAGCTGGTTCATACCGATCGATTAGATCCTGCAAATCATCTTTTGAATTTCGAAATCCTCTGCAATTCCACTGAAGGATTTTTTCCATTATGTGGTTTTTTGTGTTGTTTTCGATTCTGAATGTTTTTTAGTTGCAGCTTGCTTGTATCGATCAATTTTTCCTTTGTCTTTCCTGGGAAAAACGGGTCGGGTCACATCCATCTCTTCACTTGCATGTAGTTCTAAAATTGTATCTTCTGCTTCATGATGTTCATCAATGTCCATTCCGGTGGTGGATGTTTGCGGTTTTTTGGTTTCTATTACTTTTGGTTTTATTGTTGAGGCCTCCGTTGGTATGGTGATTGGGGTATTATTGGACTGTTCACTTGTTTTTTGTGCAGGAGACTGTTTTGAAACAGAAAGCAACGAACGTGCCCAGTTCGCAATTGATATATTTGGAGGAATCGATACTTCAGTTTGGATCCCTACAGACTGTGAAGATTGAGTTGCTGCGGCATATGTTTGCTTTATCTCTGTTTTGATTATCTGTCTTCTTGCCTCTGAGTATGTCACTTTGTTCTCTACTTTATATTTTTGAATTTTTTTTCCTTGCTTCCATAATTCACATGTTTTTGAGAAAGCTGGGTGGTTACCCTTACAATTTGGACAATGCGGAGTGGTAGTGGCACAGTCAGATTGGTTATGGTCTTTTGACCCGCAGATGGGACATAGTGCCTCACCTCGACATGCAGTCTGGGAGTGTCCATATTTTTGGCATTTGTAGCACCTGATGGGATTCGGAATGTATGGTCGGACACGGCAATGCAGGTAGCCTGCTTTCACAGATGTTGGCAAGTCAGGAGTGCTAAAGGTAAGGATTATGCTTCTTGTTGGAACGAGTGTACCGTCTTTTCGGGTCATGATTCTCCTTGCTTGGATGACTTTTTGATCGTGTAATTCTTGGACAATTTCCTCCTCTGGTACAAGTAATAAGTCCCATTCTGTTATTACTCCCTTTGAGGAGTTTAAGGTGGCATGGGGAGTAACTTTTATTTGTTGTCCTCCAAAAGTTGTGAGCTTTAATAGCTTTACAGAATGTTGAGGTTGAGTTGTTTCTATTAGAAGATCACCTGATTGAAGTCGCCGTACTGATTTAGGTGAACCAGCAGCAGACTCAATGCATTTCTGCACTAGAAAAGGTGATAATTTGCTCAGGGGCTGATCTGATAGAGAGTGCAAGATGAGGAAGGCTGGTATCTCCTCTTTAGGTGTTGTTTTCAACCTCTTTGCTTGAGAATAGTCATTTTCATTGTCACTTTTATTTGCTAGTCTTGAGCTCGATGGCTCTAAAGGTGGAAATGAACTGTTTTCCATCTTTGCTCCTTTCAGCCCTGGGAGAGTGGATTTCTTCTCCCAGGTTACCGGCCCCGCCACGGGGAGGCAGGAGCAGTGCCGCTAGAGTGACCAAGCGGTATAAGGGTTAGTACGTTAGTTTAAGAAGAAAAAAGAAAGGTGGATTTCCTTTCTTAAAACTTGCTTACAATTTGTAAGACTAAGTTATTAATTAAAGACAATGTAAAAAACTTTTTAAACTAAATAAGAACTTTGGCTCTGAGTAAACGCTTTATGAATCACTCTGAAATTCGCTTGATCACTATAACGCTTGGCACCCGGGGCCATTATTTTTGGCAAATGGCCTCTAAACCCCAAGTGGTAAAAGTCCATAATAATCCCATGACGCCATGTAGTGTCAAATGCCTTTTCAAGCTCTAGGTTGACCATGACTAGATGTTGTTTCATGACAAAGGCATTGCGGATATGAGATTCGGCTTTGATAAGCACGTCAAGAGTTGATCTATTCTTCCGAAAGCCATACTGATGATCTGGAAGGAGATTTTGTGACTCCAGGATGTAAGTAAGCCTAGTGTGAACCATTCTTTCGAAAATTTTACCCAGGCAGCTCGTAAGAGATATTGGCCTATAGTTTTCAACACAGGAATGATCTTTTCCTGGTTTTGGTAAAGCAATAATGAAAGAATGACGCCAGGAAGAAGGATAGGCATTTTCGGAGAATATCCGATTATAAAAGATTAACATGGTACTCAAATCTTCTTGAATTAAATGCTTCAGCATAACATAATGAACTCCATCTGGGCCTGCAGCACTGCTTGAAGATCTGTTTAACGATTCTTGAAGTTCTATGAATGTAAAGGGTTGGTTGTACGGGAAAGAACGGTTTGTGAAAAAGTTGACTTTATATCGTTCTGCACTAGTTTTGATGTTCTGAAATGTGGACCCATAGGAGGCAGAAGCAGAGATTGTAACAAATGATTCAGCAAGTGCATTAGCGACTTCTTCAGCTGTAGATAGGTCTTTCCCTTTCCAATGAAGTATTGGAGAGGGCATACGAGCGAATTTCCCATTTAGTGCCTGTATTTTTTTCCAAATGAGGCGTGTGTCGGTGTCTTTTGTGATTGTTGAGGCAAAAGCGATCCACGAGTCTCGTTTCGCTTTCCGTCTAATCTGCCTTGCTTTTGCTTTAAACCTTTTATAAGCAATGAGGTTATTAGTGGTGGGATTCTTACGGAAATTATTCCAAGCTCGGTTTTTTTCCTGTTTGGCAGTGAAGCAATCTGCATTCCACCAGTGATTTCGGTGATTGTGATATGTCTTGGATTTTGGAATGTAGGTATTTGCTGCAGTCAGAATCTGATTGGTGATGTAAGTATTTACATCATCAATAGGTTCTTTTTTAACGTAAAGTCTGTCTAGAAGTATTTGAGCAGAATAGCCATCCCAGTTCGCCTTTTTAAACTTCCAAGAGGATCGTTTATCAGGATTTGGTGTTACTCCTGTTTGTAAGGAGCAAATGATCGGAAAGTGATCACTGCTAAAAGGATCAGTTAATACAGACCATGTCATGATTGGAAAGATGGAAGGTGAGCAAACTGACAAGTCAATTTGAGAAGTAGATCCTGTAGGTAAGTGGATGTATGTAGGAGATCTAGAGTTTAATAAATTTAGGTCATTATTATTTATAAATTCCTCGATCAACTTGCCTCTTCTGTCCATTGTAGCTGATCCCCACAATGGATGGTGTCCATTAAAGTCACCGAAAAGACAAATTGGAGTTGGAAGTTGTGCGATGAGGTTGTCAAGTTCTGATTGGGCCAGTGATAGAGATGGTGGAATATAAATCGAAACAATGGTAACTGAAATACCAACTGCAATCCGAGCTGCCACAGCTTCTAGGCTGGTTCTTAACTGGATCGGTCTGGACGGTATGTTAGTATTTACAAGAATGGCTACTCCTCCACGGGCAGGAGACTCTGGGCTTCTGTCTCGTCTGTATATTATAAAATTTGAGAATTTCGGCGAAACTTGGGGTGACAAGAATGTTTCCTGTAGGCATATACCTATGGGATTAAACTGAGCGATTAAATCCCTTATGTCATCAGAATGGCTGCTTAGTCCTCTAAACTTCCACTGTATGATGTTAGGCATTATTTTGGTTTGGCTGAAAATGATTCATCTGACTGTTTTTTATGTGCAGGGCATTTTTTTCGGTCTTTTTTTGGGAATAATGGGCGTCCAGTATCCATAGTGTCATTGGCATGGAGTTCTAGGATAGGGTCTTCATCATTTTGGTGTACATCCACTTCCATAGTGTTGGTTGTTGGATCAGTTTCCTTAGATTCTTTATTGGGTTTCAATCTTTCTGCATCATTTGAGACTGTCACAGTAGCAGTTGGGATACTAATTGGGGTGTTGGTGGCATGGCTGGTTTTAGTTTTAGAATTTTCTTTTCCAGTGGTTGATAAGGTTGTTTTAACCCAATTAGCTAGCGAGACATTGGGCGGTATTGAGACATCTGTTTGAATTGCAGTTGTTTGAAAACTGCGGGTTCGAGAGGCATATGATGGACTTGGCATGGTCAACATTATTTGTCTGCGTGCCTCAGGATATGTGACTTTATGTTCTACTTTGTATTTTTGGATTTTCCTACCTGTTTTCCACATCTCACATGATTTAGAAAAGGCGGGGTGATTGCCTTTGCAGTTGGGGCAAATGGGAATTGCGGCTGGACAATCTGCCTGTGTATGATCTTTTGCTCCACAAATAGGACAGATGGCGTCACCTCTGCATGCCTGCTGTGAATGGCCATATTTTTGGCATTTGAAACAGCGAAGAGGATTTGGGATGTATGGACGAATTCGACAATTTAAATATCCAGCTTTTACTGAGGATGGCAAATCAGGAGTATTAAAAGTTAAAATGATGGAACGAGTTGGAATGAGATTTCCATCTTTTTTGGACATAATTCTTTTAGCAGCGATTACCTTTTGATGGCTAAGTTCTTGGACTAATTCCTCCTCAGACACTGTAATTAAGTCCCATTCTGTGATGACTCCTTTAGATGAATTTAAGGTATTGTAAGGAGTAACAGACACTGGTAATCGACCAAATGTAGTTGTTTTTAATAGCCACTCAGAATGTTTGGATGTGGCTGTTTCAACCAGGAGATCTCCTGATTGTAGTCGCTTCACCATTTTTGGTGACCCTGCAATAGATTCTAGGTGTCTTTGAATCATAAATGGTGATAACGTGCCCACGGGCTGCGTGGACAGAGAGTGTATCACAAGAAAATTAGGGATGTCTGGACGCTGTGCTTCAGTTCGAAGCCTTTTTGGTTGATTGTCATTATCATGACAGGATTCTTGTCTTAAGCTTGGAAGCTCTAAGGGTGGAAAATTGTTTGAATCCATGATAGCTCCTTTTCGCCCTGGGGGTTTATCTTTACCACCCAGGTTTCCGGCCCCGCCACGGGGAGGCAGGAGCAGTGCCACGAGGTGACCAAGCGGCTGAGTTAGTAAGTTAGTACTAATAGAAAAAAACAGAAAGGTGGCTTCCCTTTCTGGGCTTCTGCCTACTTCTTGTAGTGCGAGAGAGCTACTATGCTATAGAAATAAAGAAAACGGTTTTTCAAACTAAAATAGAAACTGTTCGCTCAAATGTTCTTTGTAGAAAAACGCTTTGGAAAACGCACTAGAATCGCTTGGCCACGGAACGCTTGGCACCCGGGGCCGAAGGGAGTAGAGAAGGGGAGCAGATAGAGAGATCAATGGCAGAAAAAGTACGGGTAGGCATTTGGAAGAAGGTGTTTGTTCCAGCATTTATAAGGGAAAGGTCATTGTCATTGAGCATACGCTCTATGACTCGTCCCCTTCCGTTGATGTTAGCACTACCCCACAGGGTGTTATATTCGTTAAAATCCCCGAGAAGTAAGAAAGGTGGAGGCAGCTGCTTTAGAAGATCATCAAGGTCTGCCTGGGTGATGTCAGTCCCAGGTGGCAAATAAATGGAGCACACAGTTATTAAAAATCCCACTGAAAGGCGAATTGCAACAGCCTCTATGCTGCTTGTAATTTGCAAGGACTGCACTGGGGTCTGGTTACCCACAAGGATAGCCACTCCCCCATGTACAGGGCCGTCCGCAATTCTATCCGTACGAAAAATTGTGGTGTTATGCATGGTGGGATCATCATTTGCCTTTAGATACATCTCCTGCAAGCAAAAGCAAACTGGCTCGTGCTTTTGCAGGAGGGCCTTAATGTCATCAATATTTCGCCGGAATCCACGACAATTCCATTGTAGGAATTTAGCCATTATTTTGGCTTGGTGGGTCCATCAAGCGGCTTCCGAGGTGCTGAGGGCTTGATTTTATCAGTCTTGGATTTATCTTTTTTGGGAAGAATGGACGCTGTCCCGTGTCGATTTCTTCCTCCGCAAAGAGTTCCAAGACTGATTCATCCGGTACCTCCTTGTTCTCTAGATCCATTGTTTCTGGTATCACGGATGACTCTTCTGAAATTTTTGGCTTTGCTTTACCAGTTGGTTTTGGTAGTGGTGGAGCACTGGGAGGTACGGATATAGGAGTGGCAACTGACTGTGTTTTTTTGGTGGGCTTTTGTGAACTCAATAAATAGCGTGCAATCGGGGTGAATGACTCTCTTGGTGGTATAGTCATCTCAGTTTGTGTCCCAATAGTAGTTGTTGTTGTTGTGATGGGGGTTTAATGGCGCACGAGCTGCTGGGGCTATAGTGCGCCTATTCATAGGAAAATAATAAAACTCAAATTTTGGATAAAATCAATTTATGGCTTATTAGAGTGATGTTTTAAAATTTATGATACAATCCAATTTTTTTCAAAAAAGAGAAGAATTCATTGATGTTTGCATTGTCACCTATAATATTTTTTAATGTCTTCGGTTCCGGAAAATTTTTTAGGGAAAGGAGGATGGATATTCTGTCCTGATCATAGTGAGGGCAGTCAACGAGAATGTGTTTGACTGATAAGTGCGAGGAACAGTGTGGACAATGAGGAGGATCCTCTCCTGTAAGTAGGTGAAGGTGAGTCAGATATGTATGTCCTATCCGTGCTCGTGCAAGCACTACTTCTTCTCTTCGTACTGTCCCAATAGTAGTGCACTTTGCAGAAACCTTCTGGGCATATGAAGGTTTCCCGCTATTTATTGGTTGGATACGTTTGCTGGCCTCTGGGTAGGAGATATTCAGCTCTGTTTTCAGTTTTTGTATTTCTTTTTCATCCTTCCACCGCTGGCATGCTCTAGAGTAGGCGGGGTGCTCTCCTTGGCAGTTGACACAGGTCGGTTTTGTAGCCGAACATTCCTTGTTCTCGTGGTCGTTAACACCACATCGAGCACAGGCTGGGTTTTCTCGACAGGATGTTTGTGAGTGGCCATATTTTTGGCATCTAAAACCCCGCAGTGGGTTTGGGATATAAATCCTCACTGGGCAGTTTAGATAGCCTGCCTTGATGGAACTTGGAGGCCGTGGAGTGTTAAACGTAAGGATAAGAACTCGGGTAGGGACGAGATTCCCATCCTTCCGTATCGATATTCTCTTGACAGCTGTCACTCCTTGATCTTTTAATTCAGAGCAGATCTCTTCTTCAGAAACGTGAAGAAGGTCCCACTCTGAAATGACACCTCTTGAAGAATTCAAAGTTTTGTGTGGGGTTACAATGATGGGTATTTCCCCTCTCGATGTAGCTTTCAGGATTTTTTCCGCCTGTTTAATTGATGTAGCTTCTACCAAAAGGTCGCCAGAACGCAGTCTTTTTGCAGTTTTAGGTGAACCTGCCAACCCTTCTAATCCTTTCTGGATAAAGAAGGGTGACATCTTCCCAATGGACTGTCCTTCGGTGGAATGGAGAATGAGGAAAAGCGGTGTCACTGATGATGATGGTGTATCCTCAGTCCTGGCTCTTTTTGCAGAGGTGTTGTCTGCGTCATGATCTCGATTAGGTAGGGGCCTTGTTGGGGCCCCAGAAGAAAGGGGATTTAAATTACTCATATGAGTAAAGAGAAAATGTCTGATGCCTAAGTACCTCACCCACCACGGAGCCCTACGAGGGGACGCCCACTCGTGAACTAGCAGGTACTGCGTACACGAATGGGACGCCGAGTTCGCTTAGAGCGCCATACCCACGTTACCAATAAGACTTTATCCCGTCCCAGGACCAAAGGGAGGGAGACTTATTGGAACGCAGTTGACCCTAGCAGTATAAAACCACCCGCCGATTGATCCCAGTCGAGCCGGTCCGGGACCACTCGTCTCGTCGAAGCAGGGGCCAAAGTGGTGTATTGAAGCTGGGCCCCTCAACCACCAGGATCCCCCTTTCCGCTTCCACGGGTCGCGGCGCACGGCTGCACACGCCGGATTCCAATGGTGTAACCCTGGAACCAAGGTATGGGTTTGAGTTTGAGTTTGATTTGGGTGTTATTGGCGCATTAGCAACTTAGGCTATAATGCGCCAAGACCAGGTCCTGTATTAAAGAGTAAACTTTCAGTGACCTAATTAGTTAGGTCACTATGTCAAAAAATATTTAACAAATGTATATAAGCTAAATCAACATAAAATCACAATAAAATGTAAACTTTATATATAGGCAAAAACGTTTATTGATTTTAAAAAGCTAAAAACAGCAGACACGTGGTCATTGTCGGATAAAATCTGGCTGAGCGTATAAGGCTCAGCCAGATGACTAAAAGCGGTAAAATAAAAATCACGTTCAGGGGTAAAACGTGGACACACGGTTAAAATGTGATAAATAGTTAAAATGGTGCCGCAGTTCTCGCACATAGGACAGTCATCTGCCCTCAGCAGAAAAGCATGTGTAAGATGACTGTGTCCTATGCGGAGGCGAGCTAAAACAACTTCCTCTCTGCGATTCCTGCGCAGACTAGACTGCCAAAGTCCGATTACAGGCTTTATCTGATAGAGCTTGTTTGTGACTTGCTCATGCCAAGATTGTTGCCATTGGGACAATAATTTAGTGTGTATTAGCTGCCTGTAGTCTGTATAGGGGACTAACAGGCAATAAGTGTTTTGGGGTTCTGGTGATCTGGCCGCAGCATCAGCCAGTTCATTTCCCCCGATCCCAATGTGGCTTGGGATCCAGCAGAAACGGATATCGAATGAACTCTCAAACAAAGAATGTAAAGTCTGCTGAACCCGGGTCAATATTGGATGAGGATTATATCTCATCCCCGATAAAGCCTGCAGTGTACTTGAAGAGTCAGTGTACACCATACATCTTTGATGCTTCCGGGTTTTAATGTGGTCCAAGGCTAGCTCTATAGCATACAACTCAGCTGTATATATGCTGCATTAGAGGGGAATCTTCCCAGATATAGTACAATCTGGAAAGACAGCAGCAGATCCTACAGACAACTCTGACTTCGAGCCATCAGTGAACACAGGCAAGAAATCAGAGTAATCGGATCGATGGGCAGCATAGAGTTGTTGGTAGACAGAGGACGGAGTTATGGCTTTACCCCAACTTTTTATTGAGAAGTCACATGATGGTAAGCGAGCATGCCAGGGTGGAAATAGATGCCTTGGTGACTTTGCAACATTGTCTACCGTAATGCTGAGCTCTCTGAGCAGATCTTGGACACGGATGCCAAAGGATCGGTTAGCAGTCTGACGGGTTTTATAAAGCGTTTCCCATCGTGGCTTAAAAACACAAGCCCACGTTGGGTTGTCTGGCAGGGATTTTAGTTTGAAGGTAGATTTTAGCGACAATTGCTTTCGTCGGAGCAATAGTGGTGGTTCACCTGCTTCGACGTATAAACTCTGGACGGGAGATGTTCTGAATGCTCCAGTTGCAGTACGGATGGCTTGGTGGTGGAGTGGGTCTAGCCACCGTAGTACGCTATTTCTAGCCGATGCGTACACTTGGGACCCATAGTCTAATTTTGAACGAACAAGTGTACGATAAAGACGCAGTAAAGTGCATCGGTCTGCCCCCCCCATTTATTTGAGGAGATGGCACGAAGGAGATTCAATCCCCTCGTGCACCTTGTTCGCAGTTGACGGATATGTGGTAAAAATGTCAACTTCTTATCGAATGTGAGACCCAAGAATTTTGTCTCAGGTACTACTGGAATGATGTGTTGTCCAAGTTTGAGTTCTGGTTCAGGGTGAAGGTTCCGTTTGCGACAAAAATGTACGCAGACGGTCTTCTGTGGTGATAGCCTGAAACCATTAGCCATTGCCCAAGTTTTTACATGGTCAATGGCATGCTGCAATTGTCGTTCAATAACCCTCATGTTGCATGACTGACAGAAGATGGTAAAGTCATCAACAAAGAGGGCGCTGTTTACGGTTGGAGGAAGTTGTTCAGTAATAGAATTAACTTTGATAGCGAAAAGCGTAACACTTAACACTGACCCTTGGGGGACTCCTTCTTCTTGACAAAAAGATTGAGAATAAACAGAGCCGACACGAACTTGGAATGACCGGTTCAATAAGAAATTTTTAATGAAGAGGGCTAGATGGCCCCTCAGACCCAGATCATGGATATCCTTTAAGATTCCAAATCTCCAGGCCGTGTCATACGCTTTTTCGATATCAAAGAAAATTGACACCAGGTGTTCTCGTTTAAGGAAAGCATCTCGGATAGATGTTTCCAGTCTTATAAGATGGTCAAGTGTTGACCTGTTCCTTCGGAAACCACATTGAACTTTGGAAAGGAGGTCATTCCCTTCTAAATACCACATGAGACGGGCATTCACCATCCTTTCCAGGATCTTGCACAAGCAGCTTGTCAAAGCAATGGGACGGTAATTACTCGGAAATTTTGGATCTTTTCCTGACTTTGGAAACGCAAGCCCGATTGCCTTATGCCAGGAGTCCGGAAACTCATCTTCAAGATAAACTCTGTTGTACAAACAGAGCAACTGATCCAGAGATTGAGACGAAAGATGTTTTATCATCTCATAATGGATGTCATCCGGCCCTACGGCACTCGCCTGGGATAGTGATAGTGCCGCTTTCATTTCCCATTCAGTGAAGGGTTGATTGTATTCTTCACAGTTCTTTGATGACAATTTCAAAGGTTGCCTTTCAGCATTTTCTTTGAGGGCCAGAAACTCAGGGTGGTAAGATGTTTTGGTAGACACTTTAGCAAATACCTCCCCAAGAGTATTTGCAATTGCAGTTTGGTCTGCAATTGCAGATCCATTATACTCCAGAATCGAAGAAGGGTGGGATATATATTTCCCCTTCATTTTTCGGACTTTATCCCACACAAGCTGAGATGATGAAGCCTGATTGATAGAAGATGTGAATTTGATCCAAGATTCCTTCTGACTCTGATGTCTTACGTAACGTGCTTTCGCACGTGCACGTTTGAATGTTATTAAGTTATCTGCGGTGGGGTACCGGCGAAAAATACCCCACGCCTTGTTTTGAGACTTTCTTGCTGCAGTGCAATTGGAATTCCACCAGGGTTTTGGAAATGGTGGAAACCGAGACGAAGTCTTTGGTATTGCAATTTCCGCTGCTTGGACAACAGCGTCTGTAATGTACTTTACCGCGTCATTAATCGGTTCCTTGCTGACTGTGTTGATATCAAATAGTGCTAGATTTTTGAAGGCATTCCAGTCAGCGTGACCGATCTTCCACTGTGGCATCCGGGACGGGTGGCATGGTCTCCCTTTACAAAGGGTGGATATCACGGGGAAGTGGTCACTGCCATAAATATTGTCTTCAACCTCCCATGTACACATGGGAAGGAGAGAGGGCGAGCATATAGAGAGATCGATCGCGGTAAATGTACGGGTAGGCATGTGGCAAAAGGTGTTAAGTCCAGCATTTAGAAGGGCCAGGTCATTGTTTTCAAGCATGTGCTCTATAGTCCGACCCCTTCCATTAATGTCTACACTACCCCACAGAGTATTGTGTCCATTAAAATCCCCTAGTAACAGAAAAGGTGGCGGCAATTGTCTAATGAGATCATCAAGGTCTGCCTGGGGGATGCCATTCGCAGGTGGCAAATAGATGGAACAAACAGTTAAAAGAAACCCTACAGTAACTTGAACTGCTACAGCCTCTAAGTTGGTGGTAAGTGGTGTAGCTTGAAATGGGATGTGGTTACCCACAAGGATTGCGACGCCTCCGTGGGCAGGTCCATCCGCATCTCTGTCTTTTCGTATAACGAAAACGTTACGCAAGTATGGGTCCTCATTTGCCTTTAAATACGTCTCCTGTAAGCAAAAGCAAGTAGGCTCATGCTTACTCAGGAGCGCCTCGATGTCGTCACTATTTCGACGGAATCCACGACAATTCCATTGTAGAAATTTAAACTTTCCCATTATTTGGATTTGTTGGGTCCATCAGGTGGTTTCCGAAGGGCTGAGGGCTTCATTTTCTCAGTCCTGGCTTTATCTTTCTTTGGAAACACAGGTCTTTGGCCTGTGTCCATATCTTCTTCTGCAAAGATTTCCAGAACTGGGTCATCCGATACCTCCTTATCCTCGACATCCATTGTTTCTCGTATTGCAGGTGACCCTTCCGATGTTTGAACCTTTACTTTACCACTTGGTTTTGGTAGTGGTGGAGCATTAGGAGGTACGGAAATAGGAGTGGCAGCTGACTGTGTTTTTTGGGTGGGCTTTTGTGAATGCAATAAATAGCGTGCAATCGGAGTAAATGACTCTTTTGGTGGTATAGTCATCTCCGTTTGTGTACCGATGGTGCACTTTGCAGAAACCGTCTCGGCGTATGAAGGTTTCCCGCTATTTATTGGTTGAATGCGTTTTCTGGCCTCCTGATAGGATATGTTCAGTTCTGTTTTTATTTTTTGAATTTCTTTCTCGTCCTTCCACTTCTGGCATGCTCTAGAATAGGCAGGGTGCTCTCCTTGGCAATTTATACAAATTGGTTTGGAAGCTGAACACTCCTTGCTCTCGTGGTCTTTCGTACCACATCGAGCGCAGGCAGGATTACCACGACAAGCTGTTTGTGAATGGCCGTATTTCTGACATCTAAAACACCTCAGTGGGTTCGGAATGTAAAGCCGCACTGGGCAGTTTAAGTAGCCTGCCTTGATGGAACTTGGAGGCCGTGGGGTGTTAAATGTTATGATGAGAACTCGGGTAGGGACGAGATTCCCATCCTTCCGCATTGATATTCTCTTGACAGCCGTCACTCCTTGGTCTTTTAATTCAGAGCAGATCTCTTCTTCAAAAACGTGAAAAAGATCCCACTCTGAAATGACACCTCGTGAAGAGTTCAATGTTTTGTGGGATGTTACGCTAATCGGTATTCCCCCTATGGATGTCGCGTCGAGGATTTTTTCTGCTTGCTTCGTGTTTGAAGCTTCGACTAAAAGATCGCCAGAACGCAGCCGTTTTACGGATTTCGGTGATCCAGCCAACCCTTCTAATCCTTTCTGGATGAAGAAGGGTGACATCTTCCCAAATGATTGCTCTCCGATAGAATGGAGAATGAGGAAAAGCGGTGTTATAGATGGTGTTTTATCCTCAGTTCTGGCTCTTTTGGCATTGTTGGTGTCAGTATTATCGTCTCGGTTAGGTAGGGGCCTTGTTGGGGCCCCAGAAGAAGAATTTAAATCACTCATTTGATTTTGATTTGATTTGATTTGATTTGAATTTTATTGGCGCATTAGCATCTAAGGCTATAATGCGCCAAGACCAGGTAATATATAAAAATTTCTCCTTTCAGTGACCTAAGTAGTTAGGCCACCATGTCCAGATATATAATATAAAGCTTATCAATAAAAGAAGTAACGATAACGTATAAATTTTAAATGCGAGTAAAAACCTTTATTGACCTAAAAAAGCTAAAAACAGCAGACACATTGTCATTGTCGGATAAAATCTGTCTGACTGTATACGGCTCAGTCAGATGATTAAAAGCGGTAAAACGGATATTGCTAAAATCTGGACAGTCAACTAAAATGTGTCTTATTGTTAAAATTGTGCCACAGGACTCACACATAGGAGGGTCATCAGCCCTCAGCAAAAACGAATGAGTCAAATGACTATGTCCTATGCGGGTCCGGGCAAGAACAACTTCCTCCTTACGATTCCCGCGCAGACTAGACTGCCACGGTTCAATTACAGGCTTTATACAATATAATTTATTCGCAGTCTGTCTATTCCACGAATCCTGCCATTGGGAGTGTATCTTTTCGTGTATTATTTGCCTGTAGTCTGTATTGGGGACTGACAGGCAGCGATTATTACTGGGAATTGCTGATTTGGCTGCGGCGTCAGCCAAATCATTTCCCGTAATCCCAATGTGGCTGGGAATCCAGCAGAAGCGGATGTCATATTCACGTTCATGGAGAACGTGATTCCTCTGCTGGATGCTAGACAGAACTGGATGAGAATTATATCTCACTGTTATTAAAGCCTGTAACACGCTGAGAGAGTCGGAATATAAAATGAACCGTTGGTATTGGCATTTGCTAATGTGATCCAAGGCTAACTCAATTGCGTGCAGCTCTGCAGTAAATATGCTGCATTCAGAGGGAATCTGCTCTGATATAGTGCTGTCTGTAAAGACAGCAGCAGATCCCGCATATGATTCCGACTTCGAACCGTCTGTGTAAACTGGCGCGAAGTCAGAATATTCAGCTCGGTGTGCTGAATGAAGCTGCAGGTAGACAGACGATGGAGTGTCCGACTTTCCCAAATTTCTAAGGGACAAGTCACATGCCGGAAAATGAGCATGCCAGGGTGGAAGGGGTTGCTTTGGTGTTTGTGCAACCTTGTCTACCTTGATATTAAGTTCTTTGAGTAGCTCTTGGAGACGAATACCAAAAGGTCGGTTGGCAGTCTTACGGGTGTTGTACAAATTTTCCCATCGTGGCTCAAAAACGGATAGCCACGTAGGATGGTCTGGCAGGGATTTCAGTTTTAAGGCGTAGTTTAGAGACAACTGCTTACGTCGAAGAGATAACGGCGGTTCGTTTGCTTCGACGTATAAGCTCTGGACTGGAGATGTTCGATATGCTCCAATAGCAGTACGGAGAGCCAGATGATGGACAGGATCCAGCCAACGAAGTACACTGTCTCTGGCCGAATTGTATACCAGGGACCCGTAATCTAGTCTGGATCGTACAAGTGCACGGTAGATGCGTAGTAGGGTGCATCGATCGGCACCCCAAGATGTAGAGGAAAGAGAGCGCAAAATATTTAGCCCTCTTGTGCACCTTGTTCGGAGTTGACGGATGTGATCCAGAAAGGTCAACTTTTTGTCAAATACGAGTCCCAAGAATTTTGTATCTGCTGCTATTGGAATAGAATTTTGTCCGAGTCTTAATTCAGGTTCAGGATGAAGATTACGCTTACGACAAAAATGTACGCAAACGGTCTTCTCCGGCGAGAACCTGAAGCCATTTGCAAGTGCCCAGGAGTTGAGACGATCAATGCCTTTCTGCAGTTGTCTTTCAATAACCCTCATGTTGCATGACTGACAAAATATGCTAAAGTCATCAACATAGAGGGCACTGTTTACGGTTGGAGGAAGTTGTTCTGTAATGGAATTTACTTTGATGGCAAAAAGCGTGACACTTAATACTGATCCTTGTGGTACTCCCTCCTCTTGGCTAAAGGAACGAGAGAGTGAGGATCCCATACGAACTTGGAAAGATCGATTGGCTAAAAAGTTTTTAATAAAAATGGGGAGTTGCCCCCTAAGACCCAGGCTATGCAGATCTTTTAAGATGCCAAATCTCCAAGTTGTGTCATACGCTTTCTCCATGTCAAAGAACACCGACACCAAGTGTTCGCGTTTTAGGAAAGCATCCCGGATGGATGTTTCCAGTCTAATAAGATGGTCCAAAGTGGACCGGTTCCTTCGGAAGCCGCACTGGATATTGGAGAGAAGGTCATTCGATTCTAAGTACCATATTAAACGAGAATTGACCATTCTCTCCAGGATTTTGCACAGACAGCTAGTCAGAGCAATAGGACGATAATTTCTAGTGACTTTTGGATCCTTTCCTGGCTTAGGAAAGGCAAGAACGATTGCCTTGCGCCAGGAATCCGGAAACTGCCCTTCAATGAAGATTCTGTTATACAGAGAGAGCAGATAATCCATAGATTTTGGTGAAAGATGTTTAACCATTTCATAATGGATGCCATCTGGTCCAACAGCACTTGCTTTGGAGAGGGCGAGGGCTCTTTTCAGTTCCTGAATAGTGAACGGCCCATTGTAGGGGTAGATGTTCTTAGACTGAAAATTAAGAGCCTGTTTTTCCAGTTTATGTTTCAGGACCAGGAACTCTGGGGAATACGAAGATGTTGCAGAGATGTTAGAGAATGTTTCCCCAAGAGCATTGGCTATTGCAGTTGGATCTGCAATAGCGCATCCATTATAATCTAGGATTGAAGAAGGGTGGGATGTATATTTTCCCTTCATTTTCCGGATTTTATCCCAGACTACCTTAGAATTGGTAGTCTGGTTAATAGATGATGTGAAACGGATCCATGATTCCTTTTGACTCTGACGGCGAATGTAGCGTGCTTTGGCTCGTGCACGCTTGAAGGCTATTAGATTAACAGTGGTAGGATATCGACGGAATATCCCCCACGCTTTGTTTTGAGCCTTTTTTGCTGCTGTGCATTGGGAATTCCACCAAGGTTTGGGATATGGTGGAAACCGGGCAGATGTTTTTGGAACAGAATTTGCAGCTGCTTGGACAATGATTTCTGTGATGTACGTTACTGCGTCACTGATAGGCTCCTGACTGACTGTACTGAGGTCAAAATTTGCCTGATGTTCGAAGGCATTCCAGTCAGCCTGATCAAACTTCCACCGTGGTAACCTAAAAGGAAGACATGGTCTCCCACTGTGTAACAAGGTTAGCACAGGGAAGTGATCACTTCCGTATGGATTCTCCTCCACTTGCCAAGTGAGAGAAGGGAGTAGAGAAGGGGAGCAGATAGAGAGATCAATGGCAGAGAACGTACGGGTAGGCATGTGGAAGAAGGTGTTTTTTCCAGTATTTACAAGGGAAAGGGCATTGTCATTGAGCATACGCTCTATGACCCGTCCCCTTCCATTGATGTTAGCACTACCCCACAGGGTGTTATGTCCATTAAAATCCCCAAGAAATAAGAAAGGGGGTGGCAACTGCGTTACAAGATCATCAAGGTCTTCCTGGGAGATGTCAGTCCCAGGTGGCAAATAAATTGAGCAGACTGTTAATAAAAATCCCACTGTAAGGCGAATTGCAACAGCCTCTATGCTGGATGTAATTAGCAAGGGCTGAACTGGGGTCTGATTACTCACAAGGATAGCCACTCCTCCATGAGCAGGACCATCCGCAATTCTATCCTTACGAAAGATTGTGATGTTATTTGTTGTTGTTGTTGATATGGAGGTTTGATGGCGCATAGGCTACTTTGGCCATAATGCGCCTATTCATTTATTATAAAAAGAGATGAAAAAGTTTCATAAATTCAGAATTGATTAAAAAGTCCTGTTTGCTTTATGAAGTTGAAAAATTCGGAAATATCTGCATCATCTCCAATGAGATTCTCTAAAGTTATTGGTCTACGAAGATTAACCAGTGATAGCAGGGTTGAAGTTCTGTCTTGTTCATAGTAAGGGCAGTCAATGAGAATGTGTTTAATACTCAGATTTATATTACAAAGTGGACACTGTGGCGGGACATTCCCTGTGAGTAAATATAGGTGGGTCAGATAAGTATGGCCTATTCTTACCCTTGAAAGGACTACCTCTTCTCGTCTTGATGTGCGGACACTGGAGCGCCAAATTTTTGGATCATGTTTAAATTGAGGCCCCGAGTGCCAAGCGTTTCTAGTGATCAGGCGATATCTCTGCGATTATAAAGCGATTTCTAAAGTGATAGTGATACACGTTTATAGAGTTTAAAGAAAATTCTCTATTGTACATATATATATATAGTTGCTGAAAAGTACCAGCACAAAGAATCCTAAGAAAGGAAAGACACCTTTCTTTTATTTATTTTCTAGTTTACTAACTACTAATCAACTTCCGCTTGGTCACTAGGTGGCACCGCTCCTGCCTCCCCGTGGCGGGGCCGGAAACCTGGGAGGAAAAGCTCTCACTCCCAGGGCTAAAAGGAGCAAACATGAATGATCCAAACATCACAACCACAGATCCCAAAGATCCGACTCCTTTGAGTCGGAAAAATGAGGATAATGAGACAAATGTTACCAAAAGACAAAAAAAGGAGATAACATCGCTTCATGCACCTACCTTTCTAGTCCTCCACTCAACATCAGAACAGCCATTGGGAAAACTGTCGCCATTTGTAATACAAAAATGCCTAGAAAGTGTAGCTGGAACACCAAAAAATGTCAAGAGACTGAAATCAGGCGACATTTTAGTCGAGACAGCCAGTGCCAAACATGCAGAAAGACTGCTTCAGATGAGAACTTTTGGAGGGATCCCAGTAGCAGTCTCTCCCCATAACAGCCTAAACACATCAAAAGGAGTAATTTCTGAATGGGACCTTATTAGTGTCTCAGAAGAAGAAATTAAAAATGAGCTAGAAGATCAAGGCGTCATTGCGGTGAGAAGGATTAATGTTACTAGAGATGGTATACTTACTCCAACTAGAAATTTGATACTGACCTTTAACACTCCCAAACCACCTACATCGGTAAAGGCCGGGTATCTAAATTGTAACATCAGACCATACATTCCGAATCCTCTCCGCTGCTTTAAATGCCAAAAGTATGGTCATTCACAAATGGCATGCCGTGGAATCCCTATCTGTTCCAACTGTGGATCTCAAGATCATACCAATCAGAACTGTCCAGCCGAGCAACCAAAGTGTCCAAATTGTAAGGGGGATCATTCCGCCTATTCTAAGAACTGCGAATTCTGGAAAAGAGAAAAGCAGATTCAACGATATAAAGTAGAACACTCCGTAACATACCAAGAAGCTAAGAGAACTGTACTCCCGACTATTTTAAACAGACCTTCCTATGCACAGGTCATAAAGAAATGGCGTACAATAGAGACGCAAACAGATTTCACGATTCCCCCAAAGAAGTCTATTTCAGACTGGGCACGAGGTCTACTTCTTACATCCCAGCCAAAACAAAAAGAGAAAGTCACAAACACACCACTATCTGTACCTCCGAATGCAAAACACACAGAAACAAAAGCCACAGAAAAACGTAATGTCATAAGCCAGAAGCCAACAGAACAAATGGATACAGAATTGACCAATCAAGCAGAGGAATCAGTACTAGAGATTTTTGCGGAAGAAGAGATGGATACCGGCAAACCATATTTTCCAAAGGAAAAACATAAACTTGAAAAGCTTAAAGCAACAGCTAAGAAACAGTCTGACACTTTCTCGAAAACCAAATAATGGGGATTATAATCCAATGGAACTGCAGAGGTTTCCGCACTAATATACATGATATATATGATCTGATTGCACAGCATCCCCCGCTGTGTCTTTGCCTGCAAGAAACGTATCTCAGACCTCAAGACTCTCCCACAGTAAAGAACTATATCACATACCGTGAAGACAGAGTAACAGGTGGCACGACCCATGGTGGTGTGGCAATTTTGGTAAAATCACACATTCCTTCCCAAGTTCTTCCACTAAACACAACCCTTGAGGCGGTTGCAGTACGCATAGCCATTAAATCTCTCATAACCATTATAACAATTTACGTTCCCCCAAACCAAGAATTACAACAACAAGACTTGGAAGATATATTAACTCAGTTACCTCCACCCTACTGTATACTGGGAGACCTCAATGGACACAGTCCTATGTGGGGAAACACAGCCATAGACCGGAGAGGAAAACAGATCGAAAAATGGATAGAACAGAATGACTTAACCCTGTTGAATGATGGCACACATACATACACGCATCTTCCATCGGGAAACAGCACAGCTATTGACCTATCATTATGCTCTCCAACATTATTTCCAATACTTGATTGGTCTGTACACAGAGATCCTCTCAGCAGCGATCACTATCCAATAATCATTTCCATGATATCAGGAACCACATGTCAGTCACGTAGAAATCCCAAATGGAAAGTAAATGAAGCAGATTGGGAACAGTATAAATCCATTGTAAAATTAGATGCAGATATTATCAAGCAAAAGCCTTTAGATGCAGCAGTACAATATGTAACAAATAAACTAATCCAAGCTGCTGAGCAGACTATTCCAAAAACATCACCACACCTTCCAAGACATCCAAAACCATGGTGGAATGAAGAATGTTCACACGCTAAAAGAGAGAGAATTAAAACCTGGAATAATTTCCGAAGATGTCCCACTACAGAGAACCTAGTATTATTCAAAAAGGCACGAGCGCGAGCCAGGTACGTTAGAAGAGCCAGTAGCAAAGCATCCTGGATAAAATTTGCATCCACTTTAACAAGTCCCACACCATCTCAAACTGTCTGGAATAAAATCAGAAAAATGAATGGCAGATACCAGATTAATCCACCCCCAATCCTAAACTGGAATGGACAAATCACCGCACAGCCTTCAGAAATAGCCAATGCACTGGGTGAAACCTTTGCCAAAACATCAGCAACCACATCATATACTCCTAATTTTCAAACATACAAGGCAAGAATAGAAAAACACAAACTGAATTTTTCCACAAGAAATGACGAACAGTACAACCTTCCGTTAACTTTCCATGAATTAAAAACAGCTCTGTCGCAGACAAAGCAAAGCGCTGTAGGACCAGACCAAATTCACTACATGATGATAAAGGAACTTGATCACCAATCCCAAATGGCATTACTTGAACTGTTCAACAAAATCTTTCTAGAAAACCAGTTTCCACATAGTTGGCATCATGCAATAATTCTGGCCTTCCCAAAACCGGGAAAGGATCTTTCCAATCCACGCAACTACCGTCCAATTGCTTTAACAAGTTGCCTAGGCAAAGTTATGGAAAAAATCATCAACGCTCGTTTAATGTGGTATCTGAACAGTAATAATCTTCTCGACCCGGCACAGCATGGTTTCAGGAAAAATCGCTCAACACTAGACCTACTTATAAAACTAGAAAACAGTATACGGAATGCCTTCATCCGCAAGGAACATCACGTCATGATCTGCTTTGATATAGAAAAAGCTTACGATACGGCATGGCGTTATGGAATCCTACAAAACCTACACCTCCTTGGTTTACGTGGACATCTTCCTAAATATATCCAAAATTTCTTGCAACACAGGACATTCCAAGTTAGGCTGCAGACAATCCTTTCAAAGGTTTTCATCCAAGAAGAAGGAGTGCCTCAGGGGTCTGTGCTTAGCACTACCCTGTTCGCTATTAAAATAAATACAATAACCGAGCACGTTCCAAGAATCGTTGACGCTGCTTTATACGTTGACGATTTCAGCATTTCCTATCACTCTCAGAATATGCGAAGTATAGAACGTCAGCTACAAGGAACAATAAACAAAATAAGCAAATGGGCTCAAACAAATGGCTTCCGGATTTCCACACAAAAAACTGCGTGTATACACTTCTGTAGAAAACGAAACCTACACCCTGATCCCGAATTGAAACTTGACGGACATATTATCCCAGTAATACCAAGCATAAGATTCTTAGGACTTCTTTTGGATAAGAAACTAACATTCCTTGATCACATTAAACAACTCAGGCTTTCTTGCTTAAAGAAATTAAACATTCTCAAAGTTCTTTCCGCAACAACTTGGGGAGCAGATCGATATACACTTCTCAAACTTTATCGATCTATAGTTCGTGCCAAACTAGATTATGGAGCAGCTGTTTACGACTCGGCTAAACCAAGTGCTTTGAGATGGTTAGACCCCATACACCACAGTGCACTCCGTATAGCACTCGGCGCTTTTCGAACTTCACCTGTACAAAGCCTTTATGCAGAAGCCCATGAACCTTCATTACAGCTTAGACGACAGAACTTGTTATTGCACTATGCCGTCAAGATAAAATCTATCAGTGATCATCCAAATAGAGACTTTCTGTTTTCATATAACTGGGAAAACATATACCAAGCCCATCCACGGATGAATCGACCTGCCAACATCCGTCTGAAAGATTTACTGCTAAGCCGAGAGCTTGATTATGACAACGTGGCTACTGCAATTGCACAGACCATTCCACCATGGTGCATAGTTCAACCCATATATGATATGTATTTTCAAACCTGGGGGAAAAACACTCTATCCAGAAAAAACTACCAGCAGTTATATGCAGCATACAAAGAACAATATCCAAATCACACTTTCATATATACAGATGGGTCTAAATCAGAGACTTGTGTAGGAGCTGCAATTCATTTTGAGGATCGTACCTTCATCCAACAACTCCCAAAAGAATGCAGTATTTTTACTGCTGAATTACAAGCCATTTCAATGGCTATAAACCACATCAAACATAAACAGATAGCAAACAGCATTATTTTCACGGACTCGCTTAGCTCTGTTACTGCCTTGCAGAACGGAAATACCAAAGGACATCCAATCCTACAACATATCCAATTTTCAGTATCAAAGGTATTACAAAGAAATCACAATATCCGATTCTGCTGGATCCCAGGCCACACAGGAATAACTGGAAACGAAAGAGCAGACAAAGCAGCAAAAGAAGCTTCCACATCTGATTATGCCTTTCATACAATGCCATATACAGATTACAAATCCTTGATCCACCAAAGCAGTATAAAACAATGGCAAAAACACTGGCTAGATCAGACTAACAACAAACTTCGCCTAATAAAAGAAACACTTCGACCATGGTCTACTAGCTTCCGATCGAATAGACAGGAAGAAGTGATCCTCGCTCGATTGCGAATCGGGCATACACATATGACACACTGTTACCTACTCAGAGGTGAAGATCCCCCTCAATGCCAAAACTGTCAAGTTCCGCTGACTATACATCACTTCATGGTGAACTGCCCAAAATTTCATAGAGAACGTCAAAGAGCCTTTCAATCAATAATGAATAAACAAAACAATCTCATGCTTAAAACAATTTTAGATGACCGGCCAAATATAACCGAAGTTTTCTCCTTCCTCAAGTTAACTGGATACTTTCAAAACATATAAAATTAATAGTACACCTTTTATAGAGAAACTACACAATATATATAGCAAAGTCTTGGTTCTGCCATAAACCACAAGTAAAGTGAAAAAATGCTGATATACAAAACTCTCCTACCTAGGCTAGGCGCATTATAGCCTAAGCTGCTCTTGCGCCAATAGCTTTCAAATAATAATAATAATAATAATGTTTAAATTGAAAGAGTTTATTATTAATTTGAGAGTGCCATATTGCTGTCCATTTTGACAGGCTTGCAGCCTGAATGATTAATGCATAATCTGATGGCGGAACAGGAATATCAGTTAAGTCGAAGCTAGTTGGATTTTTTGCGGCTTTATCAGCCAGTTCGTTGCCCAAAATGCCAGAATGAGCTGGAATCCAGCAGAAGGTGACCAGTTGATTGCGTTCTTCAATTTGTAGTAATATGCTTTTTATTTCATCTAGAACAGGGTGTACTTTATCTAAGGGGTTACATAAAGCCAAAATTGAGCTGAGGGAATCAGTATAAATAACAGATTTTAAAGCACAGTCAGAAGAGAGATTCTGTAAAGCTAGTTTGATAGCATATAATTCAGCTGAGAAGATACTGAATTCAGATGGCAAGGATGCTGAAATAACGGTATTTGGAAACACTGCAGCTGCTCCAACGTTTGAATTAGATTTAGAGCCGTCTGTATAAATTGGAGAGAAGTCAAAGTATCTTTGAATGTGAGCTTCGTGAAGTTGTTTGATATTTGATGTTTGTAAAATGTTCTTACCCCATTGAGAGAGGTAGGTGTCACAGGTCGGTATAGGTGGTGGAACCCATGGTGGTTGAGGACAAGTTGTTGTCTGTTGCACAGAAAGGATGGGAACATTCCAAATTTGCATCAGTTCAAGAAGGCGAAGACCAGCTGGCTTTACTACGCTTGGTTTATTTCTGAAAAGGTTTTCTAATGGTGGATTGAACAGGTATGACTGAGTCGGATGCATGGCACAGCTTTGTATCTTGACAGCATAGTTCAATAACAGTGTTTTCCTACGTAAAGTTAGTGGGGGTTCATGGGCATCAATGTAGAGACTATGTGCTGGTGATGTTCTGAAAGCACCGAGTGAAAGTCTCAAGGCACTGTGTTGAATTGGATCAAGCCAACGCAATGCACTCAATCTGGCTGAATCATAGATGGGAGCTCCATAATCAAGACGGGATCTGATTAATGCCCGGTACAGCCGAAGCAGAGATGTACGATCTGCGCCCCATGTTTGGGAGGATAAAGCTCTGAGTATATTTAACTTTTTTAGACAGGAAGTACGTACATTTTTAATGTGGTCTATAAAATTTAACTTATTATCAAATGTTAATCCTAGAAATCTGATGCTATTAGTGACCGGGATGGAGACATTATAAATTTGAAGTTCAGGATCCAGATGAAGTTTGCGCTGTCTACAAAAATGGATGGCAACTGTTTTCTGCTGCGAGAGTCGATATCCGTTGAGGCTGGCCCACTGTTGAATTTTATTAAGTGATATCTGGAGCTGCCGTTCAATAGACCTCATATTTTGGGAATGGCAGGAGATGGAAAGATCATCTGCATAAAGGTAGGTCTCAACTGTATTTGGAAGCTGATTGGTGATGGAATCTATTCTAAGAGCAAACAAAGTGGCACTCAGTACTGATCCCTGTGGCACTCCTTCTTCCTGCATAAACGTTTTGGAAAGGGCATCTTGGTACTGAACTTGAAACGATCTAGTACGTAGGAAGTTCTGAACAAAAATAGGAAGGTTGCCTCGCAAACCAAGAGAGTAAAGATCACTAAGTATGCCATGCCGCCAGGTAGTGTCAAAAGCCTTCTCGATATCTATTGAAACCATTACAAGATGTTCCCGTTTAACAAAGGCATTTCGAATGGCGAATTCAGCCTTGACCATAAGATCTAAGCATGACCTATTTTTACGAAAGCCATATTGGTTATGGCTCATTAGATGTTGTGACTCAATGATCCATACGAGTCTTCTGTGGACAATTTTTTCAAGGATTTTGCTCAGGCAGCTTGAGAGAGAGATCGGTCTATAGCTATAGGGGTTAGTTGGATCTTTCCCAGGTTTTAGGAATGCCAAAACAGTAGAGTGGTGCCAAGAATTTGGAAAAACGTTTTCTAAAAATATACGATTGTAAAAAACCAGAAGCAGTCTTAAAGCTTTGTCATCGAGATGTTGAAGCATGACATAATAAATCCCATCTGGCCCGGCTGCACCATTGTGGGCTGTTCTAATGGCATGCAGAAGTTCAAAGTATTGCAGAGGTTTGTTATATGGAAGAGTACATGCGGTTTGAAATTTTATGGCATGCTTTTCTCTAGTGTTTTTAATTCGTTGGAATGATGTAGGATATGCTGATGCCGCTGATATTTTAGCAAAAGTATTGCCCAAAGCATTAGCAATGTCTAAGTAATTGGATAGATCTTGCCCTTTCCAGGAGAGGATTGGAGATGGTATAGTAGGAAACTTACCAGATAACTGTCTAATTTTCTTCCATATAGTTTTCGGATCAGTGTTTCTGTTAAAGGTCGATGCAAAACGGGTCCAGGATTCTTTCTTAGCTTGCTTTTGTACAAATCGTGCTTTTGCTCTTAGCTTCTTATAATTAATGAGATTGGTTGTGGTTGGACATCGCCGAAATAAATTCCAGGCTTTGATTTTTGCTTTCTTTGCTTTTGTGCACTCATCATTCCACCAATAATTATAATGCTTGCGATCAGGGGGGTTTGATAATGGTATTGTGTCCTTGGCCACTTTTAGGAGATGTGATGTGATGTAGTCTGTTACATTATCAATATTTTGGAGCTGGATTTTTTCCTCGTCAAGAGAGATTGATGATCGAAATTTTGCCCAGTTTGCGCGAACAAATTTCCATTTCCTGCGGAGCTTGTTTGATGGAGTCTGTGACATTAAAACATTGCATATGATTGGAAGGTGGTCACTGCCCATTGGATCATTTAAAACGTACCACTCTATGGTTGGAAAGAGTATTGGAGAACAAATTGAGAGATCTATTGCTGAGGTGTGTCCAGTTGGGAGTTGTATGTGAGTGTGCGTACCAGTATTGAGTAAGGTGAGGTTTTGTGACTCTAGAAAGCTTTCAACGAGTCGACCACGTGTGTCTAGTTTAGGATCGCCCCATAAGGGGTGGTGCCCATTAAAATCCCCTAATATACAGAGAGGTGGAGGTATCTGTAGGAATAGATCTTCAAGATCTTTTAAACAATAAGCATGGTTTGGTGGTAGGTATATTGAAACAACTGTTATTGAAATATTCAGAGTTATATGAACAGCAACAGCTTCTATTTCAGTTTGAAGTGGAATATGTTTAGTTGGGATCTTTGAGTTTATCAGGATTGCTACACCACCATGGGCAGCATTTGCTGTGTTACGATCTCTTCGATAAAGACAATAGTTTTTTATTGAAGGAGAAATTTGCGAGGTTAGGTAAGTTTCCTGAAGACAAAGGGCAACTGGAGAATATCGGCTAATTAGATCACGGATATCATCTGTGTTGCAACGAAAGCCTCTGCAGTTCCATTGTAAAATACAAGGCATTATTTGTGTTTTATTGAAGGAGCTGTATCTGACTGTTTTTTGAAGGTTACTGGCTTATGACGCTCTAATTTAGTTTTATCTTTTTTAGAGAAAACTGGTCGACCTGTGTCCATTTCTTCTTCTGCATGGATTTCTAGAGGGGGATCATCCTGTATGGATGTGCCATCTGTGTCCATGGTTGTGTCCTGAAATTTTTTTACTACATTTGCGTTTGAACTATGAGATATGGTATCTATGACCGGAGTAGGTGAGGCCGCTGGTATTGTCAGAGGAGTATTATTGGCTTGGTCAGAGAACTTGGATTGTTGCTTAGAAAGAACATTTCTAGCCCAATCAGAAATTGATTTGTTAGTGGGAACTGTTACATCAGTTTGAGTGGAGACGGTCTGATATTTTTTCACAGCATTGGCATAGGTCATATTTTTGGTTATAGTTGGAGCAACTAATTTTCTCGCTTCTGGGTAACTTACTTTGTTCTCAACCTTGTATTTTACTATTTTTTTCTCGGTTTTCCACTTTTCGCATGTCTTGGAATATGCAGGATGGTCACCTTTGCAATTTGGGCAGGTCATTTTTGTAGCTGTACAGTTACTTTGTATGTGATCTGCAGAACCACAATTAGGGCAGACAGGAACTCCTCTGCATACAGTTTGTGAGTGGCCATACTTCTGACATTTGTAACACCTTAAAGGGTTTGGAATGTAAGGCCGGATTCGGCAAAGTAAATAACCTGCTTTTACAGAGGAGGGTAAGTTGGGTGTATTGAAGGTGAGAATAATGTTTCTTGTAGGTGTAAGTACATTATCTTTTTTGATCATTATTCGTCTTGCTTCAATTACGTGTTGTCCCTGCAGCTCTTGGGTTATTTCTTCCTCAGTAACGTTTAATAAGTCCCAACTGGATATCACACCTTTAGATGAATTTAAGGTTGTGTGCGGGGATATTTTAACTGGAATTCCAGCAAAACTTGTCAGTTGTAACAGCTTCTCAGAATGTCTGTGGTTGGTGGTTTCTACTAGTAAGTCTCCTGATTGCAGTCTCTTCACCATCTTGGGAGATCCTGCAATACCCTCCAGATGTTTTTGTATGACAAACGGAGACAATTTATTAATGGGCTGACTAGTAAGAGAGTGGATAATTAAGAACGATGGGCAAGGTTGCTCCATCCGATCAGTCTTTTGTCTCTTTGGATTTTCGTTCTCAATATCCTGCTGATGGTCTGTGTTTGCCATGTTTGCTCCTTTTAGCCCTTGGCAAGTGGACTTGCTTGCCAAGATTTCCGGCCCCGCCACGGGGAGGCAGGAGCAGTGCCGCTAGGAGGCCAAGCGGTTAAAGTGTTAGTTCGTTAGTGGAAATAGAAATATATGGATAAATAAAGAAAGGTGAGTTTCCTTTCTCTGTTCTAACTTGTGGCTTTTAAGTGTAGAACAATATAGAAATAAAGCTAATAGAAACGTAGGAAATTAGAAAAAACTTTAATCGCTTTTGATGAGCACTCTGTTTTCGCAGAAAAAATCGCTTGACCTCGAATTCGCTTGGCACCCGGGGCCTTGTGATGTTATACATGGTGGGATCATCATTTGCTTTTAGATACGTCTCCTGCAAGCAAAAGCAAACTGGCTCGTGCTTTTGCAGGAGGGCCTTGATGTCATCAGTATTTCGCCGGAATCCACGACAATTCCATTGTAGGAATTTAGCCATTATTTTGGCTTGGTGGGTCCATCAGGCGGCTTCCGAAGTGCTGAGGGCTTGATTTTATCAGTCTTGGCTTTATCTTTTTTTGGGAAGAATGGACGCTGTCTCGTGTCCATTTCTTCCTCCGCAAAGAGTTCCAAGACTGATTCATCCGGTACCTCCTTGTGCTCGACATCCATTGTTTCTGTTATTACTGTTGGCTCTTTACCACTTGGTTTTGGTAGTGGTGGAGAATTGGGAGGTACGGATATAGGAGTGGCAGCTGACTGCGTTTTTTTGGTGGGCTTTTGTGAGCTCAATAAATAGCGGGCAATCGGTGTGAATGACTCTCTTGGTGGTACAGTCATCTCAGTCTGCGTACCGATAGTGCACTTCGCAGAAACCTTCTGGGCATATGAAGGTTTCCCGCTATTTATTGGTTGAATGCGTTTTCTTGCCTCTGGGTAGGAGATATTCAGCTCCGTTTTCAATTTCTGGATCTCTTTTTAATCCTTCCACCGCTGGCATGCTCTGGAGTATGCAGGGTGCTCTCCTTGGCAATTTACACAGATCGGTTTAGAAGCTGAACATTCCTTGCTCTCGTGGTCTTTTGCACCACATCGAGCACAGGCAGGGTTACCACGACAAGCCGTTTGTGAGTGTCCGTATTTTTGGCATTTAAAACACCTCAGTGGGTTTGGAATATAGATCCTCACTGGGCAGTTTAAATACCCTGCCTTGATGGAACTTGGAGGCCGTGGGGTGTTAAATGTTACGATGAGAACTCGGGTAGGGACGAGATTCCCTTCCTTCCGCATTGATATTCTCTTTACAGCTGTCACTCCTTGATCTTTTAGTTCAGAGCAGATCTCCTCTTCAGAGACATGAAGAAGATCCCACTCTGAAATGACACCGCGTGAAGAGTTCAAAGTTTTATGGGGTGTTACATTGATTGGTATTCCCCCTATGGATGTCGCGTTTAACATTCTTTCTGCCTGCTTTGTGTTTGAAGCTTCGATTAAAAGATCACCAGAACGCAGCCGTTTAACGGATTTTGGTGAACCTGCCAACCCTTCTAATCCTTTCTGGATGAAGAAGGGTGACATCTTCCCAATTGCCTGCTCTCCGGTGGAATGGAGAATGAGGAAAAGCGGGGTTATAGATGGTGGTTTATCCTCAGTTCTGGCTCTTTTGGCAGAATTGGTGTCATTCTCATCTGATCGGTTAGGTAGGGGCCTTGTTGGGGCCCCAGAAGAAATTGGATTTAAATTACTCATGAGAGTAAAGAAAAAATGTCTGATGCCTAAGTACCTCACCCACCACGGAGCCCTACGAGGGGACGCCCACTCGTGAACTAGCAGGTACTGCGTACACGAATGGGACGCCGAGTTCGCTTAGAACACCATACCCACGTTACCAATAAGTCTTTATCCCGTCCCAGGACCATAGGGAGGGAGACTTATTGGAACGCAGTTGACCCTAGCAGTATAATACCACCCGCCGATTGATCCCAGTCGAGCCGGTCCGGGACCACCCGTCTCGTCGAAGCAGGGGCCAAAGTGGTGTATTAAGGCTGGGCCCCTCAACCACCAGGATCCCCCTTTCCGCTTCCACGGGTCGCGGCGCACGGCTGCACACGCCGGATTCCAATGTTGTAACCCTGGAACCAAGGTATGGGCGTTGGATCCCAGTGATGCTAATCTGGAAAACCAGCAGCATCACTGGGAGGTCCCCTCACCACGTACAGGTGCCCACGTTGAGGGGAAATTACTCATATGAGTAAAGAAAAAATGTCTGATGCCTAAGTACCTCACCCACCACGGAGCCCTACGAGGGGGCGCCCACTCGTGAACTAGCAGGTACTGCGTACACGAGTGGGACGCCGAGTTCGCTTAGAACACCATACCCACGTTACCAATAAGTCTTTATCCCGTCCCAGGACCATAGGGAGGGAGACTTATTGGAACGCAGTTGACCCTAGCAGTATAAAACCACCCGCCGATTGATCCCAGTCGAGCCGGTCCGGGACCGCCCGTCTTGTCGAAGCAGGGGCCAAAGTGGTGTATTAAGGCTGGGCCCCTCAACCACCAGGATCCCCCTTTCCGCTTCCACGGGTCGCGGCGCACGGCTGCACACGCCGGATTCCAACGATGTAACCCTGGAACCAAGGTATGGGCGTTAGATCCCAGTGATGCTAGTCTGGAAGTCCAGCAGCGTCACTGGGAGGTCCCCTCACCACGTACAGGTGCCCACGTCGAGGGGGTCAATGTATGGAACGTAGTAATTTGTAGATGTTATGTTGGATGATTGTTTTGCTGCATAATCCGCTTTTTCATTACCTGATATCCCCATGTGGCCTGGGATCCAACAAAAGATGACTACTTGCTGGTGCTCTTGGATATGCATCAGCCGAGATTTTATTATTGCTATTACAGGATGTGTTGGCGAGGAGGAATTTTGCAAGGCTATAAGTGCGCTCTGTGAGTCTGTATATATCACAGTTTTTTGGATGGACAGATGGAGGATATTTTCTAAGGCAAGGTTGATGGCCCATAATTCTGCTGTGTAACTGCTGCATTCAGTGGGCAAGGAAAAAGAGATGGTGTTATAGGGAAAGACTGCTGCAGCCCCGACTCCACTTTCAGACTTTGATCCATCAGTGTATACTTTTGTAAAATGTGGATAATTTTGTGTGTGAGCAGTATGAAGTTGCTGTATATTGATATTAGCAAGCGAATGTTTTCCCCAGTTTAGGAAATAGCTGTCACAGGATGCTTTAATAGAATACCATGGAGGATCTGCACTGTTTGAATTTTGGAAGACTTTGTCAAGATGTATATTCCAGGTTTGCGATAATGCTTGCAATCTGATACCAGTCGGTTGAACTGCTCTAGGTTTGTTTCTATAGTGCATAGGGAACTGTGGATCATTGAGTATTGGCCGAATGGGGTGAGTAGATACACTTTGAATTTTGGCAGCATAATTTAGGAGTAACATCTTTCTCCTGAGTTTGAGGGGCGGTTCATGTGTTTCAATATAAAGACTTTGTACTGGCGATGTTCTATAAGCACCTACAGCAATCCTGAGGGCAGAATGTTGAACAGGGGCAAGTCGTGCTAACACGCTTTCCCTAGCAGAATCATACACCGGGGCACCATAATCAAGGCGAGATCTGATTAGGGCTCTATATAAGTGAAGTAAGGTGCAACGATCTGCACCCCACGATGTAGAAGAAATAACTCTTAGTATGTTCATTTTTTTCTGGCAAACAGTCCGTAGATGATTAATGTGTTCTTTAAAGTTCAATTTATTGTCAAAAATCACACCAAGAAGAAGACGAACGTTGTTCACAACAGTGACAGGTTGGTTTCTTAAGTGTATTTCAGGATCTGGGTGCATCTTTCGTTTGTTACAAAAGTGAATGACACTAGATTTCTGATAAGATAGTCGGTATCCATTCTGTGTCATCCATAGTTCGATATTATTTATTGATGTTTGAAGTTGCCTCTCAATATAACTCATGTTTTGTGAACTGCAAGAGACCGTCAGGTCATCAGCATGAAGGTATGAATTCACTGTATTGGGAATAACTTTAGTCAACTGGTTTATTGTTATTGCAAACAAAGTTGCACTAAGAACAGAGCCCTGAGAGACTCCTTCTTCTTGTATAAATGTTTTGGAAAGGACTTGCCGGTAGCGAACTTGAAAGGTTCTCTGCTGTAGGAAATTCTGTATGAAGTAAGGTAAGTGACCTCTCAGATCCAGGGAATGAAGATCTCTCAGTATGCCAAAACGCCAAGTGGTGTCAAAGGCTTTCTCTATATCGAGACATGCCATGACAAGATGCTTATTTTGAATAAATGCATTCCAAATGTTTGTTTCTGCTTTGATTATAAGATCCAGTGATGATCGGTTTTTCCTGAAACCAAATTGATTATCAGATATCATGTTTTGGGAATCAAGGTACCATGTCAGTCTACGGTGTATTATTTTTTCTAGGGTTTTACTTAAGCAGCTGGTGAGAGAAATGGGTCTATAATTATTAGGCATAGAGAGATCTTTCCCTGGTTTGGGTATTGCCAGTACAAAAGAGTGACGCCAGGAACTGGGGAATGACTGTTCCATGAAGTTGCGATTATAGAATGTCAGAAGGGAAGATAGCGATTTATTATCTAGATGTTGTAGCATTATGTTGTATATTCCATCAGGGCCAGCAGCGCTGTTCCTTGCAGTGGATAGAGCCTCTTGAAGTTCTAGCATAGTGAGTGGTTGATTGTACGGTAGAGACGATTTGGTTCTGAAATTAAGCTGGAATTTTTCAGCTGAAGTCTTAATCTTCTGAAAAGATGGTTCGTATGCCGTTGATTGAGATAACTGTGCAAATACTGCGCCTAGGGCATCTGCAATCTCTGCAGGAGTAGACAGTTCCAGCCCGTTCCAGGTGATAAGTGGGGAGGACAATGGGTGAAATTTTCCATTTAATTGCCTGATTTTTTTCCATATAATTCTGGCGTCAGTATTTTTATTAATTTCAGTTGCGAATCGAATCCAAGAGTCTTTTTTTGTTTTCTTCCTAATATGTCCGCCTTAGCTCTAAGTTTTTTGTAGTTTATCAGATTAGCAGTGGTAGGGTATTTGCGGAATAAGTTCCAAGCACGGTTTTTTTCTTTTTTTGCATTTCTACAGTCGTCATTCCACCAGTAGTTTCTGCTTCTACGGATGCTTGTCTGTGTTTGTGGAATGGCAATAGATGCAGCTACTAGGATCTGTTTTGTAATATGGTTGGCAGCCTTGTCAATTGGATGATATTCAATGGTCTGGTTGTCAAAGGATACGTGGGAAGCATACTTTGTCCAATCTGCCTTAGAAAATTTCCATTTTGTGCTGGTTTCTGAAGTTATGCAGAGTGAAGTTTGTATTTTACAGATTATTGGGTAGTGGTCACTACTGAGTGGATCGTCCAGAGCAGTCCACTCAATAGGAAAGAGGATAGGAGAGCAGATGGATAGGTCTATTGCAGAGACTGATCCGGTTGGGAGATGGAAATATGTTGGTGAGCCTGTATTTAATATGGTTAGATTTTGTCTGTCGACAAGCATTTCAATGAGCTGTCCTCTGGCGTCTATGTTCGGAGATCCCCACAATGGATTGTGTCCATTGAAATCGCCCAGTAAACAGAAAGGGGTTGGCAGCTGCACAATGAGATCTTGAAGTTCTTGAAAGGTACAAGGATAACTGGGTGGCAGATAGATAGAAACTAGTGTTAGGTTAATGCCAATCGCTATTCGCGTGGCAACAGCTTCAATGGTAGTTTGTAGCGGAATGCGTTTACAAGGGACTCGTGAATCTACGAGTATGGCTACCCCTCCATGAGCATTTGTGGTTGTAGGTCTGTCTTGCCGAAAGAGAGTATAATTTTTTATCGAGGGAGATAACTGAGGTGTTAAATATGTCTCTTGTAAGCAGATTCCAATTGGATTATGGTTCATGATTATTTCGTGGATGTCGTGAATATTGCTGCGAAAGCCTCTGCAATTTCATTGTACGATGGTTTTCATTGTTTGGATTTATATGGAGTAGCTGCATCTGTCTGTTTTTTGGAAATCTGTTTCAGGCGGTCAGCTTTCATTTTCTCTCTCTTTGAAAAAACAGGTCTGGTTTCTATTTCGTCTTCTGGATGGATTTCCAGAATAGTTTCATTTTCTTCTTGATTGCAAGCCTCATTTGTGTCCATAGCAGAAGAAGATTCAGCATGCTGTTTATTAATGGGGTCAGAATTTTCTCTTTCAGCAGGTCTTACGGAAGCTGAAGCAGCAACAGGTGGTGTCGTGACTGGCGTGTCACTAGATTTGGTTGAAGTCTGTTGCTTTGAGGACTGTGGTACTGAAGAGAGTATAGATCGTGCCCATTCAGAAATAGAAATGTTTGGTGGTATTGATGTTTCAGTCTGAACGGATATTGTGTGAAATCTTTTGGTAGCATCAGCATATGTATGTTTTGGTATCACTTGCTGTATTTGTTTCCTTGCTTCTGAAAATGAGACTTTTTTTTCTACCTTGTATTTCTGGATTTTCTTTTCATACTTCCATTGGTCACATGTCTTAGAGAAGGCTGGGTGGTTGCCTTTGCAGTTAGGGCAGAGTGAGGACTGTGATTTGCAATCAGCTTGGGCATGCTCCTTCGAGCCACAGTTAGGGCATACCTCATCACCTCGACAGACTGTTTGGGAGTGTCCGAATTTCTGACATTTGTAACATCTTAATGGGTTTGGAATATACGGGCGAATGCGTCAGTTCAGATACCCAGCTTTCACCGATGTTGGTAGGTTTGGTGAACTAAATGTCAGTATGATGCTGTGAGTTGGGATAAGTTCGCCATCCTTCTTCAGCATAATTCGTTTCGCCTGTATGACCTTCTGATCTTGCAATTCATTTACAATTTCCTCCTCTGAGACATTCATTAAGTCCCATTCTGAGATGACACCTTTGGAGGTATTGAGTGTAGCATGTGGTGACACCGTGACTGGAATTCCACCAAATATGGATATTTTCAGAAGGGAATCAGAGTGTTTGGAGCTGGTGGTCTCAACCAGTAGGTCGCCAGATTTAAGACGTCTCACCATTTTCGGGGAACCTGCTACACTTTCCAGACATTTCTGTATGAGAAATGGAGATAGATTGCCTATGGCTTGATTTGTTAAAGAATGCAAGATCAGAAACGATGGATGTTCTATTCTGCAAGCATCCGTCTTCAGTCTCTTTCTGGTGTTTTTGTCATCATCGGGATGGTGCAAATCCATTGAATTAGGATTTGCTGTCTGGATCGGGGGAAAGTTGTCGAAATCCATGTTTTGCTCCTTTTGGCCCTGGGGGTTTGCTTTACCACCCAGGTTTCCGGCCCCGCCACGGGGAGGCAGGAGCAGTGCCACGAGGTGACCAAGCGGCTGTGTTAGTAGTTAGTACTAATAGAAAAGGAAACAGAAAGGTGATTTTCCTTTCTGGGCTTCTGCCTACTTCTTGTAGTGCGAGAGAGCTACTCTAATATATATAAATTAAGAAAACGGTGTTTGAAACTAAAATATAAACTGATTGCTTAAATTCTCTTTTTAGAAAACGCTTTCAGAGACGCACTATAATCGCTTGGCCACGGAACGCTTGGCACCCGGGGCCATGGCTGAGGTATGTCCATTTTGGAGCTGAACGTGAGTGTGTGTGCCAGTATTGAGTATAGTGAGGTTTACTGCCTCTATTAGGCTCTCAATGAGTCGACCTCGTCTATCTAATTTAGGATCGCCCCATAAGGGGTGGTGCCCGTTGAAGTCCCCTAACATACAGAGAGGTGGAGGTATCTGTATAAGGAGATCTTCAAGATCTTTTAAACAGTAGGTACGGTTTGGCTGTAAGTAGATTGATACTAAAGTTATTTCAATATGGAGCGTTATACGCACAGCAACAGCTTCTATTTCAGTGTGAAGTGGAATATGTTTAGTTGGGATCATTGAATTAATCAGGATCGCTACACCACCATGGGCAGCATTTGCTGTATTACGATCCCTTCGATAAAGGCAATAGTTCTTTATCGAAGGAGAAATTTGCAAAGTTAAGTAAGTTTCCTGAAGACAAAGGGCAACTGGAGAAAATCGATTTATTAGATCTTGGATATCGACTGTATTGCAACGAAAGCCTCTGCAGTTCCATTGTAAAATACAAGGCATTATTTGTGTTTAGTTGATGGAGCGGATTCTGACTGCTTTTTGAAAGTGACTGGTTTATGGCGGTCTAATTTGTGTTTGTCTTTTTTTTGGAAGACTGGCCGACCAGTGTCCATTTCTTCCTCTTCGGCATGGATTTCTAAAAGTGGATCTTCCTCTATAGATGTTTCATCTGTGTCCATGGTTGTGTCTCGATTATTTTTGATTCTATTTGAATTTGTGATACATGGTTGTTGTTGTATTTGGGATTTCTGGCACAAGGGCCTCTTGGGCCATATTGTGCCTGTTCGATATTTGCTTATCACTAATTTCTCATGTTATTGTGATCATAGGCTATTATAAAGATTTATCTGTTTCAAATAAGTAAACAGTTCCTCCAAATTTGCATCATTGCCAAGAATCTGCAATAAGGTAATCGGTTCCTTCAAATGGGATAGGGATGTAAAGGTTGATTTTCTGGTAGTTGAAAGTTGGGGACATTCAATGAGAATATGATATATTGTCAACTGAGACTGGCACAACAAACACTGAGGAGGGTTCTCTCCCATAAGCAAATACAGATGAGTTGGATGTGAATGTCCAATGCGGAGCGTTGCTAGAATTACTTCTTGTCGCCTGCTTTTCCTGATACTAGATGTCCACAATTTTGGCTCTTTTTTTATCTGCAGCAGTTTATTATTTATTTGAGCTTTCCAGAGGTCAGACCATTGCTTCCTACATGATGTTTCAATGATGGATTTGTAGTCGGTTGTTGTTGTTGTGGGGGTTTTCTGGCGCATAAGCAGCTTTGGCTATAATGCGCCTATTCCTTTATTGTAATAATATATGAGAATTTCTTCTTATGTCAGAAGAGGCAAAAATCAGAAATGACTAAAAACTCCAATTTTCTTCAGAAAGTTAAAAAATTCAGGGATATTTGCATTGTCACCAATGACATTCTCTAGAGTTATTGGTTTGCGAAGGTTAACCAAAGATAGCAGGGTTGTATTTCTGTCTTGATTATAGTGTGGGCATTCAATGAGAATGTGTTTCACAGTCAGATTTAGAAAACAATGTGGACACTGTGGTGGATCATCTCCTGTGAGTAAATGAAGGTGAGTCAAATGTGTATGGCCTATTCTTGATCTTGAAAGGAGTACCTCTTCTCGTCTTGATGAACGGACACTGGAACGCCAAATTCTAGGATCCTGTTTAAATTGAAAAAGTTTGTTATGTGTTTGAGAGTGCCAGAGTGCTGTCCATTCTGTTAGGCATGCGTCACGAATGATTTGTGGGTAGTCCGATGCTGGAACAGGGATAGTGGTTAAATCTAAGGTAGATGGATTTTTTGCCGCTTTATCGGCCAGTTCATTACCAGAAATTCCAGAATGGGATGGAATCCAGCAGAAGGTGATCATTTGGTGGCGCTCTTCAATCTGCAGTAATAATCTTCTAATTTCATTTAGAAGAGGGTGAACTTTATCTGTGGAGTTAGATAATGCCATAATTGAGCTGAGGGAATCAGTGTAAATAACAAATTTTAGTGAGCAGTCAGAACAGAGGTTTTCTAAGGCTAGTTTAATTGCATATAATTCTGCTGAGAATATACTGAATTCAGGTGGAAGGGCTGCTGAAATAGTGGTATTTAGGAACACTGCTGCTGCTCCAACATTTGAGTTAGATTTAGAGCCATCTGTATAGATTGGAGAAAAGTCAAAATATTTGTGAGTGTGAATTGCATGAAGTTGTTTCACATTTGATGCTTGAAGAACATTTTTTCCCCACTGGCAAAGGTAAGTGTCACAGGTGGGTAGAGGAGTAAGAGTCCATGGTGGTTGAGTGCATGTTACTACTTCTTGTACAGAATGAATGGGAACTTTCCAAACTTGCATCAGTTCAAGAAGGCGAAGACCAGCTGGTTTTACTATACTAGGCTTACTTCTGTAGAGGTTTTCTAGTGGTGGATTAAATAAATATGACTGAATTGGATGCGAGGCACAGCTTTGTATTTTGACAGCATACTTCAGTAGCAGTGTTTTCCTACGTAGTGTTAACGGGGGCTCATGAGCGTCAATGTAGAGGCTATGTGCTGGTGATGTTCTGAAAGCCCCAAGTGCAGTCCTCAAGGCGCTGTGCTGAACTGGATCAAGCCAGCGCAAAACACTTGCTCTGGCAGAATCATAGACAGGAGCACCATAATCAAGACGGGATCGGATTAATGCCCTGTATAGCCGAAGTAAGGAGGTGCGATCTGCACCCCATGTTAGGGCGGATAAAGTTCTGAGTATATTTAACTTTTTTAAACAGGAAGTACGTACATTTTTAATATGGTCTAAGAAATTTAATTTGTTGTCAAGGATTAATCCTAGAAATCTGATGTTACTATTGACTGGGATGGAGAAGTTGGAAATTTGGAGTTCAGGATCCAGATGGAGTTTGCGTTGTCGACAAAAATGGATGGCGACTGTTTTCTGTTGTGAGAGTCGATAGCCGTTAAGGTTGGCCCATTGTTGTATTTTGTTCAGTGATATCTGAAGCTGCCTTTCAATTGATCTCATGCTTTGGGAATGACAGGAAATGGAGAGGTCATCCGCGTAAAGATATGACTCAACTGTGTTTGGAAGCTGTTTAGTGATGGAATCTATTCTAAGAGCAAAAAGAGTGGCACTCAGCACAGATCCCTGAGGAACACCTTCTTCCTGAATGAAAGTTGTAGAGAGCTCATTTTGGTATTTTACTTGAAACGATCTAGTGTATAGGAAGTTCTGCACAAATATGGGAAGGTTTCCGCGTAGACCGAGAGAATAAAGATCACTAAGTATGCCATGTCGCCAGGTGGTGTCAAAGGCTTTCTGTATATCTATAGTAACCATAACCAGATGTTCGTGTTTAACGAACGCATTGCGAATGGCAAATTCAGCCTTGATCATGAGATCTAAGCATGATCTGTTTTGTCGAAAGCCATGCTGACTATTGCTCATGAGATGTTGTGACTCTATGATCCAGACGAGTCTATTGTGGACAATTTTTTCAAGGATTTTGCTGAGGCAGCTTGACAGAGATATAGGTCTATAGTTATGGGGATTGGTTGGATCTTTTCCAGGCTTCAGGAACGCCAAAACAATAGAGTGGTGCCAAGAAGCTGGATAAGTTTTTTCTAAAAAAATACGGTTGTAAAAGACCAGGAGGAGGCGCATAGCTTTGTCATCAAGATGTTGCAGCATGATATAATAGATCCCATCTGGTCCGGCGGCACCATTACGAGCTGTTTTAATGGCATGCAATAATTCAGGATATTGTAGAGGTTTGTTATATGGCAGAATGAGGGCAGTTTGGAAGTTAATAGAATACCGTTCTCGACTGTTTTTAATTCGTTGGAAAGATGTAGTATAAGCTGATGTTGCCGAGATCTCAGCAAAAGTATTGCCCAAAGCGTTAGCTATATCCGAGGGACTAGTTAAATCTCGCCCATTCCATGAGAGGACTGGAGAGGGTATGGTTGGAAACTTGCCAGAAAGCTGTCTAATTTTTTTCCAGATTAATTTGCTGTCAGTATTTCTGTTAATTGTTGATGCAAAACGAGCCCAGGATTCTTTTTTGGCTTGCCTCTGTATGAAACGTGCTTTTGCCCTTACTTTCTTATAATTTATCAGATTGGCTGTGATTGGATAACGCCGAAACAAATTCCACGCTTTATTTTTTGCTTTTTTTGCTTTGGTGCATTCCTCATTCCACCAATAATTATAGTGCTTTCGACCCGATGGGTTTGATAATGGTATTGTATCTTTAGCCACGTTTAAGAGATGCGCCGTGATGTAGTCTGTCACATCATCAATATGATGGAAACGGATTTTTTTCTCATCGAAAGAGATTGAGGACTGAAATTTTGCCCAGTTTGCTCTTGTAAATTTCCATTTCCTGCAGGGTTTAGTTAAAGGAGTCTGTGCTATCAATACCTTGCATACGATTGGGAAGTGATCACTGCCCATAGGGTCGTTTATAACATACCACTCTATGGTCGGGACCAGTACTGGAGAACAAATGGAAAGGTCTATTGCTGAAGTATTTCCAGTTGGGAGCTGAATGTGAGTGTGCGTGCCAGTATTCAGTATGGTGAGGTTTAGTGCATCTAAAAGTCTTTCAATGAGTCGACCACGTGTATCCAATTTAGAAGCACCCCATAGGGGGTTGTGCCCGTTAAAGTCCCCTAATATACAGACAGGTGGAGGTATCTGTATGAGGAGGTCTTCAAGTTCTTTTAAAGAATAAGTATGGTTTGGCTGTAAATAGATTGAGACTAGTGTTATTGCAATATGGAGAGTTATACGAACTGCAACAGCTTCTATTTCAGTTCGAAGTGGGATATGCTTTGTTGGGATCTTTGAATTTATCAGGATTGCTACACCACCGTGGGCAGTATTTGCTGTATTGCGATCTCTTCGATAAAGGCAGTAGTTCTTTATCGATGGAGAAATTTGCGAGGTTAAGTAAGTTTCTTGGAGACAGAGAGCAACTGGAGAATACTGGTTAATTAGATTATGGATATCATCTGTGTTGTAACGAAAACCTCTACAGTTCCATTGTACAATGATGGCCATTATTTGTGTTTAATTGTTTGAGATGTATCTGACTGCTTTTTGAAGGTGATTGGTTTATGACGTTCCAATTTTTGTTTATCTTTTTTTAGGAAAACTGGCCGACCAGTGTCCATTTCTTCTTCTTCTTCTTCGGCATGAATTTCTAATATTGGATCTTCCGGTAGAATAGGAGATGTTGCTGGTATTGTAAGAGGAGTGTTACTTGCCTGGTCTGAATGCTTGGGGTTACTGGACTGTTGCTGAGAGAGGACAGCTCGAGCCCAGTCAGAGATTGATATGTTTGAGGGGACGGTAACTTCAGTTTGGGTGGATACTGTTTGTTGTTTTTGTGCAACATTTGCATAGGTACGTTTGGGCATGGTAGGAGCAATTATTTTCCTTGCTTCTTGAAAGCTTACCTTGTTCTCAACCTTATATTTAACAATTTGTTTCTCAGTTTTCCATCTCTCACAAGTTCTAGAATATGCAGGATGGTTACCTTTACAGTTGGGACATGTCTTTTCTGTCGCCAAACATTCAGACTGAGTATGATCGGAAGATCCACAGTTTGGACAAACTGGGTTTCCTCTACATGTTGTCTGAGAGTGACCATACTTTTGGCACTTGTAGCATCTCAAGGGATTGGGTATATACGGGCGAACACGGCAAAGTAGATAGCCAGCTTTTACTGTTGATGGTAGGTTTGGGGAATTAAATGTAAGAATGATATTCCTGGTAGGCATAAGGTTATTGTCTTTTTTAGTCATGATTCTTCTTGATGCAATAACATTTTGATCCTGAAGTTCTTGAGTTAATTCATCCTCTGTCACGTTCAACAAATCCCAACTAGAAATCACACCTTTGGATGTATTTAAGGTAGCATGTGGGGTTACTTTAATGGGTATCCCAGCAAAATTTGAAAGTTGTAAGAGTTTCTCTGAATGTCTATTTTTTGTTGTTTCAACAAGAAGGTCTCCAGATTGCAGCCTTCTCACAGTCTTCGGAGATCCTGCAATACTCTCCAGGTGTTTCTGGATGAGGAAAGGAGATAATTTGCTGAGAGGTTGTTCCGAAAGTGAATGTAAAATTAAAAAGGAAGGAAACTCTTTGGTTGTTGAATTTGTTTTCAACCTCTTGGGATGTGAAATGTCATAATCAATTTCAGTATGTGGCCGAGAGCTTGTCGGCTCTAAAGATGGATAATCATTTTGCTCCATCTTTGCTCCTTTTCGCCCCTGGCAGATGAGCTTTTCTGCCAAGGTTTCCGGCCCCGCCACGGGGAGGCAGGAGCAGTGCCTGGTGTGACCAAGCGAGTAGTAGTAGGGGGTTAGTAATAAGACTATGAAAAAAGAAAGGTGGCTTGCCTTTCTTGCTCTGTACAGGTACTTTTGTAGCAAGAGCAGTTATAAAATAAATAGATTACTTAACGAGAGGAACGCAAAAGAACTATATATCACTTTTTGGAAATCGCACTATAAGGCACAGATAAATCGCTCAGTCACAATCGCTTGGCACCCGGGGCCTTGTAGTCGGTGTAGGGCACTGTTTGTTGCCTGGAAGTGCTTGAGTCAGGGTGTTTAGCGGCGGCGTCCGCTTGTTCATTACCTGGAATGCCTGCATGACCAGGTATCCAGCAGAAGGTAACCTCCTGGTTGGCTTTTTGACAGTAAAATAACTTGGACCATATCTCTTTAAGAATCGGATGTGAGGGCGACATGGTAGTTTGAATGGCAGTGATTGCGCTTAAGGAGTCTGTGTATATCAGGGATTGCTTTATACAGCTGTTGTGTATTCTATCTAGAGCTAGTTTAATAGCAAATAATTCTGCAGTATAGATAGTACATAGACACAGCATCTGAAAAGGTAGAAGAAACTGCTGCAGCACCAACGGCTGCATCTGTTTTGGAGCCATCAGTATAGATAGGTACTTTATCTGAATTTTCCAACAAGTGAGTTTTATGGAGCTGTTGATAGTTTATATTTGCCAGAGAGGATTTTCCCCATCTTGAAAAGAAATTGTCGCGGAGAGGTGATAATTCAGTCCAGGGAGTTTCAGGAGTAGCAAGGTCTTGGAATATGTTGTGAAATTTAAGACCCCAACTGATCGTGAGTTCTTGCAGTCGAATCCCTGCAGGGCGGTTTTCATTAGGCTTATTGTGATATAATTCAGCATATTGAGGATCAAACAGGTACTGCCGGCTAGGGTGGAATGGCATGCTTTTAATTTTTGCTGCATACTTACACAATAAGGATTTTCTCCTGAGATGCAAAGGGGGTTCATTTGCCTCAATATACAGGCTGTGGACTGGAGATGTTCTGAAGGCTCCCACAGCTATCCTAAGAGCACTATGCTGTATGGTGTTCAGACGTAATAGTGAACTTGTCCTAGCGGAGTCATAGACAGGTGACCCATAATCTAATCGTGATCTTATTAAAGCTCTATACAGATGAAGGAGAGAGCTTCTGTCAGCACCCCAGGACTTAGCAGAGACTGCTCTCAGGATGTTCAGTTTTTTTAGACATGTAGTTCGAAGGAAAGCAATATGGGAAGCAAAATTAAGTTTGTTGTCTAAATATAACCCCAACAGTCGGAAACTGTTAGTGACAGGGATCAAGTTGTTTTTTAAAAATATTTCTGGATCTGGGTGAAGTTTGCGTTTCTTACAAAAATGAATTGCACTAGATTTCTTTTCTGATAGGGAATAGCCATTCCGCAATGCCCATGATTCAATTTTAGCGATGGAAATTTGGAGTTGTCTTTCAATGGTGTTCATGGTTTGGGATTGACAAGAAACAACGAGGTCATCAGCGAACATATACGATTCTACTGTATTAGGTACATCCTGTGTCATGTTTGTAATTCTTATTGAAAATAACGTCGGACTAAGAATGGACCCCTGAGGAACACCCTCCTCTTGTACAAATGATTTAGATAAATTGTTCATGTATCTAACCTGAAATGTTCTGTGCCATAGGAAGTTTTGTATAAAGTGGGGTAAATGACCTCTCAAGCCAAAAGAATGAAGATCTTGAAGTACACCGTATCGCCAGGTGTTATCAAAGGCTTTCTCAATATCAAGGTTGATCATGACCAGATGTTGTCCCCTTATGAAGGCATTTCGGATGTTTGCTTCTGCTTTTATCATTACATCTAACGTGGACCGGTTCTTTCGAAACCCGTACTGATTGTTATTTTGCAAGTTGTTAGTTTCCAGGAACCACGTTAGCCGCCTGTGAACCATTTTTTCCAAGACTTTGCCTAAGCAGCTGGTCAGTGAAATCGGCCTGTAATTGTGTGGAAAGCTGCGATCCTTTCCAGGCTTTGGAAAGGCTAGTATAATTGAGTGACGCCATGAGTCGGGGTAAATATTTTCTAGAAATATTCGATTGTAATATTTTAACAATACTCTTTTTGTTCTGTTGTTTAGTTGGCTTATCATGATGTAGTAGATCCCATCTGGACCAGCAGCACTACTGGAAGTTTTATTGAGCGCCCCTAAAAGTGTGTGAAAGTAGAAAATTTTGGTATTGCTTTGGAAGCTGCTGCTAGTATTTGTTTGGTAATGTGCTCGGTGGCATCATCAATGGACCCTAGTTGTATCAATTGGCTATAAAAGGAGATGGAGACAGAAAACTTTTCCCAATCTGCTTTAGAAAATTTCCATAATACCCGATGATCGGGGCAAGGTGTCTGCATTGTTTGAATTCTGCATATTATTGGGAAATGATCACTGTTGTGCAGATCATTTAAAACCGTCCAATCTATAGTAGGAAGTAACTCAGGGGAGCATATAGATAAGTCAATTGCCGACATACATCCCGTGGAGAGATGAGTGTAGGTGTTTTGACCAGTGTTTAGCAAAGTTAGGTTCAGTTGGTCTATGAGTTTTTCTAGCAAGTGCCCTCTATTATCCATGTAAGCAGATCCCCATAGCGGATGATGTGCATTTAGGTCACCAAGAAGACAAAAAGGAGATGGTATCTGTTTTATAAGATCTTCTAATTCTTTCAACGTGTAGATATTGTTAGGTGGAAGATACAATGAGACGAGAGTTATTGTTTTTCCCATTGCTACACGAACTGCAACGGCTTCTAAGTGGGTCTGAAGAGGAATGTTTCTTGCTGGAAATTTACAATTCACTAGAATTGCAACTCCACCATGTGCATGGCTTGAACTAAATCTATCTTTTCTATGGGCTGTAAAATGTTTAATCGAATAGGTTACCTGTGGATTTAAGTAAGTCTCTTGCAAGCAAATGGCTACCGGATTATATTGTGAGATCAAATCGTATATATCATCGGTATTACTACGTAAACCTCTGCAATTCCATTGTATGATGTGCATCATTATTTGGTTTTAGAGAGGGAAGATGATTCTGTCTGTTTCTTGTAAGAGGGTGCAGTTTGCTTTTGACGATCATGTTTTATCTTATCCTTTCTTGGAAAATAAGGGCGTCCATATTCTGTACTCCCTTCTACATCATCGATACCAGTAGATGAACATCCAGTCTCCATGTCATCTTCTGCATGAAGATCAAGGACTGTTTCTTCTTGTGCATTTACAGCTTCGCTGTCCATACTGCTTGAATTTGGTTGTTTCAATTCAGAGGCACGTTGCCTTTGTGGTTTCCTTTGTGATTTATCAATTGATGTAATTTTAGATGGAACTGAGAGTGGGGTATTGTTTACTTCGTCTATTGAAACAGGTTTGTTAGCGGGCTGATCTGTCAAAAGTACAGATCGTGCCCATTCTGCAATGGATGTGTTAGGTGGGATTGACACTTCTGTTTGGTTAGCAACAGCTTGACAGTTTTGGGTAGCAGTAGCATAGCTGCGTTTTGGCATAGTTACCTTGACTTGTCTTCTTGCTTCTTGATATGATACTTTGTGTTCAATCTTAAACTTCTGTATATTTTTTTCCATTTTCCACAGATCACATGATTTTGAATAAGCTGGGTGATCATTCTTACAATTTGGGCACTCTGGAGATTTTGCAGTACAATCTGTTTGAGAAGGATTTTTCGAACCACAATTAGGACATGTATTTTCTCCTCTGCATGTTGTTTGAGAATGACCAAATTTTTGGCATTTGAAACACCTTAAGGGATTTGGAATGTATGCTCGGACTCGGCAGTGGAGGTAGCCTGCTTTTACTGAGTTTGGTAAATTTGGTGTACTGAAGGTCAATATGATATTTCGTGTTGGAACTAGTTTATCGTCTTTCCGGATCATGATTCGCCTTGCTTGTGTTACTTTTTGTTCTTGTAATTCCGTAACTATTTCCTCTTCAGTGACGTTTAGTAGATCCCACTCACTTATTACTCCTTTAGAGGAGTTCAGTGTATTATGCGGCGTGACTTTAATTGGGATTCCGCTTATAGTTGACAGTTTCAATAACAGTTCAGAGTGTCTTGCCTGCGTGGTTTCAATTAATAGATCTCCTGACTGAAGTCGTTTTACCATTTTTGGTGTTCCTGCTGAATTTTCAAGACACCTTTGAATGACAAAGGGAGACAAATTGCTTACTGGTTGATTCGATAATGAATGCATTATCAAAAAAGCTGGTGGTTCTGGTTTGCTAGAATCTGTTCTCATTCTTTTCGAGAGACTAGGATCATGTTCCCTTCTACGGGTGTCAATTTGTTGAGAGCCTGTTGGCTCTATTGGTGGAAATTCGTCGCAATCCATTGTTGCTCCTTTTCGCCCCGGGAGAGGAGCTTCCTTCTCCCAGGTTACCGGCCCCGCCACGTGGAGGCAGGAGCGGTGCCACCAGTGACCAAGCGATAAAAAGTTAGTGGTTAGTGTGTTACAAGAGTTAGTTATATATATACAAAAGAAAGGTGATTTTCCTTTCTTGTAGGAGGCTTCCTTCTTTATTTATAAAGAGCCAGAAAATAAATAACTTTGAAAGTAAAAGTCTTTAGAAATTTTAACTACTTCTTTATAGAAAATTCGCTTTGAAAATCGCTTTGGAAATCGCTAGATCACTCGCTTGGCACTCGGGGCCTACAGATTGCGGTACATCATTTTCTAGTAGGTGGCACACAATTGGATAATGATCACTGTTGTAGGGATCATCAGAAACAGACCAGTCAAGAAAAGGAAAGAGAGCTGGGGAACAGATGGTGAGATCAATTGCGGAGGTAGTCCCTGTTGGTAAATGGACATGGGTGTGGATACCTGTGTTTAAGAGTGTTAAGTTCCTGCTATCTATAAGTTTTTCGATCATCTGTCCTCTTTTGTCTGTATGAGGTGATCCCCAAAGGATATGATGCCCATTTAGGTCTCCCATCAAACAGAATGGAGGTGGTAATTGTTTAACTAAATCCTCAAAGTCTTGTAGTGAATACGTATGATTAGGTGAAAGGTAGAGTGAAACTATGGTCAATGTAATTCCTGGCACGATGCGTACCGCGACTGCTTCAAGGGATGTTTGTAGCTGAATATGCTTGGATGGAATATTAGAGTCCACAAGAATAGCGACTCCTCCATGACCTGTATTGGTTTTACGATCTTGCCTATATACATTGTAGTTCTTGATTGAAATACTTATGTGCGGAGTTAGGTTTGTTTCTTGCAAACAGATACTTGCAGGGGCATATATGGAAATGAGATCTTTGATATCGCCTAGATTACTTCGAATGCCACGACAATTCCATTGTAAAAGTGTACGCATTATTTGGGCTTAGTACTTGATTCAGATGACTTACGATGAGCTGCTTGTTTTAATCGATCTGTTTTGATTTTTTCTTTTCTGGGGAAGCTTGGTCGGCCACCACTGTCCATGTCATCATTTGCATAAAGTTCCAGAACTGGTTCATCTTCTTGCTCCTTTTCATCAATTTCCATAGTGTCAGTATTTTTTTGTGCTTTTTTAACAGGTTTGGTGGGATTTGTGCTGGTTGTTGGATCTTCAGCATCTGGCGAGATTACAATGGGTGTATTAATTGCCTGGTCAACTTTTGGTTTTGTTTGTAAAAGAAGATTACGTGCCCAATCCGCTATTGAGATGTTGGGCGGGACTGTGATGTCAGTCTGTATTGCAATTACCTTTGTTTTCTGCACTGTAGTTGCTGCTGTTGCTGCATATGATCTCACTGCTGGAGATAGTGGTATCTGTTTTTTGGCTTCTTGATATGTTATCTTATGTTCAGTTTTATATTTTTGAACTTGCTTTTCTCTTTTCCATATATTACAGTCTCTGGAATAGGCAGGGTGGTCTCCTTTGCAGTTTGGGCAGCAAGGAGACTGTGTATTGCATTCTTTACAGGTGTGTTCTTTTGAGCCGCAAGTGGCACAAATAGCTTGTCCTCTGCATACTGTTTGGGAATGGCCATATTTTTGACACTTGAAGCATCTTATTGGATTGGGGATATATGGCTTTACCTGGCAATTCAGGTACCCGGCTTTCACTGATGTTGGTAGAGTTGGAGTGCTGAAAGTAAGTATGATGGTGCGGGTTGGAACGAGGTTTCCATCCTTTTTAATAAGGATTCTTTTGGCATGTGTGACATTCTGGTTTTGTAGCTCTTGTACGATTTCTTCTTCAGAGCTATTTAGGAGGTCCCATTCCACGATAACCCCTTTAGATGAATTTAAAGTGGCATGTGGAGTGACTTTGATGGGAAACCCTCCAAAAGTTTTTGTTTCAAGAAGAAGCTCAGAATGTCGATGATTTGTCGTTTCTATCAGAAGGTCGCCTGATTTCAAGCGGCGAACCATTTTCGGTGGACCAGCTATATGTTCTAGACGCCTCTGTATAACAAAGGGAGAAAGTTTACTAACTGGTTGGTCTGATAGGGAATGAACAATTAGAAAGAGTGGCGAGATGGTTTGGGTCACATCTTTCTTTTGTCTTTTGGCAGTAGATGGATTAAGATCATCTTGCTGCCGATTGTGATCAGTTTGATCCATAATTCCAGGAGAAGCCTGGTTTGTCAAGTCCATTGTTGCTCCTTTTAGCCCTGAAAGGATTATTTTTCCTTTCAGGTTTCCGGCCCCACCACGGGGAGGCAGGAGCAGTGCCACCTAGTGACCAAGCGGCTGGCGGATTAGTTTGTTAGTTTGATTTGATTTGATTTGATTTTTTATGGCGCATCGGCAGCTAAGACCATAATGTGCCAAGTCACATTTAAAATACTACTAAAAATATTGGTAGCCAAGGCTACCACGTCAGGCAATTAGTTTTTAGGTAAAAGAGGTAGTAATTAAAAGCATAAAACTTATATCTTTGTATAGAAATTAATAGAATGTAAAAAGTTAAAAACGTCAGACATGTTGTCTCTGTCGCCTATTAACTGACTGAGTGTAAATGGCTCAGTCAAATTATTAAAAGCGGTAAAACACAAGCACCGTGCTTCAATAAAAGTAGGACATTCTATTAAAATATGACTGATGGTTAAAATGACATTACACATCTCGCACATAGGTGGGTCATCCGCCCTCAGCAAGTAGGAATGGGTTAGATGACTATGACCTATGCGGAGCCGAGCAAGAACAACTTCCTCTCTTCGGACCCTGCGTAAACTGGACAGCCATTGCGTAATTACAGGCTTAATATGACGTAGTTTATTTGTGGTCTGTCCGTGCCAAGAATCTTGCCATTGGGAATATAATCTAGAGCGTATTATTTGCCTGTAGTCTGTATAGGGGACTAACAGGCAATGACTATCCAGGGAAATGGCTGATTTGGCAGCGGTATCAGCTAGTTCATTTTCCCGAATCCCAAAGTGGCTTGGGATCCAGCAAAAGCGAATATCAAACTCCAATTCTACAAGAGAAAATAGAATATGCCGGATCCTGGACAGGATCGGATGAGGGTTATACCCCACCGATACTAGAGCCTGTAACACGCTTAATGAATCGCAATAGATCATATACCTCCGGTAGTCGTGATTTTTAATGTGATCTAGGGCTGTTTCTATAGCATGCAACTCCGCAGTATAAATGCTACTTTCATGTGGGATCTTATAAGACAATGTTTTGTGAGGGAACACAACAGCAGATCCCACATAACATTCTAACTTTGAGCCATCTGTATAGACAGGCACAAAGTCAGAATACTGCTGTCGATGTACTGCAAAGAGTTGCTGGTAGACAGATGGCGGTGTAGTAGCCTTCTCCCAGATCTTAAGGGAGAAGTCACAAGTTGGAAAACAGGCATGCCAGGGTGGAAGGAATTGCCTTGGTGACTGGGCAACGTTGTCTACCGTCAAGCCTAGTTCATTCAACAGCCCTTGAATTCGAATACCAAAAGGTTTGTTGGCTGTCCGACGCGTGTTGTAGAGGTTTTCCCAGCGCGGCTCAAAAACGGATGGCCACGTGGGATGATCGGGCAGGGATTTTAATTTGAAGGCGTACTGTAACGACAACTGCATACGACGAAGACACAGAGATGGTTCATTTGCTTCAACGTAAAGGCTTTGGACAGGAGATGTGCGAAATGCTCCAGTGGCTGTCCGGATGGCTTGATGGTGGATTGGATCTAACCACCGAAGTGCACTATCTCTAGCAGAACCATAAACCTGAGACCCACAGTCGAGTTTGGAACGGAGGAGTGCTCGGTAAAGGCGAAGAAGGGTAGAACGATCTGCGCCCCACGAGGTTGACGAAAGGGCACGAAGGATGTTAAGCCCTTTGACACATCTTGTCCTCAGCTGACGAATGTGTTGTAAAAATGTCAGCTTTTTGTCGAAACTAAGTCCAAGGAATTTGAATTCTGCTACAACTGGGATGTTATTTTGCCCAAGCCTTAATTCTGGGTCAGGATGAAGATTACGTTTGCGACAGAAGTGTACACAAACGGTCTTCTGTGATGAAAATCTGAACCAATTAGCTAAAGACCAAGCTGTGAGACGATCAATGGTTTTCTGCAGTTGCCTTTCAATGACCCTCATATTGCATGAATTGCAAAATATAGCAAAGTCGTCTACATAGAGGGCATTGTTTACAGTGGGAGGAGGTTGTTCTGTGATAGAGTTTATTTTTATTGCGAAAAGCGTAACACTTAGAACGGATCCTTGTGGGACTCCCTCTTCCTGAGAGAAAACTCGAGAGAGGGTGGATCCTAAACGGACTTGAAATTGGCGATTCGAAAGAAAGTTTTTAATAAAAACAGGAAGGTTACCTCTAAGACCAAAGTTATAGAGGTCTTTTAAAATTCCAAATCGCCAGGCTGTAGTTTGTTAGTGAGAAAATGGATAATTATCCTAAAAAAAAAGAAAGGCGATTTTCCTTCCTGGGTTCTACTTAAAATCTGCTAAGTGAAGAACCACTTACAATGAACTGAGAATAAGAGCGGCTAGAAATGAAAGAGAACGAAATCACTTGGAAGGATCACTTTATAATTCGCTTAAGAAAATCGCTTGGTCCCTTTCGCTTGGCACTTGGGTCCTTTCCTGGTTTTGGGAAAGCTAGTACGATAGAATGACGCCAACTGGTAGGGTAGTAGTCTTCGCCAAAGATTCTATTATACAGTTTTAGCAGAGCAGAAAGGGATTCTTCACTCAAGTGATATATCATGGCATAGTAAACTCCATCAGGGCCAGCAGCACTATTTTTGGATCTTGCAAGTGCGCTACGTAACTCTGCCATGGTAAGGGATACATTATATGGATGCTGTCGTGAAGTACTGAAATTGAGATTATGTTTTTCTGCTTGTATTTTATGTGCCTGGAAACTTGGCTCAAATGCGGTTACAGCGGAGATTTTTTCAAAGGTTTCACCTAATGTATTAGAAATATCGGGAGGATTGCAGATTCCTTTGCCTTTTAGATATATTATCGGAGTGGTTATAGGTGGATATTTTCCATTAATTCTTCGAACTTTATTCCAAACAGTTCTGATATTTGTGGTCCTGTTTATGGAGGAGGCATATTTAGACCATGTCTCTTTTTTGCTTATTCGTTGTATGTGACGAGATTTAGCTCTAGCTTTCTTGAACTGTATGAGGTTAGCTGTGGTTGGATATTTACGAAATAAGTTCCAGAATCTATTCTTTTCTTTTTTCGCATTGCTACAGGCTTCATTCCACCATATTTTTGGGTGGGAGCGAGTTTTCATGGATGATCTTGTTATACTGGTTTCTGAAGCTGCTATCATTTGTTGAGTTATGTAAGTTACGGCAGAGTCAATGGTGAGGGTCTCGATAGTCTGAATATCTAGATGTGCCAGCTCTTGATATTTCTTCCAGTTAGCTTTGTCGAATTTCCAAACAGTTTTTATCTCAGTTTGAGGAGGAGAGTTAGCCGATAGTGTGCATATTACTGGAAAGTGGTCACTATTTCGCAGGTTATCAGTGACCGTCCAATCAATCAGAGGAAGGAGGTTTGGCGAGCATATTGAAAGATCAATTGCAGAAGTTGACCTTGAGGAAAGATGCACGTACGTGTGAGTCCCATTGTTTAATAATGTTAAGCTGTGCCTTTCAAGAAATTTTTCAATTAACTGACCTCGCTTATCAAGCTGCGAGGAATCCCATAGGGGGTGATGCCCATTCCAGTCACCTAAGATACAGAAAGGTGGTGGCAGCTGAGTAACTAAATCATTCAAATCTGCTAGAGAGTATGAATAGTTTGGCGAAAGGTATATGGAAACAACTGTTACCGCTATCTTAACCATAACTATAGCAGCAATTGCTTCTAAAGTTGTTTGTTGTTGTTGTTGTTTAGCTTAACGACACAAGGGCTACTGAGGCCAAATTGTGTCTGTTCATAGTTTATTTAGTCGAAATATAGCACTGTTGGTGTTAAATTAAATACTCCTATATAGTCCAATACGTTTTAAAAATATTACAAGTTCATTTATGTTTGCTTCATTTCCCAGGATATGAGTTAAATCATGTGAGAGGTTCAACCTAGAGACTGACTGAAAAGTGTTTGACCGTATGGTTGAATACTAAAGTTGTTTGCAGTGGGACTGGTCTGAAAGGAGTTCTGGAGTTTACTAGCAATGCTACACCTCCATGTGCTGTATTAGAGTCGTTCCTATCCTTTCTAAGCATTATATGGTGTTTTATGCTCATAGTTATTTTAGGGGTCAGGTTTGTTTCCTGTAGACAAAGAACAGCAGGCTTATATACGGTAATTAAGTTATAAACATCGTCTAAGTTAGCTCTGAGTCCGCGACAATTCCATTGAATGATTTTGTGCATTATTGAGGATTATCGGGTGTGTCTGCTTGCTTAGGGGATGTGGTCTGTTTGCGCCTGTCTATTTTTTTTTTTCCCTTTTTGGGAAATTTGGTCTAGTGACGTCCATGTCCTCCTCTGCCGCATGAAGTTCAAGTAGTGGTTCATCTCGGTGTGAATTTCTTTCTATGTCCATGGTATCAGTACTGGTTTTTTGATTATTTCTTTCAGAGCTTGTTTGATTAACTGGCTGTTGTACAGGATTTTTATCTGGCGGTATTGTCAATGGTGTGTTTACCGAATGAGTTGATTGCTGTTGGGTAGGCTGTTCTATTAGTGTAGAGAGGACTGACTTGGCCCAATCAGAAATTGAGATACTTGGCGGAACTGAACAATCTGTTTGTACTGTTATGGATCGTTGCTTTTTTACAACTGAAGAATAAGATGGCAATTTATTTGAAATTGAACAATGTCTTTTTGCTTCTTGGTATGGCACCTTGTGTTCCACTTTGTACTTTTGTATATTCTTTTCAGTCTGCCACTGGATGCACTCCTTTGAAAATGCTGAATGGTTCCCCTTACAGTTTGGGCAGCTTTGTATTTCAGTGGGGCAGTCTATGTGAACATGCTCTTTTGAACCACAGGAGGCACAGGTGGTTACACCCCTGCAGACTGCTTGTGAGTGTCCAAATTTTTGGCATTTAAAACACCGGACTGGGTTTGGAATATAAGGTCGAATTTTGCACCTTAAATATCCAGCTTTAACAGTTGTTGGTAAAATTGGTGTTTTAAATGTAAGAATGACCGTTCGGGTAGGAGTAAGAACCCCATCTTTCTTAATGACTATCCTTTTGGCATTTATTACATTTTGATCGCCTAATTCCTGAACGATTTCCTCCTCAGATACGTTAAGGAGATCCCACTCGGCTATTACCCCTTTAGAGGAGTTTAAGGTGGCATGCGGGGTAACCTTTGTGGGAATTCCACCAAAAGTCGATATTTTTAATAGTTTTTCCGAGTGTTTATTCTCGTTCATCTCCACTAGAAGGTCTCCGGATTTTAATCTTCTAACCGTTTTTGGTGGGCCCGCCACATTCTCAAAACATTTCTGTATTAAGAACGGGGAGAGCTTACTCAAAGGATTGTCAGTCAAAGAATGTAGTATCAAAAAAAGAGGAGCAGGGCTTTCTGTTCCTTCTTTTTTCTGCCGTTTTGCATTTCCTGCATTTAAGTCTTCTCTGTTTGAAAGATGTGGATCATGAGATCCATAAGTGGCATGTCTATTTATGTCCATCTTTGCTCCTTTTTGCCCCGGGAGAGTGTTTTTCTCCTCCCAGGTTTCCAGCCCCGCCCATGTGGAGGCAGGAGCGGTGCCACCAGTGACCAAGCGGTTTATAGGTTTAGTTAGGTTAGTAAGGATTATATATATATATACACAAGGAAAGAAAGGTGTATTTCCTTTCTGGATTCTACTTCAAAGCTTTTAAGTAAAGAATCACTTAAGAAAAACAAGAAGAATAGTGACACTGGAAAATAAATATAACTAATCCGCTGTGAAAGAACGCTATGTATCGCACAAAATATCGCTTGGGCACTATCGCTTGGCACTCGGGGCCAGTTTAACAGTAACCGCAGGCAGAGGTGAAGGTGATTAGTATGGTTAGGTAAGACTACGCAAATTAAATTAAAGGGTGCTTTCGTTCTTCTGAGCTCTCTCTTTTCTTCTCTTAAGAAATTAGAGCTACTTAACGGGAATTTTAATAAATGCGAGAAAAAACAAAGGAAAATAGTCTCTGGGGAGAAAAATGCTTTATAAACGCACAATAATCGCTTGGTCAAGGAAATGCTTGGCATGGGGCCCATACACCTTTGGTAACAATAAATAAATAAAGAAATAAGTTAGTGGAACATGAATAACAGGTAGCGCACTGCGTCAGTTAATTACATTGTTTTATATATAATATAAAACTTTAGTTATATCCAGGGTCATCGAAAAAGGTGTCAGTGATTTCCCTTTTAATTATCTTCGGAAATGTTAATCACAGCAATCGATAAAATATTTCCGAAGATATTTAAAAGGGAAATCACGGACACCTTTTTCGATGATCCCGTATTCTCGGATATTTTTAAAATCAAAGTACTCATAATCCTGACTAACTCTTATCTTCTCCCTTACAGGTATGGATGCTCAGTTCCACAAACTACAACCCTCTGCAAATCGGCTTTTCACACCATTCGACTATTACTCTATAATGATTTATGGAGAATATGCCTTCACAAAAAACCCCGGTTCCAAAACAATGGAAGATATATACGGGAGACATAGACTCACTGAACCATTTCAAAAATCAGGTATGAGTGCATCTGACGTCACACGGGCCAGGGCCTTGTACGGTTGTGGATGGTGAATGAAATTTATCTGCTTGTAATTAAACCAAAAAGAAATATGTGTAATAAAGGGATGTAAGCAATATTAATAGTCTTTTCATTGCTTAAAAATCACACCACAGAAAGTATGTCATAAACCACACTTATAGACTATGGAGAATTCAACACCATAACCCCTCCTTTAGAGAAAATTTAAGTACATACATACAAACAAAAAGAGAAAAAAAAAGAAAAAGAACAGTTTGAAATACACTATATGCGTATTGGATTGGTTGGGTTTGGATTCAGTTTTGTTGCTGCGTTAGGTCGGTTGGGTTTAATTGGCGCATTAGCAACTAAAGCTATAATGCGCCAAAACGAGGTGATATATATAATTTCACTGACCTAATTACTTAGGTCACCATATCTAGATATAAAATAACAAAGGTATAAAATGTAGAAAAGATAAATCAATAAAGAAATAACAATAACATGTAAATTTTAAATACAAGTAAAAACCTTTATTGATTTTTGTTGTTGGGTTTTTTTTGGCGCAAAAGCTACTTTGGCCATATTGCTTTGGTTTGGTTTGTTTTGGTTTTATTGGCGCATTAGCTACTAAGGCTATAATGCGCCAAGACCATGTCATTTATAAAATAATTTAAACTTTCAGTGACCTAATTAGTTAGGTCACTATGTCAAGAAGTATAAGGAAAATGTAATTTTATAAACGATTAAAAATATTTATTGACTTTAAAAATCTAAAAATAGCAGACACATTGTCATTGTCGGATAAAATCTGACTGAGTGTATATGGCTCAGTCAGATGATTAAAAGCGGTAAGACGGATACTGCTAAAAACTGGACATTCGATTAAAATGTGTCTAATTGATAAAACTGTGCCACAAGACTCACACATAGGAGGGTCATCAGCCCTCAGCAAAAATGAATGAGTTAAATGACTGTGGCCTATGCGGGTCCGGGCAAGAACAACTTCCTCCTTACGATTCCTGCGCAGACTAGACTGCCACGGTTCAATTACAGGCTTTATACGATATAGTTTATTTCCAGTCTGTCTATTCCACGAGTCCTGCCATTGGGAATGTATTTTCTCGTGTATTCTTTGCCTGTAGTCTGTATAGGGGGACTGACAGGCAGCGGTTATTTCTGGGAATTGCTGATTTGGCTGCGGTGTCAGCCAAATCATTTCCCTTAATCCCAATGTGGCTAGGAATCCAGCAGAAGCGGATATCATATTCACGTTCACGGAGGAAGTGAATCTTCTGCTGAATGCTAGACAGAACTGGATGAGAATTAAATCTCACGGTTATTAAAGCCTGTAACACACTAAGAGAATCAGAATATAAAATGAACCGTTGGTTTTGGCATTTACTAATGTGATCCAAGGCTAACTCTATTGCGTGCAGCTCTGCAGAAAATATACTGCATTCAGAGGGAATCTGCTCCGATGTAGTGGTGTCTCTAAAGACAGCAGCAGATCCCACATGTGATTCTGACTTCGAACCGTCTGTGTAAACTGGCGCGAAGTCAGAATGTTCAGCTCGGTGTGCTGAATAAAGCTGCAGGTAGACCGATGATGGAGTGTCCGACTTTCCCCAATTTTTAAGGGACAAGTCACATATTGGAATACGAGCATGCCAGGGTGGAAGGGGTTGCTTCGGTGTTTGGGCAACCTTGTCTACCTTGATATCAAGTTCTATGAGTAGCTCTTGGAGACGAATACCAAAAGGACGAGTAGCAGTCTTACGGGTATTGTACAAATTTTCCCATCGTGGCTCAAAAACGGATAGCCACGTAGGATGGTCTGGCAGGGATTTCAGTTTAAAAGCGTAGTTTAGACACAACTGCTTACGTCGAAGCGATAACGGTGGTTCGTTTGCTTCGACGTATAAACTCTGGACAGGAGATGTTCTATATGCTCCAGTAGCTATACGAAGAGCCTGGTGATGGACAGGATCCAGCCATCGAAGGGCACTGTCTCTGGCTGAAGAATATACCTGGGACCCATAATCAAGTTTGGATCGCACAAGTGCACAGTAAAGCCGAAGAAGCGTGCATCGGTCCGTTCCCCAAGATGTAGAGGAGAGCGAGCGGAGAATATTAAGCCCGCGTGTGCACTTTGTGCGAAGTTGACGGATGTGGTGCAGAAAGGTCAACTTTTTATCAAATACGAGTCCCAAGAATTTTGTGTCCGCTGCTACTGGAATAGCATTTTGTCCGAGCATTAATTCAGGTTCAGGATGAAGATTACGCTTACGACAAAAACGTACGCAAACGGTCTTCTCCGGCGAGAACCTGAAGCCATTTGCAAGTGCCCAGGAGTTGAGGCGGTCAATGGCTTTCTGCAGTTGTCTTTCAATAACCCTCATGTTGCATGACTGACAAAAAATGCTAAAGTCATCAACATAGAGGGCACTGTTTACGGTAGGAGGAAGTTGTTCTGTGATGGAATTTATTTTGATGGCGAAAAGCGTGACACTTAATACTGATCCTTGTGGTACTCCCTCCTCTTGGCGAAAGGAGCGAGAGAGTGAGGATCCCACACGAACTTGGAAAGATCGATTGGCTAAAAAGTTTTGAATAAACACGGGGAGATGCCCTCTAAGGCCTAGGCTGTGCAAATCTTTTAAGATGCCAAATCTCCAAGTTGTGTCATACGCTTTCTCCATGTCAAAGAAAACCGACACCAAGTGTTCACGTTTTAGGAAAGCATCCCGGATGGATGTTTCCAGTCTAATAAGATGGTCCAAAGTGGACCGGTTCCTTCGGAAGCCGCACTGGATGTTGGAGAGAAGGTCATTTGTTTCTAAATACCAGATTAAACGAGAATTCACCATTCTCTCCAGGATTTTGCACAAACAGCTAGTCAGAGCAATGGGACGATAATTTCTAGTGACTTTTGGATCCTTTCCTGGCTTAGCGAAGGCAAGATCGGTTGCCTTGCGCCAGGAATCCGGAAACTGCCCTTCGGTAAAGATTCTGTTATACAGAAAGAGCAGATAATCCATAGATTTTGGTGAAAGATGTTTAATCATATCATAATGGATGCCATCTGGTCCAACAGCACTTGCTTTGGAAAGAGTGAGGGCTCTTTTCAGTTCATGTATAGTGAATTCCCTGTTGTAGGGACAGTCGCTCTTACACTTAAAATTTTAAGTGCCTGTTTTTCTATTTTTTGTTTCAGGACCAGGAACTCTGGGGAATAAGAAGATGTTGCACAGATTTTAGAGAATGTTTCCCCAAGAGAGTTGGCTATTGCAGTTGGATCTGCAATAGCGCATCCATTATAATCTAGGATTGAAGCAGGGTGGGATGTATGTTTTCCCTTCATTTTCCGGATTTTATCCCAGACTACCTTAGAGTTGATAGACTCTGTAATAGATGATGTAAAACGGATCCACGATTCCCTTTGATTCTGACGGCGGATGTAGCGTGCTTTGGCTCGTGCACGTTTAAACACTATAAGGTTGTTCGTGGTAGGATATCGGCGGAATATCCCCCACGCTTTGTTTTGAGCCTTTTTTGCTGCTGTGCATTGGGAATTCCACCTAGGTTTGGGAAATGGTGGAAACCGGGCAGATGTTTTTGGAATAGCATTCGCAGCTGCTTGGACAATAATTTCTGTGATGAACTTTACTGCCTCATTGATCGGCTCCTGACTGACGGTGCTGAGATCAAAATTTACCTGATGTTGGAAGGCATTCCAGTCAGCCTGATCAAACTTCCACCGTGGTAACCTATAAGGAAGACACGGTCTCCCACTGTGTAACAAGGTTATCACAGGGAAGTGATCACTTCCGTATGGATTCTCCTCCACTTCCCAGGTGAGTGAAGGGAGTAGAGAAGGGGAGCAGATAGAGAGATCAATAGCAGAAAAAGTACGGGTAGGCATGTGGAAAAAGGTGTTTGTTCCAGTATTTAGAAGGGAAAGGTCATTGTCATTGAGCATACGCTCTATGACTCGCCCCCTTCCGTTGATGTTAGCACTACCCCACAGGGTGTTATGTCCATTAAAATCCCCGAGAAGTAAGAAAGGGGGAGGCAACTGCGTTACAAGATCATCAAGGTCTTCCTGGGAGATGTCAGTCCCAGGTGGCAAATAAATAGAGCAGACGGTTATTAAAAATCCCACTGTAAGCCGAATTGCAACAGCCTCTATGCTGGTTGTAATTAGCAAGGGCTGAACTGGGGTCTGATTACCCACAAGGATAGCTGAGCAGGACCATCCGCAATTCTATCCTTACGAAAGATTGTGATGTTATGCCGGGTGGGATCATCATTTGCCTTTAGATAAGTCTCCTGCAAGCAAAAGCAAACTGGCTCGTGCTTTTGCAGGAGGGCCTTAATGTCATCAGTATTTCGCCGGAATCCACGACAATTCCATTGTAGGAATTTAGCCATTATTTTGGCTTGGTGGGTCCATCAGGCGGCTTCCGAGGTGCTGAGGGCTTACTTTTATCAGTCTTGGCTTTGTCTTTTTTGGGGAAGAATGGACGATGTCACGTGTCCATTTCTTCCTCCGCAAAGAGTTCCAAGACTGATTCATCCTGTACCTCCTTGTTCTCTACATCCATTGTTTCTGGTATTACGGGTGACTCTTCAGAACGTTTTTGCTCTTTTTTACCACTTGGTTTTGGTAGTGGTGGACCACTAGGAGGTACGGATATAGGAGTGGCAACTGATTGTGTTTTTTTGGTGGGCTTTTGTGAATTTAATAAATAGCGTGCAATCGGAGTGAATGACTCTTTGGGTGGTATAGTCATCTCAGTTTGAGTACCGCTAGTGCACTTGGCAGAAACCTTCTGAGCATAGGAAGGTTTCCCCGCTATTTATTGGTTCGATACGTTTTCTGGCCTCTGGGTAGGAGATATTCAGCTCTGTTTTCAGTTTTTGGATTTCTTTTTCATCCTTCCACCGCTGGCATGCTCGAGAATAGGCGGGGTGCTCTCCTTGGCAATTAATACAGATCGGTTTTGAAGCTGAACATTCCTTGCTCTCGTGGTCTTTAACACCACATCGAGCACAGGCAGGGTTACCACGACAAGATGTTTGTGAGTGGCCGTATTTTTGGCATCTAAAACACCTCAGTGGGTTTGGGATGTAAATCCTCACTGGGCAGTTTAGATAGCCTGCCTTGATGGAACTTGGAGGCCTTGGGGTATTGAACGTGAGGATAAGAACTCGGGTAGGGACGAGATTCCCATCCTTTCGTATCGATATTCTTTTCACAGCTGTCACTCCTTGCTCTTTCAATTCAGAGCAGATCTCTTCTTCAGAAACATGAAGAAGGTCCCACTCTGATATAACACCACGTGAAGAATTCAGAGTTTTGTGGGGGGTTACGGTGATAGGTATTCCCCCTATGGATGTAGAGTTCAAGAATTTTTCAGCTTGTTTTGTGCTGGAAGCTTCAACTAAAAGATCGCCAGAACGCAGTCGTTTAACGGATTTTGGTGACCCTGCCAACCCTTCTAATCCTTTCTGGATAAAGAAGGGTGACATCTTTCCAATTGACTGTTCTCCGATGGAATGGAGAATGAGGAAGAGCGGTGTCACTGATGGTGTTGGTGTATCCTCAGTTCTGCCTCTTTTTGCAGAGGTGTTTTCTTTTTCATCTTCTCGATTAGGTAGGGGCCTTGTTGGGGCCCCAGAAGAAAGGGGATTTAAATTACTCATATGAGTAAAGAGAAAATGTCTGATGCCTAAGTACCTCACCCACCACGGAGCCCTACGAGGGGGCGCCCACTCGTGAACTAGCAGGTACTGCGTACACGAATGGGACGCCGAGTTCGCTTAGAACACCATACCCACGTTACCAATAAGTCTTTATCCCGTCCCAGGACCATAGGGAGGGAGACTTGTTGGAACGCAGTTGACCCTAGCAGTATAAAACCACCCGCCGATTGATCCCAGTCGAGCCGGTCCGGGACCACCCGTCTCGTCGAAGCAGGGGCCAAAGTGGTGTATTAAGGCTGGGCCCCTCAACCACCAGGATCCCCCTTTCCGCTTCCACGGGTCGCGGCGCACGGCTGCACACGCCGGATTCCAATGTTGTAACCCTGGAACCAAGGTATGGGCGTTGGATCCCAGTGATGCTAATCTGGAAAACCAGCAGCATCACTGGGAGGTCCCCTCACCACGTACAGGTGCCCACGTTGAGGGGGGCCATATTGCACCTGTTCCTGTGGAGAGACATAGTAAGGATTAATAAAAGGATTTATATGAGCATAAATATATTAATCTGTTTTAGATAGCGGAAAAACTCAGGTAAATTGGAGTTGTCTCCAATCATATGTCTAATTTGAAGAGGTTCATTTAAATTAGATAGGGATCGGATTGATGTGGTTCTGGCACACTGATAGTGAGTGCACTCTATAAGAATATGCTTTACGGTTAGTGTTGAATTACAGAGGAAGCACAGTGGTGGATTATTTCCTCGCAATAAATAGTGATGTGTAAGATGGGTATGGCCTATACGTGCTCTGGCAAGCACGACCTCTTCGTGTCTGTTTGAACGGAAACTAGATTTCCATAGCTGTGGATTCTGTTTTATATTTCGTAACTTGTTATTTACCTGATTATGCCAAATTTCCCTCCATTTTTCATTGCAAATTCGGCGTATAATTTTTGATTTTTGATTTTGATTTTGGTTTTAATGGCGCAAAAACAACTATTGCGCCAGGAAACGATAAAAATATCAACGAAGAAATTCTGGTAACCTTTAAAAAGGTTTGGATTGGATTGATTTGGAGTTTATTGGCGCATCAGCAACTGAGGCTATAATGCGCCAAATACCGGTCATATATAAAAAGTGAAAATATTCAGTGACCTAAGTAGTTAGGCCACCATGTCGAGATATAGAAGTAGTAAAAGTACAAAACATATGAACAAAGGAATGCCAAATGAATTTTAAATTCGATTAAAAAGATTTACTGATTTTAGAAAGTTAAAAACAGCAGACACATTGTCATTGTCGGATAAAATCTGACTGAGTGTATAAGGCTCAGCCAGAGGACTAAAAGCGGTGAAATAAAAATCACGTTCGTGTCTAAAACGTGGACACTCGGTTAAAATGTGGCGTATGCTTAAATAGGTGTCACAATTCTCACACATAGGACAGTCATCTGCCCTCAGCAAAAAAGCATGTGTAAGATGACTGTGTCCTATGCGGAGCCAAGCTAAAACAACTTCCTCTCTGCGATTCCTGCGCAGACTAGACTGCCAATGTCGGATTACAGGCTTTATCTGATAGAGCTTGTTTGTGACTTGCTCATGCCAGGATTGTTGCCATTGGGACAGTAATTTATCGTGTATTAACTGCCTGTAGTCTGTATAGGGGACTAACAGGCAATAAGTGTTGTGGGGTTCGGGTGTTGTTGTTGTTGTAGGGTTTTTTGACGCAAAAGCAACTTTGGCCATATTGCGCCTATCTATTAATGTTTATGTGACAAGGAAGTTTATATTTCTTAAATGTGATTTATATCTGGTCAAAATATCCTATTAATTTTAAATAAGTGAATATATTTTCAATGTTGGAGTTATCGCCTAGGATTTGTGATAAGGTCAGAGGATCTTGGAAATTTATAGGGAGATGGAAGGCTGACTGTCGCGCCATGTGGTATTGTGGACATTCTATGAGGAAATGTTTTACAGTGAGTTGACAAGAACAGTGAAAACATTCTGGGGGGTTTGCTTTGGTGAGTAAGTGAAAGTGCGTGAGATGAGTATGTCCAATGCGCAGTCTCGTTAAAATGACTTCTTCGTGCCGATTTTTACGAAGACTCGATTTCCATGGCTGAAGTTCATGTTTTATTTGAAACAGTTTATTATTTGATTCATTTTGCCACATTTGTGACCACTGAGTGTGGAGAATTTTTTTTATAATAGGCCTGTAATCGAAATGTGGAACTTTGTAAAGCTTTAGGTCTGTGTTTGTAGGATTCTTTGCTGCTCTATCGGCTCTTTCATTACCTTCAATGCCTGTATGTCCTGGAATCCAACAGAATTTTACTTGCCTCATTTTACTTTTGAGTTTCACTAGATGAGTTTGTATCTGATGAAGAATGGGATGCGATGGAGTCTGCCTTTGTTGCAGAGCGTGTACTGCACTCAATGAATCTGTGTATATGAGATGTTTCAGATGCGGGGAAGTTGCTATGTATTTTAAGGCCATTAGTATGGCGAATAGCTCGGCAGAATAGCTGCTGCATTGGTTTGGGAGTTGCTGTGAGATAACAGTCTGTGGAAATACCACTGCAGCACCAACTTTGGTGTCTGTTTTAGAGCCATCTGTATATATATGAAGGTATTCAGGGAACTGTGATGAGTGGGCTGCATGCATCTGTTTTATGTTGACATTTGCAAGAGTGCTTTTTCCCCATTGTTGGAAATAAGTGTCACAGTTAGGCGTGAAAGTGCACCATGGTGGAATACTTATCCTATTATCCTCATGTATGTTGTCAAAACTTAGGCCCCATTTTGAAACTATTTCTTTTAGTCGTATTCCAGCTGGTTTATTTACTGTAGGTTTATTGTTGTAGAGAATTTCCCACTGTGGGTTAAAAAGATACTGCCAAGTAGGATGATGAGGAAGACTTCGGATTTTAATTGCATAGTTTAATAGCAGCATTTGCCTCCGGAGATATAGTGAGGGTTCGTGGGCCTCTGCATATAAACTTTGGACTGGTGATGTTCTGTATGCCCCTAAGGAGATTCGTAAGGCACTATGATGTATGGAATCGAGCCATTTGATGACACTTGGTCTACAAGAACTATACACAGGGGCTCCATAGTCTAGTCTTGATCTGATTATAGCATGGTAGAGGTGAAGTAGTGTGAACCGATCAGCTGCCCACTTCATTGCAGAAAGAACTTTGAGGATATTTAGTTTTTTTTGACAGGTTATTCGGAGGCATTTGATGTGATCCAAAAAGTTAAGTTTTTTATCTAGAATGAGGCCAAGGAAACGTATACTATTTGCTAGCGGTATCAGCTGGTTTTCTAGTCTTATTTCTGGATCTGGGTGCATTTTTCGCTTTCTACAGAAATGTATGGCCATTGTTTTTTTTTGTGATATTCTATAGCCATTGTTTTTAGTCCATAATTCTATTTTTTTTACTGCGCTTTGTAACTGCCTTTCAATCATTTTCATGTTTTGTGAATGGCACGAAATAGTAACATCATCTGCATATAGGAATGTTTCCACTGTTTTTGGCAAGTCTTTTGTAATAGAATTTATTTTGATTGAAAACAAGGTTGCACTCAGTACTGAGCCCTGAGGAACTCCTTCTTCCTGAGAATATATTTGTGACAGATTGTTTTGATATTTTACTTGGAAGGTTCTGACTTTCAGGAAATTTTTTACTAAGAGCGGTAAGTTGCCTCGCAAACCAATGCTGTGGAGATCTTTAAGAACGCCGTATCGCCAGATAGTATCAAAGGCCTTTTCTATGTCGAGACTGATCATTATTAGATGCTCATTCCTTAGAAAAGCATTTCGGATATTTGCTTCTGCTTTTATCATGGGATCTAGAGAAGATCTATTTTTACGAAAACCGTATTGATTTATGTTAAGTACATTATATGTTTCTAAAAACCAGGTTAATCTGTTGTTCACCATTCTCTCGAGGATTTTCCCAAGGCAACTTGTTAGTGCTATTGGACGATAACTTGTGGGAATCGTATGATCTTTGCCAGGTTTAGGAAAGGCAATTACAGTGGAGTGAAGCCAGGAATTTGGATAGTAGTTTTCCATGTAAATTCTGTTGTATAGCATAAGCAAAGCCTTTAGGGATTTTTGATTAAATTGTTGGATCATTTCATAGTGAACTCCATCAGGTCCTGCTGCACTCTTCCTAGACTTAGCCAGAGCTTTTTGCAATTCTTCTATGTTGAAAGGTTGGTTATATGGGAGTTGTTGTCTGGTATTAAAGTTTAGTCTGTATTTTTCAGCTACAGTTTTCGTTTTCTGAAAGGATGGGGTATATGCCGATACTGCTGATATATTTGCAAAAGTAGTTGCAAGTAAGTTTGCGATTTCCTTGGAGTTAGTTATTTCCTGTCCATTCCAGATTATTAGTGGAGTTGGAACTGAAAGAAATTTCCCATTAAGTCTTCTGATTTTGTTCCATATGACACGGGTATCTGTATTTTTATTAATTGTGGAGGCGAATCGTATCCATGAATCCTTTCTACTTTTACGCTGGATATATCTAGCTCTGGCTCTAGCTTTCTTAAAATTTATGAGGTTGATGGAAATGGGATACTTTCGGAAGAGATTCCAAGCCTTATTCTTCTCTCTTTTGGCTATCCTGCATTCTTCATTCCACCACGCTGTGTCGTGTTTATGATATTTTCCAGATGACCGAGGAACTGTAGCTTCAGCTGCTATTAAAATTTGGTTTGTGACATGAGCTGTAGCATTGTCTATGGGCTGAGTGGTGATTATTTGTTCATCCATTGCTGCGATTGTTTTATATTTTGTCCAGTCAGCTTTATGAAACCTCCATCTTTTTTCACCATCGTGATGTGTAACATCATTTATTAATATTTTGCAGACCACTGGAAAATGGTCACTATTAAGAGGATTTTTCAAGATTGTCCATTCAATCAGTGGATATAGGACAGGTGAACATATGGAAATGTCAATTGCAGAGGCTGTTCCAGTGGGCAAATGGATGTATGTCTCAATTCCAGTATTAAGGAGAGAGAGATTTTGCTCTTCCAATAATTTCTCAATCAATTTACCCCGTTTGTCTTGGTGACGGGATCCCCACATGGGATGGTGTCCGTTTAAATCTCCCATGATACAGACCGGGGGTGGTAGCTGGGTTACTAATGCTTCTAGGTTTGAATATGCATACTCTTGATTTGGGGAAAGGTAGAGTGAGACCAGTGAAAAAGTAAACTGGATTGAGACTCGTACTGCAACTGCTTCCAAAGATGTTTGTAGTTGGAGGCGTTTACATGGAATTTTGGAGTCAATTAGAATTGCCACTCCACCATGAGCTCCACAGGAAAGGCATCGGTCTTGTCTATAGGTACCGTAACGGTTCACTGCTGTATTTACTTGGGGAGTTAGGTTAGTTTCTTGAAGACATATACCTACAGGGTGATATTTGTCGATTAGGCTGCGAATGTCATCAATGTTACTGCGGAAACCTCGACAATTCCACTGTATTATTGTGCGCATTATATTGGCTTTGTAGTTGTATTTGTTTCTGACTTTTTACGAGTAGGCGTTTGCTTGGATCGCTCAGGCTTTTTCTCTTTTCTGGGAAAGATTGGGCGAACATCCATCTCTTCCTCAGCATGTATCTCTAAGATTGGTTCTTCCGGGACTTCTTTTTCATATGTATCCATATGATCATGGACAGGAAGTTTGTCATCTATATCTATGTTTTTAGTATTTATGGTTGGCCGTGACGTGGAAGGCATTGGAGGAATTGTTGTTGTTGTTGTTGTTGTTGTTCGGTTTAACGACACAAGGGCTACTACGGCCAAATTGTGTCTCCTAATCGTTAATTTACAAAAAACGTATTGCTAGAGAGATTAAATTATATACTTCTGTACAAACCAATATGTTTTAGATATAATAAAAGTTCTTCAATATTTGCTTCATTTCCTAAGATGCGAGATAAATCAGGTGATATATTCAATTTAGAGAGAGACTGAAAAGTGTTTGACCGGATGGTTGAATGCAAGGGACAATCAACCAGAAAATGACGGACTGTAAGTTGCGTCTGACAGGATGAGCACTGTGGTGGACTTTCTCCAAATAATAGGAAGAGATGAGTATGGTGAGTGTGTCCAATTCTCAGTCTTGCCAGTACTACTTCCTCTCGTCTGTTTCTTCGGAAGCCAGACAGCCACAGCTTTGGGTCTTCTTTTATTTGGTATAGTTTATTGTTTTTGTCACTTTTCCAGGTCTGTGACCATTTATTGTAGCAGGCTTTGCGTATGACAGACTTAAAATCAGAGAAAGGAACCTGAGGATGTTGTGAGAGAGCGGTTTCCGGATGTTTAGCGGCAAAGTCAGCACTTTCATTTCCCGGAATGCCTGAGTGGCCAGGGATCCAGCAAAATCTGACTGACTGATTGGACACACTGCAAACGAATAGCTGGGAATGAATCTGTTGCAATGTAGGGTGAGAAATGGAGGAATTCTTCCTTATGGCAGAGACAGCACTAAGAGAATCTGTGTAAATTATGGCAGATGAGATGGAAAGCTCAATTATCTTATTAAGCGCTAACTTAATGGCATATAATTCGGCTGTGAAGACGCTGCAGGCAAGCGGTAGTGTGGCTGAAATTGTACATAAAGGGAAAACTGCAGCAGCACCTACCGTACTCTCAGTTTTGGAACCATCCGTATAAATTTTACAGGCATGGTTGTTCATAGCATGAGCTGAATGTAACTGTCTGATATTGCAGGAAGGTATATTTTTCCCCCACTGGAGGAAGTATGTATCTTGAGAGACAGACACATATGTCCAAGGAGCAACAGGTGTAGTTGTGTCTTGGAAAATTTCATTTAAATTGATATTCCAAGTCTGAACAATCTCTTTTATCCTGATAGATGCGGGTCTATTTTCATTTGGTTTGCTCTCATAGAAGGCGTCCCAATGAGTATTATAGAGATACTCCCAACTTGGGTGCGATGGTAGACTCTGGATCTTAGCAGCGTAGCGAAGCAATAGTGTTTTTCTACGCAGATGTAATGGGGGATCATGCGCTTCAATATATAGACTTTGGATAGGAGAAGTCCTGAAAGCTCCCAGCGCAGTCCTCAGAGCACTGTGGTGGATCATATTTAGCCGTTTTAAAGTAGTGCTCCTGGCAGAGTCGTACACTGGACAACCATAATCTAATCGTGAACGGATTAAACTTCTATAAAGATGCAACAAAGTACAGCGATCAGCTCCCCATGACATAGATGAGACCGAACGAAGTATATTTAAATGCTTTAAACAAGAAGTTCTCAAATAACTGATGTGAGCTTGGAAATTTAGTTTGCGGTCTAGTAATAGTCCAAGAAATTTAACGGTATTAACAATTGGGATTGGAGTATTGTTTATTTGTAGTTCAGGTTCCGGATGGAGAGCTCGCTTCTTGCAAAAGTGAGTGACAGTGCATTTCTTTTCTGACAATCTGTAACCGTTCCGTGAAGTCCAGGCCTCTATTTTGGTTATGGCTAGTTGTAGCTGCCGTTCAATGGTATTCATACTTTGAGATTGACAGGAAATGGTAAGATCATCTGCATACATATAAGTTTGAACAGTTTTTGGGATATCTCGTGTCATTGTGCTAACTCGGATTGAAAACAGTGTTGGACTGAGTATTGATCCCTGCGGAACTCCCTCTTCCTGTATGTGAGATGTAGAGAGGACGTTTTTGTATCGGACTTGAAAAGAGCGCAATTGCAGGAAATTTTGAATTGTTTCCGGCAAATGGCCCCGAAGCCCCAGATGGTAAAGGTCCCTAATAATACCATGACGCCATGTTGTATCAAATGCCTTTTCAAGATCTAAATTGACCATGACTAGATGTTGTTTCATGACAAAGGCATTGCGGATATGAGATTCGGCTTTGATAAGCACGTCCAGTGTTGATCTATTTTTCCGAAAGCCATATTGTTGTTCTGGAAGGAGATTCTCTGATTGCAGGATGTAGGTGAGCCTAGTATGAACCATCCTTTCGAAAGTTTTTCCCATGCAGCTCGTAAGAGATATTGGCCTGTAATTTTCAACACAGGAAGGATCTTTTCCTGGTTTTGGTAAGGCGATAACGAACGAATGGCGCCATGAAGAAGGATAGGCATTTTCGGTGAAGATCCGATTATAAAAAATTAATAGAGTTCTCAAGTCTTCATCAAGTAAATGCTTTAGCATAATGTAATGAACTCCATCTGGACCTGCAGCGCTATTGGAAGATCTGTTTAATGATTCTTGAAGTTCTATTAATGTAAACGGTTGGTTGTACGGCAGTGAGCGGCGCGTGAAGAAGTTGATTTTATATCGTTCCGCACCTGCTTTGATGTTCTGGAAGGTGGACGCATAGGTGGCAGAAGCTGATATTTTTGCAAATGATTCTGCTAATGCATTTGCAACTTCTTCAGGAGTAGAAATGTCTTTCCCTCTCCAATGAAGTATCGGAGAGGGCAGCCGAGTAAATTTGCCATTTAATGCCTGTATTCTTTTCCAGATGACTCGTGTATCCGTGTCTTTGGTAATGGTTGAGGCAAAAGCAATCCAAGAATCCCGTTTCGCTTTCCGCCTAACTTGTCTAGCTTTCGCTTTGAGTTTTTTATAAGCAATTAGGTTACTAGTGGTGGGATACTTACGGAAATTATTCCAAGCACGGTTTTTTTCCTGTTTGGCAATTGAACACTCTGTATTCCACCAGTTATTTCTGTGTTTGTGATAAGGCGTGGATTTTGGAATGGAACCTTTAGCTGCAGTGAGAATCTGATTGATTATATAAGTATTTACTTCATCAATATGTTGCCTTTGAACATAACATCTGTCTAAGAGTATTTTTGCAGAATACCCTCCCCAGTTTGCCTTTTTAAACTGCCAGTTGGATCGTTGAACAGGATTCGGAGTTACTCTTGTTTGTAGTGAGCAAATAATTGGAAAGTGATCACTGTTAAAGGGATCGGTTAAAACTGACCATGTCATGATTGGAAAGATAGATGGTGAACAAATTGACAAGTCTATTGCAGAAACAGATCCTGTTGCTAGGTGTATGTAAGTAGGAGATCCAGAATTTAATAAATTAAGATCATTATTGTTCATGAATTCCTCCATCAATTTGCCTCTTCTATCCATTGCAGTAGACCCCCACAATGGATGATGTCCATTAAAGTCACCAAAGAGACAAATTGGAGTTGGGAGTTGTGAAATCAGGCTGTCAAGTTCTGAATGCGGAAATGGTAGAGATGGTGAAATATAGATGGAAACAAGGGTAACTGAAATACCAACTGCAATACGAGCTGCGACAACTTCTAAAGTGGTTCTCAATTGGATCGGCCTGGATGGAATGTCGGAGTTAACAAGAATAGCTACTCCGCCACGAGCAGGAGAGTTTGCACTCCTATCTCGTCTGTACATCACATAATTTGAAAATTTTGGTGAAATTTGGGGTGACAAGAAAGTTTCCTGTAGGCATACACCTATGGGATTGAATTGAGCTAGTAAATCCCTTAAGTCATCAGAATGACTACTTAGTCCTCTGCAGTTCCATTGTATGATGTTATACATTATTTAGATTTAGCTGAGGATGATTCGTCTGACTGTTTTTTGTTCGTGGGACATTTCTTCCGGTCTTTTTTTGGGAATGTGGGGCGTCCAATATCCATGGTGTCATCTGCATGGAGTTCTAGAATGGGCTCCTCGTTACTTAGCAGCTCATCTACATCCATATTATTGGTAGGCGATTCCATTTTTTTTGAGACTGAGTGAGATTTTAATTGTTCTTTTTCAACTGAGACTAATGGGGTATGAGTAGGAATACTGATTGGAGTATTTGTGGCTTCGCTAGTTTTTTTCGGAGGATTATCTTTTTTAGAGGTTGAAAGTGTAACTTTAAGCCAATTCGCTAGAGAGGTATTAGGCGGAACTGATACATCCGTTTGAGCTGCAGTAGAAACAAAGTTTCTAGTTCGAGCGGCATAAGAACGACCACTAGGCATGGTCGACATAACTTGTCTACGTGCCTCAGGAAACGTGACTTTATTTTCAATTTTGTATTTTTGTATTTTCTTTCCTGTTATCCATAGCTCACAAGTTTTGGAAAAGGCTGGATGGCTTCCTTTGCAATTTGGACAAACAGGAGTTTTGACTGAACAATCCGCTTGGGTGTGTTCTTTAGAGCCACAGATGGGACATGTGGCTTCCCCGCGACAAGCCTGCTGGGAATGGCCGTATTTCTGACATTTAAAGCAACGAACAGGATTCGGGATGTATGGTCGAATCCGGCAGTTTAAATAACCAGCTTTAATTGAGGATGGTAAGTCTGGAGTGCTAAATGTCAGAATGATGGATCTTGTTGGAGTAAGATTTCCATCTTTTTTCGTCATGATCCGTTTTACATTTACTACTTTCTGACTGCTGAGTTCTTGGAGTAGTTCTTCTTCGGAGACTGTAATTAGGTCCCACTCGCTGATGACACCTTTTGATGAATTTAGAGTTTTGTGGGGAGTAATTTCTACTGTCAACCCACCAAATGTTGTTGTTTTTAACAGCCGCTCAGAATGTTTAGAGGTGGCTGTTTCAATCAGAAGGTCTCCGGATTGCAGTCTTTTAACCATTTTTGGTGATCCAGCAATTGACTCCAAGATTTTCTGAATTAAGAATGGTGACAACGTACCCACAGGTTGGGCAGATAGGGAATGGATCACCAGGAAGTTTGGGCAATCGTCATGACATTCTGCTTCTCTTCGCAGTCTTTTAGGTTGACTTGAGTCATGGTCAGGTTTAGAATCTTCCGCTCTTGAGCTCAAAGGCTCTAAGTTTGGATAATGATTTTTATCCATGATCGCTCCTTTTTGCCCTGGGGGTTTGCCTTTACCACCCAGGTTACCGGCCCCGCCACGGGGAGGCAGGAGCAGTGCCGCTTGGTGGCCAAGCGTAGAGTTAGTAAGTTAGTACGGCTAGCTAAATTAAAGAAAAAGGTACTTGCCTTCTTCTGGGCTCTCTTCTTAGTGTTTTTAAGTAAGTAGAGCTACTTAACAGAAAATTTTAATTCTAAGAGAAAAACAAGGAAAACTCTGTCACTTGGAGGAAAATCGCTTTATACACACGCAAGAATCGCTTGGCCACGGAAACGCTTGGCACCCGGGGCCGGAGGAATTGTAACAGGTGTATTTATGGCTTGATTAGAAGTTGAAATTGAAGATGATTTTGCCGATGGAGCTAGGATTGAGCGAGCCCAATCAGAAATAGAGATGTTTGGAGGGATTGTAACGTTGGTTTGAACTGAAGTGGTAGTGGTGGTGACAACAGTTATCTGTTTATGCTGTTGGACAGTTGCTGCATATGAGCGTGTTATTGCAGTTGGTGATATTTGTTTCTTTGCCTCAGGGTAAGAGACTTTGTGCTCGGTTTTATACTTCTGAATCATTTTTTCTTTTTTCCATGTTTCACAGTCTTTGGAGTAAGCGGAATGATTGCCTCTACAGTTTGGACACTGTAAGATTTGTGCAGAACATTCGGTATGGGTATGATCTTTAGATCCACATGAAGCACATACAGCAGTCCCTCGACATACTGTCTGTGAATGTCCAAATTTTTGACATTTATAACATATGATTGGGTTCGGTATATATGGTCGGACATGACAGTTCAAGTATCCGGCTTTTACAGATGTTGGTGGATTTGGCAAGTTGAAAGTTAGTATAATGTTTCTGGTTGGAAGTAGTGAACCATCCTTTTTGATTAGTATTCTTTTTACCTGAATAACATTTTGTTCTGAAAGCTCTTGTTTAATTTCTTCCTCGGATACATGTAAAAGATCCCATTCTGTTATAACTCCTTTTGAGTAGTTTAAGGTGGCATGAGGTGACACTTCTATAGGAGTTCCTCCAAGTGTTTTCAATTTAAGTAGCTTGTCAGAATGCTTGGATTGTGTTGTTTCAACAAGCAGGTCAACTGATTTTAGTCTGCGAACCATTTTTGGTGAGCCAGCGACGTTCTCTAAACTTTTCTGAATCAGAAAAGGAGAAAGCTTGCTGACTGGCTGGTCAGTCAAAGAATGTATAATGAGGAAATGAGGCCAGATATTCTGGTCTGTATCCTTCTTTTGTCTCTTAGCAAAGGAAGGGTTGTAATCTTCCTGCTCTCTAGAATGTGATGGGGCATTGATCCCACAAGAGTCAGTGTTGGTATGGTCCATCTTTGCTCCTTTTAGCCCTTGGCAGAGAGACTTTTCTGCCAAGATTTCCGGCCCCGCCACGGGGAGGCAGGAGCAGTGCCTGGTGTGACCAAGCGAAGATTAGTAGGTATTAGTAATATACTATGAGAAAAAAGAAAGGTGGCTTTCCTTCCTTGCTCTGTACAGGGACTTTTGTTACGAGAGCTGTTATAAAATGAATAGATTTTTTAACGATAAGGACAAAAAGGAACTGTAAATCGCTTTCTAGAAATCGCACTGGAAGTACAGATAAATCGCTCAGTCACAATCGCTTGGCACCCGGGGCCCTATGTATGGTACTCGGTAATGTGATGGTATTGTACTGATTGGTTGTTTGGCTGCCTGATCTGCTCTCTCATTACCTGTGATACCAGAGTGCCCTGGTATCCAGCAAAATAACACTGCATGTTTCTTACTTCGTAGGTGGTTTAAGCAAGAAAAAATTTGTTTTATGATGGGATGCGATATTGAAAGTTTATTGTCTAATGCACACACTGCACTCATGGAATCTGTGTATATTATACTGCTGGTGTTGTGGGAAGTGTTTATATTTTCTAGGGCTAATTTTATTGCGTACAATTCTGCAGAGTAACTGCTACACTCAATTGGTAGTGATATAGAAAGTGTAAAAGAGGGAAAGACAGCTGCAGCACCAACAGAAGAGTCTGTTTTTGAACCATCTGTATATATTACACAGCGTTGAGCATTGTTGAGGGAATGGCCTTTATGTAGCTGTTTAATAATTTCATCTGGCAAGGATTTCTTTCTCCATTGCTGAAAATAGGTATCACAGTGAGGGAGAGTTACAGACCAGGGTGGATCAGGTACATCATTCTCTTGAAGCATATTGTCAAAGTTTATGTCCCAGGTATGTATCAATTCTTTTAATCGAATACCAGTGGGTCTATTTTCTGTAACTTTGCTGTTGTAAAACGTGATCCAATCAGGGTTTAGAAGCAATGGTCGAACAGGATGGGCTGGAAGGCTTTGAATTTTGGCTGCATAATTAAGTAGCAGCATTTTCCTTCTAAGGTGAAGTGGAGGTTCATGCGCCTCTACATACAGACTCTGGACAGGGGATGTTCTAAAGGCTCCTAGAGAAGTGCGAAGGGCACTATGTTGGATGGTGTTCAGTCTGGTTAGTGCACTTTTCCTAGCAGAGTCATAGACAACAGCTCCATAATCTAATCGAGACCTGATAAGTGCACGATACAGATGTAGAAGAGAGTATCTATCGGCACCCCATTTCATGGCAGAAATGGACCGAAGAATATTTAGTTTCTTTAAACAAATAGTTCTGAGATATGTTATGTGAGAAACAAAGTTAAGTTTGGTGTCCAGCATTAAACCTAGGAAACGAAGATTACTGGTGAGTGGTATCGGGTGATTTTTTAGCCGAAGTTCCGGTTCCGGATGCAACTTGCGTTTTTTGCAGAAGTGAATTGCAACTGTTTTTTGTTCTGACATACGATATCCATTCTGCTGTGTCCATATTTCCAGCTTATTTATGGAGAGTTGCAGCTGTCTTTCAATAGTAGGAATATTTTTTGAACTGCAAGATAGAGTGAGATCATCAGCGTACATGTATAATTCGACGGTATTAGGAATGTTGTGGGTTATAGAGTTCAGCCTGAGTGAAAAAAGAGTAGCGCTAAGTATTGACCCTTGTGGGACACCTTCTTCCTGGGTATAAATACGAGAAAGTACTGTTTGATAACGAACCTGAAATGTTCTGTTTTGGAGAAAGTTTTGAATAAATTTCGGTAAATGTCCCCGCAGTCCTAGAGAATAAAGTTCTCGCAATATGCCATACCTCCAGGTTGTGTCAAAAGCCTATTCAATGTCCAAACTTACCATTACAAGGTGTTCATTTTTCACATAAGCACTACAGCACTTACCAACGAGATTGGTTTCACCACAACGAAATCTTTCAATAATACAATTAAACCTATTGTTGTCTGTTTGTTTTTGGTGACCAGACTTCCTCCTCCCACTCCATAAATACCTACTCTGACCTTACACTGTGAATAACGTGCGTGCCTGCTCCAATGTTGTTGTTGTTGTGGTTTTTTGGTGCAAGGGCTACTTAGGCCATATTGCACCTATCACCGTTATGAATGTTACATATGCATGGTGATTTTGATGGTATTACTCAAAAATGATCATATAATTTGATCTTTTTTATAAAGTGAAAGAACTCCAGCAGATTAGCGTCATTACCTATGATGTGGCAGAGTGTCAAAGGTTCTTTAAGGTTTGGCAGAAAGCTAAAAGAGACTTGGCGGGCAGTGGTGTATAAAGTACACTCAATAAGAATATGCTTCATTGTGAGTGGACAGTTGCACTGTGTGCATTGTGGAGGATCATTACCTGTGAGGAGATAAAGGTGAGTAAGATGACTGTGGCCAATTCGCACTCTGGTTAAGATTACTTCCTCTCTCCTGTTTATACGGAAACTGGAGGTCCACGGTTGCGGTTCAGGTTTTATTTGTCGGAGTTTATTGTGCGTTTGGGCTTGCCATTGAATTCTCCATTGTTCTTTACACATTCTTCGAATATTACTTTTGTAGTCAAGATATGGGACGTAATGCTGTGATAATTCTCTGTCTGATGGATGTTTGGCGGCATAGTCTGCACATTCGTTTCCTGGTATCCCAGCATGGCCTGGGATCCAGCAGAAAATGGCCACTCGTTGGAGTTCTTGAAGATGCATCAGTTTGGATTTTATGAGCTTTATTATAGGATGTGTTTGAGAAGAATTGTTCTGTAAAGCTATAATCGCACTCTGGGAGTCCGTATATATCATGCTTTTATGGATGGCCAGATGGAGGATATTTTCTACTGCAAGTTTGATGGCATATAATTCAGCTGTATAACTGCTGCATTCATTGGGAAGTGATACGGAGAAGGTTTTATGAGGGAAAACGGCTGATGCACCCACTCCACTCTCAGATTTTGATCCGTCAGTATATATTTTTGAAAAATGCAGATAATTTTGTGTGTGGGCAATATGGAGTTGTTGTAAATTAACATTTGCAAGAGAGTGTTTTCCCCAGTTTAGAAAATAACTGTCACAGAGGGGTTTAATAGACGTCCATGGGGGATCCGTACTATTTAAATCTTGAAGAACTTTATCAGGATATATATTCCAAGTTTGCGATAATGCTTGAGCTCTGAGAGCAAAAGGCTGAATTGCTCTAGGTTTATTTCTATAGAATGTTGTGAACTGTGGGTCATTAAGTATCGGCCTAATGGGATGGGAAGGTAGACTTTGGATTTTAGTTGTATAGTTAAGAAGTAACATCTTTCTCCTGAGGCTTAGAGGGAGTTCATGAGCATCAATATAAAGACTTTGAACTGGTGAAGTTCTATAAGCGCCTATAGAAATCCTCAGGGCAGAGTGTTGAATTGGTGCAAGTCGCGCTAGCACGCTCTCCCTAGCAGAACCATACACCGGGGCACCGTAATCAAGGCGAGATCTGATTAGGGCTCTATACAGATGAAGTAACGTGTACCGATCTGCACCCCATGATGTAGAAGAAATGACTCTCAGTATGTTCATTTTTTTCTGGCAAGACGTCTTTAGATGTTTAACGTGCTCTATGAAGTTCAACTTACTATCAAAAGTCAGACCGAGCAGACGAATGCTGCTCACAACTGAGATAGGCTGATTTGTTAAGTGTACCTCTGGATCTGGATGCATCTTCCGTTTGTTACAAAAGTGAACTACTTTAGATTTTGAACAAGAGAGTCGATACCCATTCTGTGCCATCCATAACTGAATATTATTAATTGACATTTGGAGCTGTCGCTCAATGAAGGTCATGTTTTGAGAACTGCAAGAAAAAGTGAGATCATCGGCATAGAGGTATGAGTTCACAGTGCTGGGCATACATTTAGTCATATGGTTTATTCTTATTGCGAATAAGGTGGCACTGAGCACAGAGCCTTGTGGGACCCCTTCTTCTTGTATATATGTTTGAGAGAGTACTTGTCGGTATCGAACTTGAAAGGATCTGTGCTGAAGGAAATTCAATATGAAGTACGGTAAGTGGCCTCTCAGGTCAAGGGAATGCAGATCTCTCAGGATACCAAAACGCCATGTGGTGTCAAAGGCTTTTTCTACATCAAGGCATACCATGACGAGATGCTCATTTCGAATGAATGCATTCCTGATGTTTGTTTCCGCTTTGACCATGAGATCCAGGGTTGATCGATTTTTCCTGAAACCAAACTGATTGTCAGAAATTATATTTTTAGAGTCGAGAAACCAGGTGAGTCGACGGTGAATTATTTTTTCCAGGGTTTTACTTAAGCAGCTGGTGAGAGAAATAGGTCTATAGTTTTCAGGAATGGAATGATCTTTTCCTGGTTTGGGAATTGCTATTATATAGGAGTGATGCCAGGAACTCGGGAAACAATGTTCAAGAAAGATGCGATTGAAAAACGTGAGCAGTGAAGAGACCGATTCTTTATCTAAGTGTTGGAGCATAATGTAGTATATTCCGTCGGGGCCTGCAGCACTATGTTTTGAGGTAGATATGGCTTCTTGAAGTTCGAGCATTGTAAGCCGTTGATTATAGGGTAAAGCACATTTACTCGTAGGTCTGAAGTTTAGTTTGGACTTTTCAGCTAATACTTTGATCTTTTGGAAAGATAGATCATATGCTGTTGAGGCAGATAACTGTGAAAAAACAGTCCCTAGGGCATTCGCTATATCTATAGGAGAAGAAAGATCCTGCCCATTCCAGTTGAGAATTGGGGAAGATAATAGGGGAACTTTGCCACTTAGTTGTTTTATTTTCCGCCATATTATTCTTGAATCAGTATTTTTATTAATCGAGTTCGCAAATCGAATCCAAGATTCTCTTTTAGCTTTCTTCCTAATGTAACGGGCCTTGGCTCTGAGTCTGTTGTAGTTTATAAGATTGGCAGTGGTGGGGTGTTTTCGAAATAGATTCCATGCTCGGTTTTTTTCTTTTTTTGCACCTTTGCACTCTTCATTCCACCAATAGTTTATGGTTCTATGGGTTGTTGACTGTGATTGTGGAATCGCAGTGCATGCAGCAGCCAGTATTTGTCTCGTGATGTGATCAGTAGCTGTGTCAATAGGACAGGTTTTGATGATATGTTCATCAAAGGACACTCGGGAAGTGAATTTTGCCCAATCTGCTCTGTGAAATTTCCATTTTAAGTAGTTTTGGGAAATTATGGAATGTCCTGTTTGTATCTTACATATTAGCGGAAAGTGGTCACTATTTAGCGGGTTGTCGAGGGCTGTCCACTCAATACTAGGGAAGAGGATCGGAGAGCATATGGAAAGGTCTATTGCAGAAGTTCTACCGGTAGAAAGATGGATGTAAGTTGGCAAGCCAGTATTTAGTATTGTCAGATTTTGTCTGTCAGCAAGCTGTTCGATAAGTTGTCCTCGTCCATCTGCATTGGGAGAACCCCACAATGGATGGTGTCCATTGAAGTCACCCAATAAACAGATAGGGGTTGGCAACTGCTGAATAAGATCTTCCAGCTCATGGATAGTATAGGAGTGATTGGGCGAAAGGTAGATGGAAACAATTGTCAAAGTAATACCAATCACAATACGTGTTGCAACAGCTTCGATGGAGGTTTGTAAAGGAATTAATCTGCAAGGTACTCGTGAGTCTATGAGTATGGCTACCCCTCCGTGAGCATTATTTGTAGCAGTTCTATCTTTTCTGAAGAGTGCATAATTCTTAACTGAGAGTGATACATGTCGTGTTAAATTTGTCTCTTGTAGGCAGATGCCTACGGGATGGTAACGATCAATTAACTCGTGGATATCATCAATGTTACTGCGAATTCCTCTACAGTTCCACTGTATGATTTGGTGCATTATTTGGTTTTGTTACTTGAGGTGGATTCTGAGTCTTTTTTATTCCCAGGCTATTTGTGGCGATCGAGTTTCATTTTCTCTTTTCTTGGAAAGGTTGGGCGTCCGGTATCCAAGACATCTTCTGCATGAAGATCTAGAATAGGTTCATTTGGGTCAGTATTGTTATCAGTGTCCATATTTTCTGAAGTTGTTGTTGTTGTTGTTTATTAGTTGTTGGCGCATCGGCTTCTGTGGCCATAATGCACCTCTCTCGGTTTTGATTTCCTAGTCTGGTTTCTTTCAAATTTTGGATTTAAATAATACCTGACTTTATGAAGAGATGGAGTTCAAATGGATTCGTTGACTTGTGGTGATTTTTGTGTTTTAAATCTGATTATATAAGCCTATTGATTTTAGGTAGTGAAAAACTTCTCTTACCTTATTTTCTTCACTTAGAATGTTTTCCAAAACTAGAGCATCTTGATTTTTAGTTACAGAACTAAAGGCTATTTTTCTTTCATTTATAAAGGCTGGACAATCTAATAGTAAATGTTTTACTGTTTGTTGTACATGGCACTGACTGCATTGAGGTGGTTCTTCGGATTTAAGTAGATAGGAATGGGTTAGATATGTGTGCCCTATTCGTAACCTGGCAAGGATTACTTCTTCTTTTCGGACATCTCTTTCACTGGATTTCCACTGATTTAAAACTGGTTTAATTTGAAAAAGTTTATTATGTGTTTGCTCGCTCCATATTCTTTGCCACTGTTTTTTGCTGTTCACTTTGATACTATGTCTGTAGTCTGTAAATGGGACTTTGGTGGTTGAAGAAAGGGTGCCGGTTGCCATTTTTGCTGCTTGGTCTGCTTGTTCATTTCCTTTAATTCCCATATGTCCAGGAATCCAACAAAAAGTGACGTCTTGTTTTCTTTTAAGAATTTTGTTTAGGGTAACTTGGATTTGTCTTAGAGTTGGATGGAAATTCTTTGTGTCACATTGTATTGCTTGCATCGTACTGAGGGAATCTGTGAAGATCAGGCTATGGGGTAGCTTTTTCTTCCATATTTGGTCTATTGCTAACTTCACTGCTTGCAATTCAGCTGTGAAGATGCTACATTCTGTTGGGAGGACTTGGATTATTGTAGTATCAGAGAAAACTGCTGCCGCGCTTACTTTTGTATCGGTTTTCGATCCATCTGTATAGATTTGTGCATATTGTGGATATTTCTCTAGATATGCAGCATGTAGTTGTTGAAAGCTGCTTGCTGGTAGGGAATGTCTTCCCCAAGTTTGAAAGTAGGTATCATAGTTTGGTGATGTTATTTCCCAGGGGGGTTTTGGTGCATTTCGTATAATAGCTAGTTTGTTGAAATCAAGAGACCAAATTGGAAGTAGCTCTTTGATGCGTATGTTTGCTGGTTTGTTAACTGTTGGGTGTATTCTGTACATATTTTCCCATATTGGTGTATATAATGTTTTGAACACAGGATGGTTTGGAAAACACTTTATTTTAGCTGCATAAGATAGAAGGAGTTCTTGTCTTCTGAGGTGAAGTGGTGGTTCATAAGCCTCAGCATAGAGACTTTGAACTGGAGAAGTACGGAATGCTCCCAAGGCTATGCGGAGTGCACTGTGGTGTACAGGGTCTAACCATCTTAATGCACTTGGTTTTGCAGAGCTGTAAACAGGTGCCCCATAATCGATTTTGGATCTTATCAAGCTTCTATATAGATGTAATAAGGTGTACCTGTCTGCTCCCCAATTTGTTGCAGATATGACTCTAAGAATATTTAATTTCTTTAGACAGTTTATCCTAAGGCGCTTTATGTGATCTAAAAAGGTCAGTTTCTTATCTAGGGTTAATCCGAGAAAATTTGTGCTGGATGTTATTGGGATTACTTCTTCTTCTAGCTTTAATTCTGGGTCTGGGTGCAAGTTTCTTTTCCGACAAAAGTGCATTCCTACTGTCTTTTGTTTAGAGATTTTAAAGCCATTGTTTTGAGTCCATGCAGTTATTTTATTGATTGCTGTTTGCAATTGACGTTCTATTGTTCGCATGTTTTGTGATTGATAAGAAATGCTAAAATCATCAACATAAAGCGCTGCGTCTATAGTATTTGGTACTTGTTTAGCTATTGCGTTGATTTTTATGGCGAACAGGGTAGCACTGAGTACCGATCCCTGTGGTACTCCCTCTTGCTGCACAAAGACTTCCGATAGTGTGGTTAATATCTTAACTTGGAAAGTTCGTTGTTGTAAAAAATTTTGGATATACATTGGTAGATGTCCTCTCATTCCAAAGTTAAAAATGTCTCTAAGTATTCCATATCGCCATGCTGTGTCATACGCCTTTTCAATATCGAAAAATATCATTACTAAGTGCTGTTTTCTTAAGAAAGCATTTCTTATGTTGTTTTCTGCTTTTATCATTAAGTCTAGGGTGCACCTGTTCTTTCTGAAACCACATTGAGCTGTATTTAGTAAGTTACGGGTTTCTAAAAACCACATTAGTCGGGCATTTGCCATTTTTTCAAGTATTTTTCCAAGGCAGCTAGTTAAGGCTATTGGGCGATAGTGATTTGGATTTGTCGGATCTTTATCTGGCTTTGGGAAGGCTAAGACTATTGCGTGGCGCCATTGATTCGGAAAGGAATTTTCTAGGTATATTCTGTTATATAAGAGGAGCAACGATCTCAATGATTTCTCGTCTAATTTTTGTACCATCATGTACACTATTTCATCTGGACCTGCTGCACTTTGCTTCGTCTGTGAAATGGCTTTATAAAGTTCTCTGAGGGTGAAAGGTTGGTTATAGCATTCTTTGTTTTTACTAGAGAAATTCAATTTATATGTTTCTGCATGGGCTTTATGTTTTTGGAAAGCTGCCTTATAGGAGTTACTATCTGATATTTTTTCAAAGGTTCTACCAAGAGCATTTGCTATGTCTTTAGGTTTAGCTATATCTTGTCCATTCCATTTTATAAAAGGAGGAGAAATTCTTTGGTATTTGTTGTTCATTTTATTTATTTTGTCCCAAACTTTCCGGCTGTCTGTTTTCCTAGTAATCGTAGATGCAAAACGGATCCAACATTTTTTCTTACTAATCTTTGTAATGCGTCTGACATTCGCCCTTGCCTTTTTGAAAATTATCAAGTTGGTTGTGGTAGGGTGTCTTCGGAAAATATTCCATGCTTTGGTTTTCTCGCGTTTTGCTAGGGAACATGCATCGTTCCACCACGGCTTTGGATGTATGGGAAATTTTAATGAAGTTTTTGGTATTGTTAATTTTGCAACCTGGAGGAGTTTGTCAGTCACATATTTAACTGCAGAGTCAATTGATACCTGTTGGATTTGTTGCTGTTCTAATATTGCCAGCTGCTTGTATCTTGTCCAGTTTGCTTTATCTAATCTCCACTTTGGAGCTCTCTGTGGTTGACAAGTGGTAGGTTCTTTTAAAGTAATCCTTATTGGATAATGATCACTACTCAGGGGATCGTTATGAACTGCCCACACCAGTAGAGGGTATATTGACGGAGAGCATATGGAAAGGTCTATAGCTGTGCTAGTTCCTGTGGTTAGACGTATATATGTGGGTGTCCCGTCATTCAAGAGTATTAGGTTTAGCTTATCAAGTAGTTTCTCTAGAATTTGACCTCTTTTATCTATATTTTCATTTCCCCATAGAGGATGATGGCCATTCATATCTCCCATGATACATAAAGGAGTTGGTAATTGAACTACTAGGTCTTCTAGTTCTGCATAGGTTATTTCTTCGTTTGGTGGTAGGTAGATGGAGGCAACTGTCACATGAAAGTTTACTGCAATCCGTACTGCTATAACCTCTAGATTAGTCTGCAAAGGGATCTGTTTAGTTGGTATGCCGGAATTTACTAGGATTGCTACTCCACCATGTGCTGTACTGCCTGTAATTCTGTCTTTTCTATATATATTGTAATGTTTTAGTGTTATTTTATTCTGGGGCTTAAGATATGTTTCCTGCAAACATAGACTAATCGGATTGTACTCCGATATGAGATCGTAGATATCTTCGAAATTGCTGCGGAATCCTCTACAGTTCCAGTGTAAAAATTTATTCATTATTTTGTTTTGTTAGTACTTTCAGCTTGTTTTCTTGAGGTTGTTGCCTTTGAGTTCTCTGTTTTTTGTCTTCCTTTTTTAGGGAAGTGTGGCTTTCCGGTATCCATCTCTTCTTCTTCTGCAAAAATTTCTAGTATTGTTTCATCTGTCTGATCTTTCTCTTCTACTTCCATTTTATTTCTGTTTGCTTCAGTGGTTCTGACTTGTTTTGTAGATTTGGTGTTTTCTCTAGTTGGTGGTATCGTGATGGGCGTGTTTATTGCCTGATCAGGTTTTTCTTTTGGTTCAATAAGAAGAGAACGTGCCCATTCTGACATGGATTTTTTTGGTGGGATCGTTACATCTGTCTGTGTTTCTATTGTCCTATAAGTTTGTGTTACTTGTGCATACGTTGGTCTATTTGTTCGTTGTGGTTGTATTGTTTTTTTTGCTTCTTGGTATGTTACATTGTTTTCTACCTTATATTTCTGTATTCTTTTTTCTCTCTTCCATTCTTCACATTCTTTTGAGTAGGCATCATGTTCTCCTCTGCAATTTGGGCATCTTGAATTCTGTGCTGTACAGTCGTGTTGTGTATGCTCTCGTGATCCACATTTGGCGCAGATAGAGAAGCCTCTACATACTGCTTGAGAGTGTCCGTACTTCTGACATTTAAAACATCGGACAGGGTTTGGAATATATGGTCTCAGTGGGCAGTTTAGATATCCAGCTTTAACTGTTTTTGGTGGTTTTGGAGTGTTGAAAGTCAGAATTATATTCCTCGTTGGGATAATTTCTCCTTCTCTTTTAATTGTTATTCTTTTCACTTGAATAACTCCTTGGTCTTTCAACTCTTCTTTTATTTCATCTTCAGGAACATTGAGAAGATCCCACTCTGTAATTACTCCTTTCGATGTATTCAAGGTGGAATGAGGAGTAACTGTTATTGGAATTTCTCCGAAATATCTCGCTTTTATTAGATGCTCTGCTTGTTTTTGATTTGTCATCTCTACTAGTAGATCGCCTGATTTTAGTCTTCTGACTGCTTTAGGGGAACTAGCTATGCTTTCAAGAGTTTTTTGAATTCTGAAAGGTGACAAGCTTCCGATCGGTTGTTCATTCTTTGAATGAATGACTAGAAACAGTGGTGCGACTAGAGGGAGATCCTCTGTCCTTTGTCTCTTTGCTGTACATGAATCCATTTGATCTAGTTTTCTGCTAGTTTGTGTAGCAGAAACATGGTCTGTGTTTGCCATGTTTGCTCCTTTTGGCCCTTGGCTGGAGGACTTTTCCGCCAAGATTTCCGGCCCCGCCACGGGGAGGCAGGAGCAGTGCCGCTAGGAGGCCAAGCGGTTAGTGTTAGTTGTTTAGTGTTGCTTAAAAATATATGATAAAGGAAAAGAAAGGTGAATTTCCTTTCTGCGTTCTGACTTGTAGTTTTCAAGTATGGAACTGTTGTTAAAATGAAACTGTTGGGAGAAAGACAGGAACTTAAAAATAACGTTATTCACTTATCTAGAGCACTATAAGTCGCAGTAATGTCGCTTGGCCTCGAAAAACGCTTGGCACCCGGGGCCATTTTCTGAAGTAATATTGTTTGTCTTCCTATTTGTAACTGAGTCGGTTTTTGACTTTGAATTATCTGATGGTCTATGTGGGGTTGCTGGTGGGACTGTGACAGGGGTGTTGTTGGCTCTATCTACTACCTTTTGCTCTTTTGGAGTCTGTTTCATTGTTGGTGACAGTATAGATCGGGCCCAATCTGCAATCGACATGGTTGGGGGAACTGATACTTCAGTTTGTGTTGCTGTTGTTTGGTATTTTTGCATTGCTGCTGCATATGTGTTCTTAGGTGCGTTAAGCATAATTTGCTTTCTTGCCTCTTGGTATGTGACTTTTCGTTCTACCCTGTACTTTTGGATTTTTTTTTCAGTTTTCCATAGATCGCATGACTTGGAGTAGGCTGGATGCACGCCTTTGCAATTCAGACAGTGTGGTGTTTTGGCGTCACAGTCTGCTTGCGAATGTTCTTTCGACCCACAGTTTGGGCAGACTGGATCTCCTCGACAAGCCATTTGTGCGTGACCAAATTTTTGGCACTTGTAGCATCTTATAGGATTCGGGATAAAGGGTCGTACTCGGCAGTTGAGATAGCCGGCTTTGACACTGGATGGCAAGATAGGTGTTCCGAATGTCAGGATGATGTTGCGGGTGCGAACAAGTTCTCCATCTTTCCTGATCATGATGCGTTTGGCTTGTATCACTTTCTGATGTTTGAGTTCTTGGGCCAGTTCATCTTTTTATTATTATTATTATTATTATCTGTTTATTTCCATAAGGAAACCACCCCGGGACGGCAAAGTGCCAGGATCTTCTGTTACATTTATCAGATCCCACTCTGCAATTACTCCCTTGGAAGTATTTAGTGTTGCATGAGGGGTAACTTGAATGGGTAGTCCGCCAAATACTGTTAGTTTCAACAGTCTCTCAGAATGTGCGCGACTCACTGTTTCTACCAAGAGGTCTCCAGATCTTAGTCTTCTCACCATTTTGGGAGAGCCCGCCACATTTTCCAAACATTTTTGTATAAGAAATGGTGAGAGAGTGCTCATAGATTTGTCCGACAGACTATGTAAGATAAGGAATGATGGGCATTCCTGTTGGTCTGTGTCTGTACGCAGTCGTTTAGACTTTGTTACATCGTGAGAAATTTCATGATCAGCATTGTTGATGGTACTGGATGAGCGCCTAGGCTGCTCAAGCTCTGGGTAGTTGTCGTAGTCCATGTTAGGCTCCTTTTTGCCCTGGGAGGTTGACTTTCTCTCCCAAGTTTCCGGCCCCGCCACGGGGATGCAGGAGCAGTGCCGCAAGGAGGCCAAGCGGTTAGATAAGTTAGTTGGTTAGTAAAATAGAGTAAATATATGTATTGAAAAAGAAAGGTGAGTTTCCTTCCTGGTTCTTACTTGTGATTTTTCAAGTATAGAACTAAATTATAAATGAACTTCCAGTAAAGAACGATATAACTTAAAATGAATTTTTATCACTGGGAAAGATCGCTATATATTCGCACTTTGAACGCTTGACCTCGAATTCGCTTGGCACCCGGGGCCCTGGAGATGGTGATATTTGGTAATACTACAGCTGTACCAACTTTACTACCAATTTTGGATCCATCTGTATATATTTGAATGAAAGTGCTAAACTCAGAGGAGTGGGTCTTATGAATTTGTCTAATGTTGGAATCTGGAAGGTTATTCTTTCCCCATTGCTGAAAGTGTCTATCAATATGTATCGGGGGAATTTGCCATGGCTGGGTTTCCATGCTAGTGTCCTGAAGAATGTTAGTAAAATTCAGGTCCCAGTTTGTGATAAGAGCTTGAAGCCTAATGCCAGATGGTTTATTGAGCCGTGGTTTACTGTCATAAAGTTTACTCCATTTGGGTATAAAGAGATATTGCCATATGGGATGATGTGGAAGACTGCTGATTTTGGCTGCGTAATTTAGTAACAGAACTTGTCGTCGAAGATGTAGCGGTGGCTCATAGGCTTCGGTATATAGACTTAAGATTGGTGAAGTACGAAAAGCCCCCAGTGCAACTCGTAGGGCACTATGGTATTGGTATTGGTATTGGTATTGGTGTTTAAAGGCACAAGGGCAGCTAAGGCCAAAATGTGCCAGGTCCTACATTATTATTACTCTAAGGTAATATAATATGTTCTATTTTGGCATCATAGAAATTCATATATATGTATTTCCTTCAGAAATGTATAGAGTGTAGCTAGGTTACCACTATTGCCAATCATGTGGTTAAGCGATAACGGTTCTTGTAGTTGTGATTGAGAGTGGAAAATTCTTCTGAAAGGAGAATAGTGAGGACAATCTAAAAGTATATGCTTGACTGTAAGCGGTAGTGAACAATGCGTGCATCGAGGTGGGTCATCCCCCATGAGTAGAAACATATGGGTTAGATGAGTATGTCCAATCCTTAGTCTTGCTAGAACAACTTCTTCCTGTCTATTTTGTCTAAAGCTGGAGATCCATAACGCAGGTTCTTTTTTGATTTGGAGCAACTTGTTATTACTTTGTGCCTTCCATATTTCTGACCACTGTAACATATAAGCTTTTTTTATATGCTTCAGATAATCTCTATATGGTACTTTATAATTTGTTGGTGTGGTACTGTTCGGATTTTTGGCTGCCTGATCTGCTCGCTCATTGCCTAAGATACCAGAATGCCCTGGGATCCAGCAGAATTTCACTTTATGATTCCTATTTCGTAGGTGGTTTAAGTAGCAAATGATTTGTTTTTCGATTGGTTGTGATATTGAAAACTGATTACCCAAAGCAGACACTGCACTCAATGAATCAGTGTATATTATACTGCTAGCATTGCGGAGAGGGCTAATATTTTGTAAGGCTAGTTTGATTGCATATAACTCAGCAGTATAACTGCTGCATTCAACTGGTAGAGATATGGAGACTGTAAAAGATGGAAAGACAGCTGCGGCACCAACTGTGGAATCTGTTTTTGAGCCATCTGTATATATTTGGTAGCTTTGTATATTGTTGAGGGCATGTTCTTTATGTAGTTGTTTGATATTTTCATCTGCCAGCGAGTTCTTTCCCCATTGCTGAAAGTGCGTATCACAGTGAGGGAGATTTACAGACCAGGGTGGGTCAGGACCGTCGCTCTCTTGAAGTATGTTATCAAAATCAATATTCCAGGTGTGAAGCAAATCTTTTAGTCTCATGCCAGTTGGTCTATTTTCATTCGGTTTACTGTTATAGAACGTTGTCCACTCAGGGTTGGAAAGCAATGGTCGAATGGGATGATCTGGAAGGCTCTGAATTTTAGCTGCATAATTTAGGAGCAACATTTTCCTTCGAAGGTGAAGTGGAGGTTCGTGTGCCTCTACATACAGACTCTGAACAGGAGATGTTCTAAATGCGCCCAGAGCAGTTCGAAGGGCACTGTGTTGGATGGTATTAAATCTGATTAATGCGCTTTTCCTAGCTGAATCATATACAATAGCACCGTAGTCTAAACGAGATCTGATAACAGCACGATACAAATGTAATAGGGTGTATCTATCAGCTCCCCATGTCATAGCAGAAATGGACCTAAGTATATTAAGTTTCTTTAGACAGACAGTTCGGAGGTATGTGATATGCGAAACAAAGTTCAGTTTGGTGTCCAATATTAGATCTAAAAAACGGAAATTACTGGTGAGAGGGATCAAATGGTTTTTTAATCTGAGTTCTGGTTCTGGGTGTAGCTTACGTTTTTTGCAAAAGTGAACTGCAATTGTTTTTTGATCTGATAAACGATATCCATTCTGCATTGCCCATGCCTCCAACTTATTTATAGAGAGTTGCAGCTGTCTTTCAATGGTATGTATATTTTGGGAACGGCAAGATATAGTTAGATCATCAGCATACATATATAGTTCTACAGTATTTGGGATGTTGTGTGTTATGGTGTTCAGTCTAAGTGAAAAAAGGGTAGAACTCAGTACTGATCCTTGCGGGATACCTTCTTCTTGAGTGTAGGACCGGGAAAGTACAGATTGATAGCGGACCTGAAAGGTTCTGTGTTGGAGAAAATTTTTAACGAATTCTGGTAAGTGCCCTCGCAATCCTATGGAATGAGTGTGTGTGTGTGTGTGATATGGGTGTTTTTTGGCGCATCAGCTGCTATGGCTATAGTGCGCCTATTCGTAGTTATATCAGAAAATAATAAAGAACGTAACAATTCAAATTCATTTCAGTACTGAGCGCTATTCATAAAAGATTATATACTCTAATTTGTTTCAGAAAGCAGAAAAGTTCCTTAATATTTGCCTCCTCTCCTATGATATGATGTAGTGTCAGCGGTTCATGAAGATTAGCCAGATTTTGAAGTGTTGAGGTACGATGTGGTTGATAGTGTGGACAGTCAATCAAAATATGTTTGACTGTTAGATGTTCAGAGCAGTGTGAACACTGTGGAGGATCATTGCCGGTGAGTAAATGGAGGTGAGTCAGATGGGTGTGCCCTATTCTTATCCGTGTGAGTACCACTTCTTCTCGTCGAACTTTCTGAGTGCATGAGTGCCATAATTTTGGGTCCCGTTTCAATTGAAAAAGTTTGTTATTTGTTTCTTTATGCCACAGCGCTGTCCACTGTGCATGGTATGCTGTTTGAATTATGATATTATAATCCGATGCTGGAATGAAGGCAGAGGTTAAGTCTAAGGTTGATGGATTTTTAGCAGATATATCAGCTATTTCATTTCCTTTTATGCCTGAATGTGCCGGAATCCAGCAAAACTTCACTAGTTGTTGACGGTGGTCAATTTGCGATAGCAAACTCCTGATTTTAACTAAAATATGGTGATTCTTTTGAAAGGGATTCTGCATTGCTCTAATTGAGCTGAGAGAGTCAGTGTAAACTATATATTTTGCAGATGGGTGTAGAGTCAAATTTTCTAGAGCTAATTGTATTGCATACAGTTCTGCTGAAAAGTTGGTATACTCAGGTGGAAGAGAAGCTGATATGATAGCAGAGGGAAACACTGCTGCTGCTCCAACAGTTGAAAGAGATTTGGAACCATCCGTATATACCGGCAAGAAGTCAGCACAGCTTTGAAGATGGCTAGCATGGAGTTGTTGCACATTCAGTGTCGGTAGGCGATTCTTTCCCCATTCTAGAAAATAAGTATCACAGGTTAGTTGAGGAAATGAGGTCCATGGAGGATGAGAGTAATTCTCTATCTGTTGCCTATTGTGGAGAGGAACATTCCAGTTCTGTGATATTTCAAGAAGCCGTAGGCCAGCTGGTCAGATTTTACTTGGTTTATTTCTATAGAGATTAATTAGTGGTTGATTAAAAAGGTATGGCTGAGTAGGATGCAAAGAGCAAGTCTGTATTTTGGCTGCATATTTAAGTAACAGCATTTTTCTGCGGAGATGCAGAGGGGGCTCATGAGCTTCAATGTATAGACTATGAGTTGGAGATGTCCTATACGCACCAATTGCAATCCGCAGTGCATTATGTTGAATAGGATCCAGCCAGCGTAGTACACTCTTTCGGGCAGAATCATAAACTGGAGCACCATAATCTAAACGGGATCTGATCAATGCTCTATATAAGAGCAGCAGAGTTGTACGGTCTGCTCCCCAAGAATGGGCAGATAAAGCTCTTAGCATGTTGATCTTTTTGAGACAGGTAGTACGTAACAATTTAACATGCTCAAAGAAATTCAGCTTACTGTCCAGGATTAGTCCCAAGAATCTGATATTGCTGGCGATCGGAATGGTGGTATTTGATATCCGAAGTTCAGGATCCGTATGCAGTTTGCGTTGATTGCAAAAGTGGATCGCAACTGTTTTTTGTTGGGAAAGACGATATCCATTGCGCTCAGCCCACTTTTGTACTTTATTGAGAGATATCTGCAATTGCCTTTCAATAGATCTCATATTCTGTGAATGGCAAGAAAGAGAGAGATCGTCAGCGTAAAGGTACGCCTCTACAGTATTTGGAAGTTCTTTTGTGATAGAATCAATTCTGAGGGCAAACAGGGTTGCACTCAAAACTGACCCTTGTGGAACTCCTTCTTCTTGCAAGAATGTAGTAGAAAGGGAATTTTGATATCGCACCTGGAAGGATCTGCTCTTGAGGAAGTTCTTAATAAATATAGGCAGGTTGCCACGGAGACCATGATTATGGAGGTCACGAAGAATTCCATAACGCCAGGTAGTATCGAATGCCTTCTCTATATCTATGGAGACCATAACTAGGTGTTCGTTTTTAACAAAGGCATTGCGAATTTCGGATTCAGCCTTGATCATCAGATCAAAGGAGGACCTGTTTTGGCGAAAGCCATGCTGACTATTACTTAGTAGATGTTCGCTTTCAATGATCCAAGCGAGTCGACTGTGGATCATTTTTTCAAGAATTTTACCGAGGCAACTGGACAGAGATATTGGTCTGTAACTATTAGGATTGGAGGGGTCTTTTCCAGGTTTCAAAAAGGCCAGAACTGTAGCATGGTGCCAAGAAGTGGGATAAACATTTCCCAGGAAGATTCGGTTAAAAAAGGCTAGCAGCATTTGTAAGTTTTCTTCATCAAGGTGCTGTAACATAACATAATATATCCCATCTGGCCCAGCGGCACTGTTGCGTGTTGTTCTGATGGCTTGCATAAGTTCACATTTTTGGAGCGGCTGGTTATATGGAAGTAGCAGTGAAGTTCGAAAGTTGATGTGTCTCTGTTCTGCGGTGCTCTTAGTTTTCTGAAATTCCGGAGAGTAGGTGGAAGCAGCTGAGACGTCAGCAAACGTTTTGCCTAAGGCATTTGCTATATCCAGAGGAGCAGAAACGTTTAGACCATTGCAGGAGAGAATTGGGGAAGGAACAGTTGGAAACTTCCCGGAAAGCTGCCTTATTTTCTTCCATATTAATCGTGGGTTCGTGGTTCTATTGATAGTGGATGCAAACCGAGTCCAAGAATCTTTCTTGGCTTGTCTTTGAATGAGACGAGCTTTTGCCTTTAGTTTCTTGTATTGAATAAGATTAACTGTAGTTGGAGTTCGCCGAAATAAATTCCATGCTTTATTTTGTTCTTTCTTCGCTTTTGTGCATTCCTCATTCCACCAACAGTTGAAATGGCGTCGAGTCTTTGAGTTTGATATTGGAATTGAGCTTTTAGCTGCAAATAAAAGGCAGGAAGTGATATAGTCGGTAACTTCATCTATGGGATGTAGTTGTATAATTTTTTTGTCCAATGTGATTGCTGACTGAAATTTGTCCCAATTAGCTTTAGAAAATTTCCATTTCCTGCAGGGTTCGTCTAATGGTGGTTGTGTAGTCATCAGATTACAAACAATTGGAAAATGGTCGCTGCCCATGGGATTATCCAGAGCGGACCATTGCATGACTGAAAACAGTATTGGGGAGCAAATCGATAGGTCAATGGCAGAAGTCTGTCCATTAGGTAACTGTATATGGGTGTGCGAACCACTGTTAAGAAGAGTGAGGTTTTCTTTATCCAGCAAAGTTTCGATCAGTCGGCCGCGTGGGTCTAATTTAGTTGATCCCCATAAAGGGTGGTGGCCATTGAAATCCCCTAGCAGGCAGATAGGGGAGGGGAGCTGTAATAAAAGTTCTTTAAGATCAGTATAAGAGTAAGTATGATTTGGTGGGAGATAAACTGAGACTAGAGTTAAAGCAGTCTGACTAATCAGACGCACAGCGACAGCTTCGATTTGGGTTTGGAGAGTGATTTGCCTAGCTGGAATCCTTGTGTTAATTAAGATAGCTACACCACCTCGAGCAGAATTGGATGTGTTTCGATCTAGTCGATAGATTGAGTAGTTTTTTATAGAAATGGAAATTTGAGGAGTTAAATAGGTTTCTTGCAGGCAGAAACCAACTGGAGAGTAGCGGTTAATTAAGTAATGAATGTCGTCAATGTTGCCACGAAAGCCTCTGCAATTCCATTGTAAGATGTTAGGCATTACTTGAATTTAGAAGAAGAAGCTGTACCTGACGTGGCTGTCTTATGGCGTTCTGGCTTTGGTTTGTCTCTTTTTGGAAATGTAGGGCGACCTGTGTCCATATCTTCTTCTTCTACAAATATTTCCAGAACTGGATCTTCCTGTTTGGGTGAATACTCTGAATGCATTGATGTGTCCTGAATAATCTTTTTTGTGGATGAATTAAGATTATTTGAAGTAGTAGCAATCACTGGTGGAGGAGGAGATTTTGCTGGAATTTTAAGAGGCGTATTACTGGCTTGGTCTGAGTGCTTCAGGGTATTGGACTCTTGCTGAGAGAGGACAGCTCGAGCCCAGTCGGAGATTGATATGTTATGTGGAATGGTAACATCAGTTTGCGTGGCTATTGTCTGATATTTTTTTGCGATACTGGCATAGGTACGGTTATGTATAATGGGTGCAACTAATTTTCTTGCTTCCTGATAACTAACTTTATTTTCGACTTTATATTGCATAATTTTTTTCTCTGTTTTCCATCTCTCACATGTCTTAGAGTAGGCCGGATGGTTGCCTTTGCAGTTGGGACAGATCATTTCTTTCACTGAACAATCACTTTGAATGTGATCAGAGGATCCACAGTTGGGACAAACTGGGTTGCTTCTGCATGTCGTTTGAGAGTGGCCATACTTTTGGCATTTATAACATCTCAACGGTTGTTGTTGTTGTTGTTGTTCGGTTTAACGACACAAGGGCTACTACGGCCAAATTGTGTCTCCTAATCGTTAATTTACAAAAAACGTATTGCTAGAGAGATTAAATTATATACTTCTGTACAAACCAATATGTTTTAGATATAATAAAAGTTCTTCAATATTTGCTTCATTTCCTAAGATGCGAGATAAATCAGGTGATATATTCAATTTAGAGAGAGACTGAAAAGTGTTTGACCGGATGGTTGAATGCAAGGGACAATCAACCAGAAAATGACGGACTGTAAGTTGCGTCTGACAGGATGAGCACTGTGGTGGACTTTCTCCCAATAATAGGAAGAGATGAGTATGGTGAGTGTGTCCAATTCTCAGTCTTGCCAGTACTACTTCCTCTCGTCTGTTTCTTCGGAAGCCAGACAGCCACAGCTTTGGGTCTTCTTTTATTTGGTATAGTTTATTGTTTTTGTCACTTTTCCAGGTCTGTGACCATTTATTGTAGCAGGCTTTGCGTATGACAGACTTAAAATCAGAGAAAGGAACCTGAGGATGTTGTGAGAGAGCGGTTTCCGGATGTTTAGCGGCAAAGTCAGCACTTTCATTTCCCGGAATGCCTGAGTGGCCAGGGATCCAGCAAAATCTGACTGACTGATTGGACACACTGCAAACGAATAGCTGGGAATGAATCTGTTGCAATGTAGGGTGAGAAATGGAGGAATTCTTCCTTATGGCAGAGACAGCACTAAGAGAATCTGTGTAAATTATGGCAGATGAGATGGAAAGCTCAATTATCTTACTAAGCGCTAACTTAATGGCATATAATTCGGCTGTGAAGACGCTGCAGGCAAGCGGTAGTGTGGCTGAAATTGTACATAAAGGGAAAACTGCAGCAGCACCTACCGTACTCTCAGTTTTGGAACCATCCGTATAAATTTTACAGGCATGGTTGTTCATAGCATGAGCTGAATGTAACTGTTTGATATTGCAGGAAGGTATATTTTTCCCCCACTGGAGGAAGTATGTATCTTGAGAGACAGACACATATGTCCAAGGAGCAACAGGTGTAGTTGTGTCTTGGAAAATTTCATTTAAATTGATATTCCAAGTCTGAACAATCTCTTTTATCCTGATAGATGCGGGTCTATTTTCATTTGGTTTGCTCTCATAGAAGGCGTCCCAATGAGTATTATAGAGATACTCCCAACTTGGGTGCGATGGTAGACTCTGGATCTTAGCAGCGTAGCGAAGCAATAGTGTTTTTCTACGCAGATGTAATGGGGGATCATGCGCTTCAATATATAGACTTTGGATAGGAGAAGTCCTGAAAGCTCCCAGCGCAGTCCTCAGAGCACTGTGGTGGATCATATTTAGCCGTTTTAAAGTAGTGCTCCTGGCAGAGTCGTACACTGGACAACCATAATCTAATCGTGAACGGATTAAACTTCTATAAAGATGCAACAAAGTACAGCGATCAGCTCCCCATGACATAGATGAGACCGAACGAAGTATATTTAAATGCTTTAAACAAGAAGTTCTCAAATAACTGATGTGAGCTTGGAAATTTAGTTTGCGGTCTAGTAATAGTCCAAGAAATTTAACGGTATTAACAATTGGGATTGGAGTATTGTTTATTTGTAGTTCAGGTTCCGGATGGAGAGCTCGCTTCTTGCAAAAGTGAGTGACAGTGCATTTCTTTTCTGACAATCTGTAACCGTTCCGTGAAGTCCAGGCCTCTATTTTGGTTATGGCTAGTTGTAGCTGCCGTTCAATGGTATTCATACTTTGAGATTGACAGGAAATGGTAAGATCATCTGCATACATATAAGTTTGAACAGTTTTTGGGATATCTCGTGTCATTGTGCTAACTCGGATTGAAAACAGTGTTGGACTGAGTATTGATCCCTGCGGAACTCCCTCTTCCTGTATGTGAGATGTAGAGAGGACGTTTTTGTATCGGACTTGAAAAGAGCGCAATTGCAGGAAATTTTGAATTGTTTCCGGCAAATGGCCCCGAAGCCCCAGATGGTAAAGGTCCCTAATAATACCATGACGCCATGTTGTATCAAATGCCTTTTCAAGATCTAAATTGACCATGACTAGATGTTGTTTCATGACAAAGGCATTGCGGATATGAGATTCGGCTTTGATAAGCACGTCCAGTGTTGATCTATTTTTCCGAAAGCCATATTGTTGTTCTGGAAGGAGATTCTCTGACTCCAGGATGTAGGTGAGCCTAGTATGAACCATCCTTTCGAAAATTTTTCCCATGCAGCTCGTAAGAGATATTGGCCTGTAATTTTCAACACAGGAAGGATCTTTTCCTGGTTTTGGTAAGGCGATAACGAACGAATGGCGCCATGAAGAAGGATAGGCATTTTCGGTGAAGATCCGATTATAAAAAATTAATAGAGTTCTCAAGTCTTCATCAAGTAAATGCTTTAGCATAATGTAATGAACTCCATCTGGACCTGCAGCGCTATTGGAAGATCTGTTTAATGATTCTTGAAGTTCTATTAATGTAAACGGTTGGTTGTACGGCAGTGAGCGGCGCGTGAAGAAGTTGATTTTATATCGTTCCGCACCTGCTTTGATGTTCTGGAAGGTGGACGCATAGGTGGCAGAAGCTGATATTTTTGCAAATGATTCTGCTAATGCATTTGCAACTTCTTCAGGAGTAGAAATGTCTTTCCCTCTCCAATGAAGTATCGGAGAGGGCAGCCGAGTAAATTTGCCATTTAATGCCTGTATTCTTTTCCAGATGACTCGTGTATCCGTGTCTTTGGTAATGGTTGAGGCAAAAGCAATCCAAGAATCCCGTTTCGCTTTCCGCCTAACTTGTCTAGCTTTCGCTTTGAGTTTTTTATAAGCAATTAGGTTACTAGTGGTGGGATACTTGCGGAAATTATTCCAAGCACGGTTTTTTTCCTGTTTGGCAATTGAACACTCTGTATTCCACCAGTTATTTCTGTGTTTGTGATAAAGCGTGGATTTTGGAATGGAACCATTAGCTGCAGTGAGAATCTGATTGATTATATAAGTATTTACTTCATCAATATGTTGCCTTTGAACATAACATCTGTCTAAGAGTATTTTTGGAGAATACCCTCCCCAGTTTGCCTTTTTAAACTGCCAGTTGGATCGTTGAACAGGATTCGGAGTTACTCTTGTTTGTAGTGAGCAAATAATTGGAAAGTGATCACTGTTAAAGGGATCGGTTAAAACTGACCATGTCATGATTGGAAAGATAGATGGTGAACAAATTGACAAGTCTATTGCAGAAACAGATCCTGTTGCTAGGTGTATGTAAGTAGGAGATCCAGAATTTAATAAATTAAGATCATTATTGTTCATGAATTCCTCCATCAATTTGCCTCTTCTATCCATTGTAGTAGACCCCCACAATGGATGATGTCCATTAAAGTCACCAAAGAGACAAATTGGAGTTGGGAGTTGTGAAATCAGGCTGTCAAGTTCTGAATGCGGAAATGGTAGAGATGGTGAAATATAGATGGAAACAAGGGTAACTGAAATACCAACTGCAATACGAGCTGCGACAACTTCTAAAGTGGTTCTCAATTGGATCGGCCTGGATGGAATGTCGGAGTTAACAAGAATAGCTACTCCGCCACGAGCAGGAGAGTTTGAACTCCTATCTCGTCTGTACATCACATAATTTGAAAATTTTGGTGAAATTTGGGGTGACAAGAAAGTTTCCTGTAGGCATACACCTATGGGATTGAATTGAGCTAGTAAATCCCTTAAGTCATCAGAATGACTACTTAGTCCTCTGCAGTTCCATTGTATGATGTTATACATTATTTAGATTTAGCTGAGGATGATTCGTCTGACTGTTTTTTGTTCGTGGGACATTTCTTCCGGTCTTTTTTTGGGAATGTGGGGCGTCCAATATCCATGGTGTCATCTGCATGGAGTTCTAGAATGGGCTCCTCGTTACTTAGCAGCTCATCTACATCCATATTATTGGTAGGCGATTCCATTTTTTTTGAGACTGAGTGAGATTTTAATTGTTCTTTTTCAACTGAGACTAATGGGGTATGAGTAGGAATACTGATTGGAGTATTTGTGGCTTCGCTAGTTTTTTTCGGAGGATTATCTTTTTTAGAGGTTGAAAGTGTAACTTTAAGCCAATTCGCTAGAGAGGTATTAGGCGGAACTGATACATCCGTTTGAGCTGCAGTAGAAACAAAGTTTCTAGTTCGAGCTGCATAAGAACGACCACTAGGCATGGTCGACATAACTTGTCTACGTGCCTCAGGAAACGTGACTTTATTTTCAATTTTGTATTTTTGTATTTTCTTTCCTGTTATCCATAGCTCACAAGTTTTGGAAAAGGCTGGATGGCTTCCTTTGCAATTTGGACAAACAGGAGTTTTGACTGAACAATCCGCTTGGGTGTGATCTTTAGAGCCACAGATGGGACATGTGGCTTCCCCGCGACAAGCCTGCTGGGAATGGCCGTATTTCTGACATTTAAAGCAACGAACAGGATTCGGGATGTATGGTCGAATCCGGCAGTTTAAATAACCAGCTTTAATAGAGGATGGTAAGTCTGGAGTGCTAAATGTCAGAATGATGGATCTTGTTGGAGTAAGATTTCCATCTTTTTTCGTCATGATCCGTTTTACATTTACTACTTTCTGACTGCTGAGTTCTTGGAGTAGTTCTTCTTCGGAGACTGTAATTAGGTCCCACTCGCTGATGACACCTTTTGATGAATTTAGTGTTTTGTGGGGAGTAATTTCTACTGTCAACCCACCAAATGTTGTTGTTTTTAAGAGCCGCTCAGAATGTTTTGAGGTGGCTGTTTCTATCAGAAGGTCTCCGGATTGCAGTCTTTTAACCATTTTTGGTGATCCAGCAATTGACTCCAAGATTTTCTGAATTAAGAATGGTGACAACTTACCCACAGGTTGGGCAGATAGGGAATGAATCACCAGGAAGTTTGGGCAATCGTCATGACATTCTGCTTCTCTTCGCAGTCTTTTAGGTTGACTTGAGTCATGGTCAGGTTTAGAATCTTCCGCTCTTGAGCTCAAAGGCTCTAAGTTTGGATAATGATTTTTATCCATGATCGCTCCTTTTTGCCCTGGGGGTTTGCCTTTACCTCCCAGGTTACCGGCCCCGCCACGGGGAGGCAGGAGCAGTGCCGCTTGGTGGCCAAGCGTAGAGTTAGTAAGTTAGTACAGCTAGCAAAATTAAAGAAAAAGGTACTTGCCTTCTTCTGGGCTCTCTTCTTAGTGTTTTTAAGTAAGTAGAGCTACTTAACAGAAAATATTAATTCTAAGAGAAAAACAAGGAAAACTCTGTCACTTGGAGGAAAAACGCTTTATAAACTCGCAAGAATCGCTTGGCCACGGAAACGCTTGGCACCCGGGGCCCATCTCAACGGATTTGGTATAAAAGGACGAGTGCGGCAAAGAAGATATCCTGCTTTTATTGATGAGGGCAGATTTGGACTGTTAAAGGTGAGAATTATATTTCTGGTAGGTATCAGTATATTGTCTCTTTTGACCATAATCCTTTTTACAGCGATGACATTTTGTTCCTTAAGTTCTTCTTTAATTTCTTCCTCCGTCACATTCATCAGGTCCCAACTAGATATTACACCCTTTGATGTATTTAGGGTTGCATGTGGAGTTACGTTAACTGGAATACCAGCAAATGTTGTCATTTTTAGTAGTTTTTCAGAATGCCTGTGGTTTTGAGTTTCAACAAGTAAGTCCCCTGATTGCAGTCTCTTAACCGTCTTGGGAGACCCTGCAATACTTTCCAGATGTTTTTGGATTAGAAAAGGGGATAGCTTACTGAGAGGCTGTTCTGATAGTGAGTGCATTATTAAAAATGCTGGTAAGTCTGTCACCGAGGGATTTGTTTTCAACCTCTTTGCTTGTGACGAGTCATGTTTATTTTCGGTATCTGGTCGACAGCTTGTCGACTCTATAGTTGGAAACATATTTTTTTCCATGTTGGCTCCTCTTAGCCCCTGGCAGATGGACTTTTCTGCCAAGGTTACCGGCCCCGCCACGGGGAGGCAGGAGCAGTGCCTGGTGTGACCAAGCGAAGTTAGTAGTGATTAGTCTATTAAATATGAAAAAAGAAAGGTTACTTTCCTTTCTTGCTCTCGATCAGTACTTTTGAAAAAAGAGCTGCTATTAAATAAAAGGATTTATTAAGGAGAAGAACGTAAAAGAGAACTAGAATTCACCTTTTGAGAATCGCAGTGAAAGCACAGAGAAATCGCTTAGTCACAATCGCTTGGCACCCGGGGCCACTATGGAATGAAGCTCTCTCAATATGCCGTATCTCCAGGTAGTGTCGAAAGCCTTTTCTATATCGAGACTTACCATTACAAGATGTTCATTTTTTGACGTAAGCATTACGGATGTTAGTCTCAGCTTTCACCATTAGATCTAAAGTGGATCTGTTTTGTCGGAAACCAAACTGATTGTTATTCATCAGTTGTTTAGTTTCAAGAGCCCAGGTAAGCCGTCTGTGTATCATCCTTTCTAGGAATTTTACTCAGGCAGCTAGTTAGAGAAATAGGTCGGTAATTCTCTGGAAGTGTGTGATCTTTACCTGGTTTAGGAAAGGCCAAAATGATGGAATGATGCCAGGAAGATGGATATGTACCCTCAAGAAAAATCCTATTATAGAACATTAATAGTAAATTCAAGGCTGTACTGTTTATATGTTTCAGCATTACATAGTATATACCATCAGGTCCAGCTGCACTGTTAGGTGATCTCTTTAATGCTGTTTGCAGTTCAAATAGGTTAAAAGGTTGATTATAGCCAGTATATTGGGAAGTATGGAAATTTATTTTGTACCTTTCTGCTGAAGCTTTGATTTTAAGAAAAGAGTTGCTATATGCTGACGTGGCAGATGTTTGGTAAAAGTTCTCTGCAAGGACGTTAGCTATTTCTTGACAAGAAGAAATTTCCTGTCCATTTTTGATTAAGATGGGAGAAGGAAGAGGTGGATATTTCCCATTTAATTGCCGAATCTTTTTCCAGATGAGACGACTGCTAGTATCCTTTGTAATAGTGGAGGCAAACTGTATCCACGATTCCTTTTTGGCTTTTCTTCTAACTTGCCTAGCTTTTGACTTTAGCCTTTTATACTGAATTAGGTTGTTGGTAGTTGGGAACTTCCGGAACAGGTTCCAAGCTTTATTTTTTTCCTTTTTGGCATTGGTACAAGCTTCATTCCACCAGTGTTTAAGGTTTTTGTGTTTAAATGTGGAGGCTTGAGGTATTGCTTCGGAGGCAGTATTGGTATTGGTATTGGTATTGTTATTTCTGGCGCAAGGGCTACTAGGGCCATATTGCGCCTATCAAAGGTATGGAGTTCAGACATTGTGATTATAGAATCATATCAGATGCGATCATATAGTTGTATCTCTTTGAGGAAGCAGAAAAATTCTTGAAGATTTGCATCATTGCCTATAATATGACGAAGTGTTAAAGGTTCTTGAAGATTTCGTATAATACTGAAAGAGGATATTCGGGCGTCAGTGTATAGTGTACAATCAATGAGAATGTGTTTGATTGTGAGAAAAGCGTTACAGTGCGTACACTTAGGAGGATCGTCTCCTGTGAGTAGATAAAGATGGGTGAGGTGACTGTGACCGATTCGCGCTCTGGACAGGAGCACTTCTTCCCTTCTGCTTGCACGGAAACTGGAAGTCCATAACTGTGGTTCAGATTTTATTTGCAGGAGCTTGTTCTGCGGTTGAGCTTGCCATAGAAGTGTCCACTGTTCCTTACATACATGTCTTATATAGGATCTGTAGTCAATGTATGGAACGTAGTAATTTGTAGATGTTATGTTGGATGATTGTTTTGCTGCATAATCCGCTTTTTCATTACCTGATATCCCCATGTGGCCTGGGATCCAACAAAAGATGACTACTTGCTGTTGCTCTTGGATATGCATCAGCCGAGATTTTATTATTGCTATTACAGGATGTGTTGGCGAGGAGGAATTTTGCAAGGCTATAAGTGCGCTCTGTGAGTCTGTATATATCACAGTTTTTGGATTGACAGATGGAGGATATTTTCTAAGGCAAGGTTGATGGCCCATAATTCTGCTGTGTAACTGCTGCATTCAGTGGGCAAGGAAACAGATGGTGTTATAGGGAAAGACAGCTGCAGCCCCGACTCCACTTTCAGACTTTGATCCATCAGTGTATACTTTTGTAAAATGTGGATAATTTTGTGTGTGAGCAGTATGAAGTTGCTGTATATTGATATTAGCAAGCGAATGTTTTCCCCAGTTTAGGAAATAGCTGTCACAGGATACTTTAATAGAATACCATGGAGGATCTGCACTGTTTGAATTTTTGAAGACTCTGTCAAGATGTATATTCCAGGTTTGCGATAATGCTTGCAATCTGATACCAGTAGGTTGAACTGCTCTAGGTTTGTTTCTATAGTGCATAGAGAACTGTGGATCATTAAGTATTGGCCGAATGGGGTGAGTAGATACACTTTGAATTTTAGCAGCATAATTTAGGAGTAACATCTTTCTCCTGAGTCTGAGGGGAGGTTCATGTGTTTCAATATAAAGGCTTTGTACTGGCGATGTTCTAAAAGCACCTACAGCAATCCTGAGGGCAGAATGTTGAATAGGGGCAAGTCGTGCTAACAGGCTTTCCCTAGAAGAATCGTACACCGGGGCACCATAATCAAGGCGAGATCTGATTAGGGCTCTATATAAGTGAAGTAAGGTGCAACGATCTGCACCCCACGATGTAGAAGAGATAACTCTTAGTATGTTCATTTTTTTCTGGCAAACAGTCCGTAGATGATTAATGTGTTCTTTAAAGTTCAATTTATTGTCAAAAATCACACCAAGAAGAGGAACGTTGTTCACAACAGTGACAGGTTGGTTTCTTAGGTGTATTTCAGGATCTGGGTGAATCTTTCGTTTGTTACAAAAGTGAATGACACTAGATTTCTGATAAGATAGTCGGTAACCATTCTGTGTCATCCATAGTTCGATATTATTTATTGATGTTTGAAGTTGCCTCTCAATATAACTCATGTTTTGTGAACTGCAAGAGACCGTCAGGTCATCAGCATAAAGGTATGAATTCACTGTATTGGGAATAACTTTAGTCAACTGGTTTATTCTTATTGCAAACAAAGTTGCACTAAGAACAGAGCCCTGAGGGACTCCTTCTTCTTGTATAAATGTTTTGGAAAGGACTTGCCGGTAGCGAACTTGAAAGGTCCTCTGCTGTTGTTGTTGTTGTGGGGGTTTTCTGGCGCATAAGCTGCTTTGGCTATAATGCGCCTATTCCTTTATTGTAATAAAATATTAGAAATTCCTGTCACGTCAGAAAAGGAGAAATCAGAAATGAGTAAAAAGTCCAATTTTCTTCAGAAAATTAAAAAATTCAGGAATATTTGCATTGTCACCAATGACATTCTCTAGGGTTATTGGTTTCCGAAGGTTAACCAAAGATAGTAGGGTTGTATTTCTGTCTTGATTATAGTGTGGGCATTCAATGAGAATGTGTTTCACAGTCAAATTTAGAGAACAATGTGGACACTGTGGTGGATCATCTCCTGTGAGTAAATGAAGGTGAGTCAAATGTGTATGGCCTATTCTTGATCTTGAAAGAAGTACTTCTTCTCGTCTTGATGAACGGACACTGGAACGCCAAATTCTAGGATCCTGTTTAAATTGAAAAAGTTTGCTATTTGTTTGAGAGTGCCAGAGTGCTGTCCATTCTGTTAGGCATGCACAACGAATGATTTGTGGATAGTCTGATGCTGGAACAGGTATATTGGTTAAATTTAAGGTAGATGGATTTTTGGCAGCTTTATCAGCCAGTTCATTACCAGAGATTCCAGAATGTGCCGGAATCCAGCAGAAGGTGATCAGTTGGTGGCGCTCTTCAATCTGCAGTAATAATCTTCTAATTTCATTTAGAAAAGGGTGATCTTTATCTGCGGAGTTAGATAATGCCATAATTGAGCTGAGGGAGTCAGTGTAAATAACAAATTTTAATGAGCAGTCAGAACAGAGATTTTCTAAGGCTAGTTTAATTGCATATAATTCTGCTGAGAATATGCTGAATTCAGGTGGAAGGGATGCTGAAATAGTGGTATTTAGGAACACTGCTGCTGCTCCAACGTTTGAGTTAGATTTAGAGCCATCTGTATAAATTGGAGAAAAGTCAAAATATCTGTGAGTGTGAATTGCATGAAGTTGTTTCACATTTGATGCTTGAAGAACATTTTTTCCCCACTGGCTAAGGTAAGTGTCACAGGTGGGTAGAGGAGTACACGTCCATGGTGGTTGAGCGCATGTTACTACTTCTTGTACAGAATGTATGGGGACATTCCAAACCTGCATCAGTTCAAGAAGGCGAAGACCAGCTGGTTTTACTATGCTAGGCTTAATTCTGTAGAGGTTTTCTAATGGTGGATTGAATAGGTATCGCTGAATTGGATGCGAGGCACAACTTTGTATTTTAACGGCATACTTCAGTAGCAGTGTTTTCCTACGTAGAGTTAAAGGGGGCTCATGTGCTTGGTTTGGTTTGGTTTTGGTTTTATTGGCGCATTAGCTACTAAGGCTATAATGCGCCAAGACCATGTCATTTATAAAATAATTTAAACTTTCAGTGACCTAATTAGTTAGGTCACTATGTCAAGAAGTATAAGAAAAATGTAGATTTTATAAACGAGTAAAAATATTTATTGACTTTAAAAATCTAAAAATAGCAGACACATTGTCATTGTCGGATAAAATCTGACTGAGTGTATATGGCTCAGTCAGATGATTAAAAGCGGTAAGACGGATACTGCTAAAAACTGGACATTCGATTAAAATGTGTCTAATTGATAAAACTGTGCCACAAGACTCACACATAGGAGGGTCATCAGCCCTCAGCAAAAATGAATGAGTTAAATGACTGTGTCCTATGCGGGTCCGGGCAAGAACAACTTCCTCCTTACGATTCCTGCGCAGACTAGACTGCCACGGTTCAATTAAAGGCTTTATACGGTATAGTTTATTCCCAGTCTGTCCATTCCACAACTCCTGCCATTGGGAATGTATCTTCTCGTGTATTATTTGCCTGTAGTCTGTATAGGGGACTGACAGGCAGAGATTATTATTAGGGATTGCTGATTTGGCTGCGGTGTCAGCCAAATCATTTCCCCTAATCCCAATGTGGCTGGGAATCCAGCAGAAGCGGATGTCATATTCGCGATCATGGAGAACGTGAATCTTCTGCTGAATGCTAGACAGAACCGGGTTAGGATTATACCTCACGGATATTAAAGCCTGTAACACACTGAGAGAGTCAGAATATAAAATGAACCGTTGGTATTGGCATTCACTAATGTGATCCAAGGCTAACTTTATAGCGTGCAGCTCTGCAGTAAATATGCTGCATTCAGAAGGAATCTGCTCCGAAGTAGTGCTGTCTCTAAAGACAGCAGCAGATCCCACATATGATTCCGCCTTCGAGCCGTCTGTGTAGACTGGCGCGAAGTCAGAATGTTCAGCTCGGTGTGCTGAAAAAAGCTGCAGGTAGAGAGACGATGGAGTGTCCGACTTACCCCAATTTCTAAGGGACAAGTCACATGCCGGGACATGAGCATGCCAGGGTGGAAGGGGTTGCTTTGGTGTTTGGGCAACCCTGTCTACCTTTATATTAAGTTCTTTGAGTAGCTCTTGGACACGAATACCAAAAGGACGATTGGCAGTCTTACGGGAGTTGTACAAATTTTCCCATCGCGGCTCAAAAACGGTTAGCCACGTAGGGTGGTCTGGCAGGGATTTCAGTTTTAGAGCGTAGTTTAGAGACAACTGCTTACGTCGAAGCAATAATGGCGGTTCGTTTGCTTCGACGTATAAGCTCTGGACAGGAGATGTGCGATATGCTCCAATAGCGGTACGGAGAGCCAGATGATGGACAGGATCGAGCCAACGAAGTACACTGTCTCTGGCCGAACTGTATACCAGGGACCCGTAATCCAGTCTGGATCGTACAAGTGCACGATAGATGCGTAGTAGGGTGCATCGATCCGCACCCCAAGATGTTGAGGAAAGAGAGCGCAGAATATTTAGCCCTCTTGTGCACTTTGTGCGGAGTTGACGGATGTGATCCAGAAAGGTCAGCTTTTTATCGAATACGAGTCCCAAGAATTTTGTGTCCGCTGCTATTGGAATTACATTTTGTCCGAGCTTTAATTCAGGTTCAGGATGAAGATTACGCTTACGACAAAAGTGTACGCAAACGGTCTTCTCCGGCGAGAACCTGAAGCCATTAGCAAGAGCCCAGGAGTTGAGGCGATCAATAGCTTTCTGCAGTTGTCTTTCAATAACCCTCATGTTGCATGACTGACAAAATATGCTAAAGTCATCAACATAGAGGGCACAGTTTACAGTTGGAGGAAGTTGTTCTGTGATGGAATTCACTTTGATGGCAAAAAGCGTGACACTTAGTACTGATCCTTGTGGTACTCCCTCCTCTTGGCTAAAGGAACGAGAGAGTGAGGATCCCACACGAACTTGGAAAGATCGATTGGCTAAAAAGTTTTTAATAAAAATGGGGAGTTGCCCCCTAAGGCCAAGGCTATGCAGATCTTTCAAGATGCCAAATCTCCAAGTTGTGTCATACGCTTTCTCCATGTCAAAGAACACCGACACCAAGTGTTCACGTTTTAGGAAAGCATCCCGGATGGATGCTTCCAATCTAATAAGATGGTCCAGAGTGGACCGGTTACTTCGGAAGCCGCACTGTATGTTGGAGAGAAGGTCATTTGATTCTAAGTACCATATTAAACGAGAATTAACCATTCTCTCCAGGATTTTGCACAGACAGCTAGTCAGAGCAATAGGACGATAGTTGTTGGTGACTTTTGGATCCTTTCCTGGCTTAGGGAAGGCAAGAACGATTGCCTTTCGCCAGGAATCCGGAAACTGCCCTTCAGTAAAGATTCTGTTATACAGAAAGAGCAGACAATCCATAGATTTTGGTGAAAGATGTTTAATCATGTCGTAATGGATGCCATCTGGTCCAGCAGCACTTGCTTTGGAAAGAGCGAGGGCTCTTTTCAGTTCCTGAATAGTAAAATCCCCGTTGTAGGGATAGAGGCCCTTGGACTTAAAATTAAGTGCTTCTCTTTCCAGTTTATGTTTCAGGACCAGGAACTCTGGGGAGTATGAGGATGTTGCGGAGATGTTGGAGAATGTTTCCCCAAGAGCATTGGCTATTGCAGTTGGATCTGCAATAGCGCATCCATTATAATCTAAGATTGAAGAAGGGTGGGATGTATATTTTCCCTTCATTTTCCGGATTTTATCCCAGACTACCTTAGAGTTGGTAGACTGGTTAATAGATGATGTAAAACGGATCCACGATTCCTTTTGACTCTGATGACGGATGTAGCGTGCTTTGGCTCGTGCACGTTTGAAGGCTATAAGGTTGTCCGTGGTAGGATATCGGCGAAATATCCCCCACGCTTTGTTTTGAGCCTTTTTGGCTGCTGTGCATTGTGAATTCCACCAAGGTTTGGGAAATGGTGGAAACCGGGCTGATGTTTTTGGGACAGCAGTAGCAGCTGCGTGGACAATGATTTCTGTGATGTACGTTACTGCGTCATTGATAGGCTCCTGACTGACTGTACTGAGTTCAAAATTTGCCTGATGTTGGAAGGCATTCCAGTCAGCCTGATCAAACTTCCACCGTGGTAACCTAAAAGGAAGACACGGTCTCCCACTGTGTAACAAGGTTATCACAGGGAAGTGATCACTTCCGTATGGATTCTCCTCCACTTCCCAGGTGAGTGAAGGGAGTAGAGAAGGGGAGCAGATAGAGAGATCAATGGCAGAAAAAGTACGGGTAGGCATATGGAAGAAGGTGTTTGTTCCAGTATTTAGAAGGGAAAGGTCATTGTCATTGAGCATACGCTCTATGACTCGTCCCCTTCCGTTGATGTTAGCACTACCCCACAAGGTGTTATGTCCGTTAAAATCCCCGAGAAGTAAGAAAGGGGGAGGCAGCTGCGTTAGAAGATCATCAAGGTCTGCCTGGGAGATGTCAGTCCCAGGTGGCAAATAAGTAGAGCAGACCGTTATTAAAAATCCCACTGTAAGGCGAATTGCAACAGCCTCTATGCTGGTTGTAATTAGCAAGGGCTGAACTGGGGTCTGATTACCCACAAGGATAGCCACTCCTCCATGAGCAGGACCATCCGCAATTCTATCCTTACGAAAGATTGTGATGTTATGCAGGGTGGGATCATCATTTGCCTTTAGATAAGTCTCCTGCAAGCAAAAGCAAACTGGCTCGTGCTTTTGCAGGAGGGCCTTGATGTCATCAGTATTTCGCCGGAATCCACGACAATTCCATTGTAGGAATTTAGCCATTATTTTGGCTTGGTGGGTCCATCAGGCGGCTTCCGAGGTGCTGAGGGCTTACTTTTATCAGTCTTGGCTTTGTCTTTTTTGGGGAAGAATGGACGATGTCCCGTGTCCATTTCTTCCTCCGCAAAGAGTTCCAAGACTGATTCATCCTGTACCTCCTTGTTCTCTACATCCATTGTTTCTGGTATTACGGGTGACTCTTCAGAACGTTTTTGCTCTTTTTTACCACTTGGTTTTGGTAGTGGTGGAGCACTAGGAGGTACGGATATAGGAGTGGCAACTGATTGTGTTTTTTTGGTGGGCTTTTGTGAATTTAATAAATAGCGTGCAATCGGAGTGAATGACTCTTTCGGTGGTATAGTCATCTCAGTTTGAGTACCGATAGTGCACTTGGCAGAAACCTTCTGAGCATAGGAAGGTTTCCCGCTATTTATTGGTTCGATACGTTTTCTGGCCTCTGGGTAGGAGATATTCAGCTCTGTTTTCAGTTTTTGGATTTCTTTTTCATCCTTCCACCGCTGGCATGCTCGAGAATAGGCGGGGTGCTCTCCTTGGCAATTAATACAGATCGGTTTTGAAGCTGAACATTCCTTGCTCTCGTGGTCTTTAACACCACATCGAGCACAGGCAGGGTTACCACGACAAGATGTTTGTGAGTGGCCGTATTTTTGGCATCTAAAACACCTCAGTGGGTTTGGGATGTAAATCCTCACTGGGCAGTTTAGATAGCCTGCCTTGATGGAACTTGGAGGCCTTGGGGTATTGAACGTGAGGATAAGAACTCGGGTAGGGACGAGATTCCCATCCTTTCGTATCGATATTCTTTTCACAGCTGTCACTCCTTGGTCTTTCAATTCAGAGCAGATCTCTTCTTCAGAAACATGAAGAAGGTCCCACTCTGATATAACACCACGTGAAGAGTTCAGAGTTTTGTGGGGGGTTACGGTGATAGGTATTCCCCCTATGGATGTAGAGTTTAAGAATTTTTCAGCTTGTTTTGTGCTGGAAGCTTCAACTAAAAGATCGCCAGAACGCAGTCGTTTAACGGATTTTGGTGACCCTGCCAACCCTTCTAATCCTTTCTGGATAAAGAAGGGTGACATCTTTCCAATTGACTGTTCTCCGATGGAATGGAGAATGAGGAAGAGCGGTGTCACTGATGGTCTTGGTGTATCCTCAGTTCTGGCTCTTTTTGCAGAGGTGTTTTCTTTTTCATCTTCTCGATTAGGTAGGGGCCTTGTTGGGGCCCCAGAAGAAAGGGGATTTAAATTACTCATATGAGTAAAGAGAAAATGTCTGATGCCTAAGTACCTCACCCACCACGGAGCCCTACGAGGGGACGCCCACTCGTGAACTAGCAGGTACTGCGTACACGAATGGGACGCCGAGTTCGCTTAGAACACCATACCCACGTTACCAATAAGTCTTTATCCCGTCCCAGGACCATAGGGAGGGAGACTTATTGGAACGCAGTTGACCCTAGCAGTATAAAACCACCCGCCGATTGATCCCAGTCGGGCCGGTCCGGGACCACCCGTCTTGTCGAAGCAGGGGCCAAAGTGGTGTATTGAAGCTGGGCCCCTCAACCACCAGGATCCCCCTTTCCGCTTCCACGGGTCGCGGCGCACGGCTGCACACGCCGGATTTCAAAGATGTAACCCTGAAACCAAGGTATGGGCGTTAGATCCCAGTGATGCTAATCTGGAAACCCAGCAGCGTCACTCGGAGGTCCCCTCACCACCTACAGGTGCCCACGTTGAGGGGGGGGGCTCATGTGCATCGATGTAGAGGCTATGTGCTGGTGATGTTCTGAAAGCCCCAAGTGCAGTCCTCAAGGCGCTGTGCTGAACTGGATCAAGCCAGCGCAAAGCACTTGCTCTGGCAGAATCATAGACAGGTGCACCATAATCGAGACGGGATCGGATTAATGCCCTGTATAACCGAAGTAAGGAGGTGCGATCTGCACCCCAGGTTAGGGCGGATAACGTTCTCAGTATATTTAACTTTTTTAAACAGGATGTACGTACATTTTTAATATGGTCTAAGAAATTTAATTTGTTGTCAAGGATTAATCCTAGAAATCTGATGTTAGTAGTGACTGGGATGGAGACATTGGAAATTTGAAGTTCAGGATCCAGATGGAGCTTGCGTTGTCGACAAAAATGGATAGCAACTGTTTTCTGTTGTGAGAGTCGATAGCCGTTAAGGTTGGCCCATTGTTGTATTTTATTCAGTGATATCTGAAGCTGCCTTTCAATTGATCTCATGCTTTGGGAATGACAGGAAATGGAAAGGTCATCCGCGTAAAGATATGATTCAACTGTGTTTGGAAGCTGTTTAGTGATGGAGTCGATTCTAAGAGCAAAGAGAGTGGCACTCAGTACAGATCCCTGAGGGACACCTTCTTCCTGAATGTAAGTTGTAGAGAGGTCGTTTTGGTATTTTACTTGAAACGATCTAGTGTATAAAAAGTTCTGTACAAATATGGGAAGATTGCCCCGTAGACCGAGAGAATAAAGATCACTAAGTATGCCATGTCGCCAGGTGGTGTCAAAAGCCTTCTGTATATCTATAGAAACCATTACCAGATGCTCATGTTTAACGAAAGCATTGCGAATGGAAAATTCAGCCTTGATCATGAGATCTAAACATGATCTGTTTTGTCGAAAGCCATGCTGACTATTGCTCATGAGATGTTGTGACTCTATTATCCATACAAGTCTACTGTGGACAATTTTTTCAAGGATTTTGCTGAGGCAGCTGGACAGAGATATTGGTCTATAGTTATGGGGATTGGTTGGATCTTTTCCAGGCTTCAGGAAAGCCAAAACAATAGAGTGGTGCCAAGAAGCTGGATACACATTTTCTAAAAAAATACGGTTGTAAAAGACCAGGAGAAGGCGCAAAGCTTTGTCATCAAGATGTTGCAGCATGATATAATAGATGCCATCTGGTCCTGCGGCACCATTACGAGCTGTTTTAATGGCATGCAATAGTTCAGAATATTGTAGAGGTTTGTTATATGGTAGAAAGAGGGGAGTTTGGAAGTTAACAGAATACTGTTCTCGACTGTTTTTAATTCGTTGGAAAGATGTAGTATAAGCTGATGTTGCTGAGATCTCAGCAAAAGTATTGCCCAGAGCATTAGCTATATCCGAGGGACTAGATAATTCTCGCCCATTCCAGGAGAGGACTGGAGAAGGTATGGTTGGAAACTTACCAGAAAGCTGTCTAATTTTTTTCCAAATTAATTTGCTGTCAGTGTTTCTGTTAATTGTTGATGCAAAACGGGTCCAGGATTCTGTTTTGGCTTGCCTCTGTATGTAACGTGCTTTCGCCCTTTCTTTCTTATAATTTATCAGATTGGCTGTGGTTGGATATTGCCGAAACAAATTCCACGCTTTATTTTTTGCCTTTTTTGCTTTGGTGCATTCCTCATTCCACCAATAATTATAGTGTTTACGGCCCGGTGGATTTGATAATGGTATTGTATCTTTAGCCACGTTTAGGAGATGCGACGTGATGTAATCTGTCACATCATCAATACGCTGGAGACGGATTTTTTTCTCATCGAAACAGATTGATGACTGAAATTTTGCCCAGTTTGCTCTTGTAAATTTCCATTTCCTGCAAGGTTTAGTTAAAGGAGCTTGTGCTATCAATACCTTGCATACGATTGGGAAGTGATCACTGCCCATAGGATCGTTTATAACATACCACTCTATGGTCGGGACAAGTACTGGAGAACAAATGGAAAGATCTATTGCCGAAGTATCTCCAGTTGGGAGCTGAATGTGAGTGTGCGTGCCAGTATTCAGTAAGGCAAGATTTAGTGCTTCTAATAGGCTTTCAATGAGTCGACCTCGTCTATCTAATTTAGTAGAGCCCCATAGTGGTTGTTGTTGTTGTTGTTTTTTAACGACACATAGGCTGCTAGGGCCATATTGTGTCTTTCTAATGGTTAATATGGAATATCAGCTTAATTGTGATAGCTATATTTTATGATATATTCCTATACGACTTAGGAAAGTAAAGAGTTCTTTTTGATTAAAATCATCTCCCAGAATCTGTAATAAATTTATTGATGACTGCTTATTAGAAATTGACTTAAAGATGTCTAAACGAATAGTTTGAAAGTGGGGACAGTCCACTAACAAATGTCGAATGGTCAGTTGTACTTGACATGATGTACATTGGGGAGCGCTGTCATTAGTTAATAGATACAGGTGAGTGAGATGAGTGTGCCCAATCCTTAACCTTCCTAAAATTATTTCATCTCGTCTGTTTTTTCTGAAGCTGGATTGCCACAGCCTTGGTTCCGGTTTTATTTGGTAAAGTTTATTTCCTGGATAACCTTTCCAGATTAATGACCAGCTGTTATAACATGCTTTACGGATAATGTGTTTGTAATCAGTAAATGGAACTTGAAAAGTCTGCGAAATAGTGGTTTCTGGTTGTTTGGCTGCATGATCTGCTCTTTCATTGCCGGATATTCCAGAATGTCCTGGGATCCAGCAGAATGTCACAGTTTGGTTCAATTCCATACAGGCAAGTAACTTAGAATGAATCTGTTTTACTACAGGGTGAGAGGATTTGGTATTAGTATTTATGGCAGAGACAGCACTGAGTGAGTCAGTGAATATTAAAGCAGACGGAATTAGTTGTTCAATAATGTGATCCAGAGCTAAGTTTATAGCATAGAGCTCAGCAGTGAAGATACTGCATTCTATTGGCAATGAGACAGAAGTGCTAAATGTTGGGAAGATTGCAGCAGCACCTACTTGGGTCTCGGTTTTTGATCCATCTGTATAGATTTCACATGCGTTTGAATTAGATAGAGTGTAAGTTGCATGTAACTGTGCGATATTGGAAGGAGACAGCGTGTTCTTTCCCCACTGTTGAAAGTAGTCATCATATATTGCACAGATATTTTCCCAGGGTGGATCTGGTGGTGTTTTGTCCTGAAATATATTGCTGATATCTATGTTCCATGATTGAGCCAGTTCCTTAAATCTAAGTGCAGCAGGTCGGTTTTCATTAGGTTTACTGATATAAAATGACTCGCATTCAGTATTGTAGAGACATCTCCAACAAGGATGAGCGGGAAGACTACGGATTTTTGCAGCATACATCAGAAGTAATGATTTTCTGCGAAGATGTAAGGGAGGTTCATGAGCTTCGATGTACAGGCTCTGAACCGGGGAAGTTCTGAATGCGCCTAGAGCGACTCTCAAAGCACAGTGCTGGATGGTGTTTAGTCGTTCTAAAGTACTTTTCCTCGCTGAATCATATACTGGAGAGGCATAGTCCAAGCGAGACCTGATGAGAGCTCTATACAGATGGATGAGAGTATGACGATCAGCACCCCATGACATGGATGACACACACCGAAGGATATTCAATTTCTTCAAGCAGATGGTACGAAGATAGGCCACATGTGCTTGAAAGTTCAGTTTCCTGTCTAGTATCAGACCAAGGAAACGGATATTGTGAGCAAGAGGAATTGGCACGTTATTTATCTTTAGCTCTGGATCAGGATGAAGTGTCCGAAGTTTGCAGAAATGAGTGGTAGTGGTTTTCTGTTCAGCGAGATTATATCCATTTCTTAAGGTCCAGGATTGAATTTTCGTTAAAGCAATTTGTAGCTGCCTTTCGATAGTATTCATGCTTTGCGATTGGCAGGATATAGTGAGATCGTCAGCATACATGTATACTTCAATCATTTTTGGAAGTTCTTCCAAAATTTTGTTGATCCTAATCGCAAATAGGGTTGGACTCAATATGGAACCCTGTGGGACACCCTCTTCTTGAATGTGAGATGTTGACAGCATGTTTTTATATCGGACCTGAAATGTACGCAATTTTAAAAAGTTCTGAATTATTAAAGGGAGATGTCCTCTCAGCCCCAACTGATGCATATCTTTAATAATACCATGACGCCATGTGGTGTCAAATGCTTTATGAATATCCAGGTTGACCATCACTAGATGTTGTTTTCTCACGAAGGCATTACGAATGTTTGATTCAATTTTTACAAGTACATCTAGGGTGGACCTGTTTTTACGGAAGCCATATTGGTGATCAGAAAGGAGATTTTCGGAGTCTAGAATCCAGGTGAGCCTCTTATGTACCATCCTTTCAAAGATTTTGCCCAGACAGCTTGTCAATGATATTGGTCTGTAATTCTCAACTAGAGAAGGATCTTTGCCTGGTTTTGGAATAGCACAAATATAGGAATGACGCCATGACAGAGGATACGTATTTTCAGAGAAGATCCGGTTATAAAAGAGTAATAGTGTGCCGAGATCGGCTTCACACAGATGCTTCAGCATATTGTAGTGAATGCCGTCTGGTCCTGCTGCGCTGTTCGGAGATTTGCTCAAAGATTCTCTCAGTTCAGATAGAGTAAACAGCTGGTTATATGGAAGTGAAAGTCTAGTTGTGAAATTAAACTTATGACGTTCTGAATCAGTTTTACTGCGTTGAAAGGAGATCGCATAAGAGGAACAGGCAGAAATGTTATAAAACGATTCGGCTAAAGCATTTGCAATGTCAGTAGGAGAGGATAAGTCCTGCCCATTGCATTGTATTATTGGAGATTGCTGCGGTAGAAATTTCCCATTCAGAGCTTGAATTTTTCTCCAAATGACTCGAGTGTCAGTATTTTTATTAATATCTGAGGCGAATTTAATCCAGGAGTCACGTTTTGCTGTCTTCCTAATTTGTCTTGCTTTGGCTCTGAGTTTTTTGTACATAATGAGGTTGGCGGTAGTTGGAAATTTGCGAAACTGGTTCCAGGCATGATTTTTTTCTCGTTTCGCTTTGGAGCATTCTTCATTCCACCACTGATTTTGGTGTACCCGCTTGCACTGGTTAGATTTTGGAATGGAAATTTCTGCTGCAGATAAAATGTGGCTTGTAATGTGATCAGTTACGTCATCAATACGATTTTGTTGTACATATAGTTTGTCAAGTAGAACACAAGTTGAATAGTTTTCCCAGTCTGCTTTATGAAAGTTCCAAGAAGTGCGGCCTTTAGGACATGACACCATCTGTGTTTGAATTGAACTGATGATAGGAAAATGGTCACTGTGCAATGGATCATTTAACACTAACCATTCCATGCTTGGAAAAAGAGAGGCTGAACATATTGATAAGTCTATGGCTGATGTACTACCTGTAGGTAGTTGAATATGAGTTGGAGAGCCAGAATTTAACAGAGTCAGGTTATGGTTATCCAGGAACATTTCTATTAATTGGCCTCTCCTATCCATGATGGGAGATCCCCACAATGGATGGTGACCGTTGAAATCGCCGAGTAAACAGACTGGAGGTGGCAATTGTGTGATAAGGTTGTCAAGTTCAATCTGGGAGCAAGGATAATTCGGTGGGATATAAATGGATGCAAGGGTTAACGATATTCCCATTGCTATCCGAACCGCTACAACTTCTAAAGAGGTTTGTAGTTGGAGATGTCTGGACGGTATGTTAGTTCGAATAAGAATAGCCACCCCACCACGAGCAGGAGTGTCAGAATCCCTGTCTCGCCTAAACATAGAATAATTTTTAATTTTCAGAGAAACTTGTGGTGATAAAAAGGTTTCCTGTAAACATACACCTATTGCTTTAGTTTGTATTAGTAAATCATTCAAGTCATCTATATTACTGCGTAATCCTCTACAGTTCCATTGAAGGAATTTATTCATTTGCTGGATTTATTGGAGGAAGATTGATCTGACTGTTTTTTCTGGGAAGGTTTCTGTCTGCTTAGTTTCGATTTTTCACTTCTGGGAAATGTTGGGCGTCCTGTATCCATGGTATCATTCGCATGTAACTCAAGTACTGTCTCTTCATCCTCTGACTGAACCTCCATTTCCATGTTGCTAATCCTTGGTTTCGATTTCTTCTGGTTTTCAATAGTAGCTGATTTCGTTGTTTCTGGCAAGGTTGAGATAGCATCAGTTGGGATGCTGATTGGGGTGTTGCTGGTCTCACTGACTGTAGTTTTCTTATTATAAGTTAGCGCAGTTTTGGCCCAGGCGGCAAAGGAAATATTCGGTTCGATGGAGACATCTGTTTGGGTTGCAGCTGAGCGGCTATTTTTTGTGACCGATGCATATGATCGGCTAGGCATGGTTAGCATTATTTGCTTTCTTGCTTCAGGGTATGTGACTTTATGCTCCACTTTATACTTTTGAATTTTTTTCCCTGTTTTCCAAAGGTCACACGCTTTAGAAAATGCAGGATGGCTTCCTTTACAGTTTGGGCAAACAGGAGTGGAAGCTGTACAGTCTTCTTGAGAATGCTCCTTGGAACCACAAAGAGGACACACAGCATCGCCTCGGCATGCTGTTTGAGAATGACCGTACTTCTGACATTTAAAGCAGCGAATGGGGTTTGGGATGTAAGGACGAATCTTACAATTTAGGTAACCTGCTTTAACAGAAGATGGAAGAGTCGGAGTACTGAAAGTTAAAATGATGGACCTGGTTGGTAGTAGGTTGCCATCTTTTTTAGTCATGATTCTCCGTGCATGAGTCACTTTTTGATCACTAAGCTCTTGTATTATTTCTTGTTCAGAGACATTTAGTAAGTCCCATTCGCTGATGACGCCTTTAGAGGTGTTCAGGGTGTTATGTGGCGTAACTGACACTGGAATGCTGTTAAAAGTTGTCAATGTTAACAATTTTTCTGAATGGCTTGGCTTGGAAGCTTCAATTAGAAGGTCTCCAGATTGAAGACGCTTCACCATTTTAGGAGATCCAACAACCGATTCTAAACATTTCTGTATTAGAAATGGAGATAACTTGCCTACAGGTTGTGTGGATAATGAGTGCATTATTAGAAATGCTGGCATATCTGCACTCTGTTTTTCAGTCCGCTGTCTCTTCGGACGATTCAAGTCACGCTCTGAAGAGTTGACAGGTATGGAGCTCGTGGGCTCTAGCGGTGGATATGCATCACAATCCATCGTTGCTCCTTTCAGCCCTGGAAGAGGGAATTCCTTCTCCCAGGTTATCGACCCCGCCACGTGGAGGCAGGAGCAGTGCCAACCAGTGACCAAGCGATCAGCAGAAGAAGAGAGCAGTACGTTGCTAGCGATGGCAGTAACGTTGCAAGCGGGGTTAGCAGTAACGTTGCTAGCGTTGAAGCAGTGACGTTGCTCAGCGAGGGAAGCAGTAACGTTGCGAGCGGTCAGCAGTGACGTTGCGAGCGGTGGAGGGTTTATGAAAGCACTAGTACTCACTCTAGGAAAAACGCTAGAAAACGCACTATAAAGATCGCTTGGGAACTATCGCTTGGCACTCGGGGCCCCCCATAGTGGGTGGTGACCATTAAAGTCTCCTAAAATACAGAAAGGTGGAGGTATCTGTATGATGAGGTCTTCAAGTTCTTTTAAACAGTATGTATGGTTTGGCTGCAAGTAAATTGACACAAGTGTTAATGAAATATGGAGCGTTATAAGAACAGCAACAGCTTCTATTTCAGTTTGCAGTGGGATATGCTTTGTTGGGATCTTTGAATTTATCAGAATTGCAACACTACCATGGGCAGCAGTTGCTGTATTACGGTCTCTTCGATAAAGACAATAGTTCTTTATCGAAGGAGAAATTTGTGAAGTTAAGTAAGTTTCTTGGAGACAAAGAGCAACTGGCGAATACCGATTTATCAGGTCATGAATATCGTCTGTATTGCAACGAAAGCCTCTGCAGTTCCATTGCAAAATACAAGGCATTATTTGTGTTTAACTGATGGAGCTGTATCTGACTGTTTTTTGAAGGTGACTGGCTTATGACGTTCTAATTTTGATTTATCTTTTTTGGAGAAAACTGGCCGACCAGTGTCCATTTCTTCTTCTTCAGCGTGAATTTCTAAAATTGGTTCTTCCTGTATAGATGTGCTATCTGTATCCATGGTTGTGTTCTGGGTATTTTTCATTGCATTTGAGTTTGTAATATCGGACGTAGTAGTACTCATTGGAGGAGGAGATGCTGCTGGTATTGTCAGAGGAGTATTATTTGCCTGGTCTGAGACTTTGGGCTGTTGTTTGCGTACACTTGGTTGTTTCTCAGAGAGGACAGTTCTAGCCCAATCAGAAATTGATTTATTAGTGGAAACGGTGACATCTGTTTGAGTGGAGACTGTTTCATATTTTTTTACTGCATTGGCATAGGTTAAATTTTTGTTTATAGTAGGTGTAACTTGTTTTCTTGCTTCTTGGTAGCTGACTTTATTCTCAACCTTGTATTTTACGATTTTTTTCTCTGTTTTCCATTTTTCGCAAGTTTTGGAATATGCAGGGTGGTCACCTTTGCAGTTAGCGCACGTCATTTTTGTAGCCGAACAGTCACTTTGATTGTGTTCAGATTTTGATTTGATTTGATTTGGTTTTTTATGGCGCATTGGCAGCTAAGGCCATAATGCGCCAAGTCAAATTTTAAAACGCTACTAAACATTTTGGTAGCCAAAGCTACCACGTCAAGTAATAAATCATTGTCAAAAGATGTATAGTAAAAGTATAAAAAGTGTAAACCTTAGATTCTTTTATAAAAATTAATAGACTGTAAAAAGTTAAAAACGTCAGACATATTGTCTCTGTCACCTATAATGTGACTGAGTGTAAATGGCTCAGTCACATTAGTAAAAACGGTAAAATACAAACGTCGCGCTTCTATAAAATCAGGACATTCTATTAAAATATGACTAACGGTTAAAATAACATTACATATCTCGCACATAGGTGGGTCATCCGCCCTCAGCAAGTAGGAATGGGTTAGATGACTATGACCTATGCGGAGCCGAGCAAGAACAACTTCCTCTCTTCGGACCCTGCGTAGACTGGACTGCCATTGCGCAATTACAGGCTTAATGCGATGTAATTTATTTGTGGCCTGTCCGTGCCAAGAATCTTGCCATTGGGAGAGTAATTTAGAACGTATTATTTGCCTGTAGTCTGTATAGGGGACTGACAGGCAATGATTATCCAGGGAAATGGCTGATTTAGCAGCGGCATCAGCCGATTCATTTCCCCGGATCCCAATGTGGCTTGGGATCCAGCAAAAGCGAATATCATATTCCAATTCTATGAGAGAAAAAAGAATCTGCCGGATCCTGGACAGGATCGGATGAGGATTAAAACTCACCGATACCAGAGCCTGTAACGCGCTTGATGAATCGCAATAAATCATATACCTCTGGTAGTCGCAATTTTTAATGTGATCTAGGGCTGTTTGTATTGCATGCAACTCTGCAGTATAAATGCTAGTTTCTTGTGGGATCTTATAGGATATTGTTTTGTGAGGGAACACAACAGCAGATCCCACATGACATTCTAACTTTGAGCCATCTGTATAGATTGGCAGAAAGTCAGAATACTGCTGTCGATGTACTGCAAAGAGTTGCTGGTAGACAGATGGCGGTGTAGTAGCCTTCTCCCAGATCTTAAGGGAGAAGTCGCAAGTTGGAAAATGAGCATGCCAGGGTGGAAAGAATTGCCTTGGTGACTGGGCAACATTGTCTACCGTCAAGTTCAGCTCATTCAGCAGCCCTTGAATGCGAATACCAAAAGGTTTGTTGGCAGTCCGACGGGTGTTGTAGAGATTTTCCCAACGCGGCTCAAACACGGATGGCCACGTGGGATGATCGGGCAGGGATTTTAATTTGAATGCATACTGTAAGGACAACTGCTTACGTCGAAGAGACAGAGATGGTTCATTTGCTTCGACGTAAAGGCTTTGGACAGGAGATGTGCGAAATGCTCCAGTGGCTGTCCGGATGGCTTGATGGTGGATTGGATCTAACCACCGAAGTGCACTATCTCTAGCAGAACCATAAACCTGAGACCCATAGTCGAGTTTGGAACGGACAAGTGCTCGGTAAAGGCGAAGAAGGGTAGAACGATCTGCGCCCCATGAAGTTGATGAAAGGGCACGAAGGATGTTAAGCCCTTTGACACATCTTGTCCTCAGCTGACGAATGTGTTGTAAAAATGTCAGCTTTTTGTCGAAAATAAGTCCAAGGAATTTGAATTCTGCTACAACTGGGATGTTATTTTGCCCAAGCCTTAATTCTGGGTCAGGATGAAGGTTACGTTTGCGACAGTAGTGTACACAAACGGTCTTCTGTGGTGAAAATCTGAACCCATTAGCCAAAGACCAAGCTGTGAGACGATCAATGGTTTTCTGCAGTTGCCTTTCAATGACCCTCATATTGCATGAATTGCAAAATATGGCAAAGTCGTCTACATAGAGGGCATTGTTTACAGTGGGTGGAAGTTGTTCTGTGATAGAGTTTATTTTGATTGCGAAAAGCGTAACACTTAGAACGGATCCTTGTGGGACTCCCTCTTCCTGAGAGAAAACTCGAGAGAGGGTGGATCCTAAACGGACTTGAAACTGGCGATTCGAAAGAAAGTTTTTAATAAAAACAGGAAGGTTACCTCTAAGACCAAAGTTATAGAGGTCTTTTAAAATTCCAAATCGCCAGGCTGTGTCGTACGCTTTTTCAATATCAAAGAAAACTGCTACCAAATGCTCGGATTTAATAAAAGCGTCACGAATGGACGTTTCCAATCGGATTAAATGATCCAGAGTGGATCGATTTCTTCGGAAGCCGCACTGTGTCCTGGAAAGCAGACCATTTGTTTCTAAATACCATACAAGGCGTGCATTAACCATTCTTTCCAGGACTTTGCACAAACAGCTTGTCAGAGCAATAGGACGATAATTACTTGGATTTCTAGGATCCTTTCCTGGTTTTGGGAAGGCAAGGACGATTGCTTTCCGCCAGGAGTCCGGAAATTGTTTATTAAGAAAAATTCTGTTAAACAGAATTAAAAGGTGATCCTTACATTGTGGTGTGAGGTGGTTTACCATTTCGTAGTGGATGTCATCGGGCCCCACAGCACTTGCGTGCGTGAGAAAGAGTGCAGCATTTAACTCCTCCTGTGAAAAGGGCTTGTTATACGATTCAAGCCCTTTTGAATAGAAGTTCAGGGGGTTTTTCTCATTTTTCTCTTTCAGGGCCAAAAACTCTGCGGGAAAAGATGTTATTGCAGATATTTTTGCAAATGTTTCCCCTAGAGTATTTGCTACTGCAGTTCGATCTGCAATTGGACATCCGTTATGCTCGAGGATCACAGAAGGGCATGGTGGATATTTTCCCTTCATTTTCCGGATCTTATCCCAGACTACTTTTGAGCTAGCAGCCTGAGTTATGGAAGATGTAAAACGAATCCAAGATTTCCTTTGGCTCTGACGTCGTACATAACGTGCTTTTGCACGTGCACGTTTGAAGGATATTAAATTTTCAGTGGTGGGATATCGGCGGAATATCCCCCACGCTTTGTTTTGCGCTTTTTTTGCTGCCGTGCATTCTGAATTCCACCAAGGTTTGGGGAATAGTGGGAACCGGCTGGATGATTTTGGGATTGCAATTGCAGCTGCTTGGACAATCGTTTCTGTGACATACATGACTGCTTCATTGATTGGCTCCTGACTGACTGTAGTGATGTCAAAGTTTGCCAGATATTGAAAGGCATTCCAGTCAGCCTGATCGATCTTCCACCGCGGTAAACTAAATGGCAGTTGTTGTTGTTGTTGTTGTTGTGGGGGTTTTATGGCGCATAAGCTGCTTTGGCTATAATGCGCCTATTCCTTTATTGTATTAATATATGAGAAATTCTTGTCACATCAGAAAAGGCAGAAAATCAGAAATGACTGAAAACTCCAATTTGTTTCAGAAAGTTAAAAAATTCCGGAATATTTGCATTGTCACCAATGATATTCTCTAGAGTTATTGGTTTTCGAGGGTTAACCAAAGATAGCAGGGTGGTATTTCTGTTTTGTTTATAGTATGGACATTCAATGAGAATGTGTTTCACTGTCAAATTTAGAGAACAATGTGGACACTGTGGTGGATCATCTCCTGTGAGTAAATGAAGATGGGTCAGGTAAGTATGACCTATTCTAGCTCTTGAAAGAATTACTTCTTCCCGCCTTGATGTCCGGACACTGGAGAGCCAGATTTTCGGAACTTGTTTAATCTGTAAGAGTTTATTATTCGTTTGGGAATGCCATAGTGCTGTCCATTCTGATAGGCATGCAGCATGAATCATTAGTGCGTAGTCTGAGGCTGGAACAGGGATATTGGTTAAATCTAAGCTGGTTGGGTTTTTTGCAGCTTTATCAGCCAGTTCATTGCCTAAAATATCAGAATGTGCTGGTATCCAGCAGAAGGTGACCAGTTGGTGGCGTTCTATAATCTTTAGCAATAATTTTCTAATTTCATTTATAACAGGGTGAAACTTGTCTGAGGAATTACACAAAGCCTTGATTGAGCTGAGGGAATCAGTGTAAATTACTGATTTTAAAAAGCAGTCAGGAGAGAGATTTTTTAAAGCTAGTTTAATTGCGAATAATTCAGCTGAAAAGATACTGAATTCAGGAGGAAGGGCTGCTGATACAATTGTATTCGGAAACACTGCAGCTGCTCCAACTTTTGAAATGGATTTAGAGCCATCTGTGTATATTGGTAAAAAATCAATATATTTTTGAGTGTGAACAGCATGAACTTGTCTGATATTTGATGATTGCAAGATATTCTTTCCCCACTGACAGAGGTAAGTGTCACAGGTCGGTATAGGAGGTGGAACCCATGGTGGTTGAGTACAAGTGGCGACTTGTTTTACGGAATGGATGGATACATTCCAAACCTGCAGTAGTTCAAGGAGGCGATGACCAGCTGGTTTTACTATGCTAGGTTTATTTCTGTACAGATTTTCAAATGGCGGATTGAAAAGATATGGCTGAATGGGATGTGAGGCACAACTTTGTATCTTGACAGAGTACTTCAGCAAAAGCAATTTCCTACGTAAAGATAGTGGCGGCTCGTGAGCATCAATGTAAAGGCTATGTGCTGGCGATGTTCTGAATGCGCCAAGTGCAATCCTCAGTGCACTGTGTTGTACTGGATCAAGCCAGCGTAATGCGCTCTTTCTGGCAGAGTCATAAATGGGAGCTCCATAATCAAGACGAGATCTGATTAATGCCCTGTATAATCGAAGAAGGGAGGTACGATCTGCACCCCACGTTTGTGCAGATAAAGCTCTTAGTATGTTTATCTCTTTTAAGCAGGCAGTACGTACTTTTTTAATGTGCTCTAAGAAATTTAGCTTGTTGTCCATGATTAAACCTAGAAATCTAATATTACTAGTGACTGGGATGGAGATATTAGAGATGTAAAGTTCAGGATCCAGATGAAGTTTGCGTTGTCTACAAAAATGGATAGCAACTGTTTTCTGCTGCGAAAGCCTATAGCCGTTAAGACTGGCCCATTGCTGTATTTTATTTAATGATATCTGAAGTTGTCGTTCAATAGTTCTCATATTTTGGGAATGACAGGAGATGGAAAGGTCATCTGCATAAAGGTAAGTTTCTACAGTATTTGGAAGTTGTTTAGTGATAGAATCTGTTCTTAGAGCAAAAAGAGTGGCACTCAGTACTGATCCCTGTGGAACACCTTCTTCCTGAATGAAAGTTGCAGAGAGGGCATGTTGGTATCGTACTTGAAACGATCTAGTGTGTAGAAAATGCTTTATAAATATAGGAAGGTTGCCCCGCAGACCAAGAGAGTAAAGATCTCTTAGTATGCCATGCCGCCAGGTGGTATCAAAAGCCTTCTCTATATCTATGGAAACCATTACTAGATGTTCATGCTTAATAAAGGCATTACGAATGGCAAATTCAGCTTTCACCATAAGGTCCAAGCATGACCTGTTTTGACGAAAGCCATACTGACTATTGCTCATTAACTGTTCTGACTCAATGATCCAGACGAGTCGACAGTGGACAATTTTTTCTAGAATTTTGCTGAGGCAGCTTGAGAGGGATATTGGTCTATAGCTATGGGGATTGGTTGGATCTTTTCCAGGTTTTAAGAATGCCAAAACAGTAGAATGATGCCAAGAAGTTGGATAGACATTTTCTAGAAAAATACGATTGTAAAAGAGCAGAAGGAGATGCAATGCTCTGTCATCAAGATGTTGTAGCATGGCGTAATAGATTCCGTCTGGTCCGGCAGCACCATTGTGAGCTGTTCCGATAGCATGTAAGAGTTCGGAATATTGTAGAGGTTTGTTATACGGCAGAAGAAGAGCAGTTTGGAAGTTAATAGAGTGCTGTTCTGCAGTGTTTTTAATTCTCTGGAAAAGTGGAGTGTAAGCTGCTTCCGCTGAGATTTCAGCAAATGTGTTGCCCAAAGCATTTGCGATATCTAAAGGACTAGATAGATCTTGCCCATTATAGGACAGAATTGGTGAAGGTACGGTAGGAAACTTACCAGAAAGTTGTCTAATTTTTTTCCATATTATTTTTGTGTCAGTGTTTTTGTTAATGCTTGATGCAAAACGGATCCAGGATTCTTTCTTGGCTTGCCTTTGTATGAAGCGTGCTTTTGCCTTTAACGTCTTATAATTAATTAGATTGGGTGTTGTTGGATATTTCCGAAACAAATTCCAGGCTTTATTTTTTGCTTTTTTGGCTTTTGTGCATTGCTCATTCCACCAATAATTATAATGCTCACGAACCGAGGGATTTGACAGTGGTATTGTGTCTTTAGCTACATTTAGGAGATGTGACGTGATGTATTCTGTCACATCATCGATAGGCTTGAGACGGATTTTTTGCTCATCAAGAGATATTGATGACCGGAATTTTGCCCAGTTTGCTCGGGCAAATTTCCATTTTCTGAAGGGTTGAGCTGGAGGGGCCTGTGCTATTAATAGGTTGCATACGATTGGGAAGTGATCGCTACCCATTGGATCATTTAAAACATACCACTCTATGGTCGGGACCAGTAATGGAGAACAAATGGAGAGATCTATGGCTGAGGTATGTCCATTTGGGAGCTGAACGTAAGTGTGTGTGCCAGTATTGAGTATAGTGAGGTTTACTGCCTCTATTAGGCTCTCAACGAGTTGACCTCGTCTATCTAATTTAGGATCGCCCCATAAGGGGTGGTGCCCATTGAAGTCCCCTAACATACAGAGAGGTGGAGGTATCTGTATAAGGAGATCTTCAAGATCTTTTAAACAATAGGTACGGTTTGGCTGTAAGTAGATTGATACTAATGTTATTTCAATATGGAGCATTATACGCACAGCAACGGCTTCTATTTCAGTTTGAAGTGGAATATGTTTAGATGGGGTCTTTGAATTTATCAGGATTGCTACACCACCATGGGCAGCATTTGCTGTGTTACGATCTCTTCGATAAAGGCAATAGTTCTTTATCGAAGGAGAAATTTGTGAAGTTAAGTAAGTTTCCTGAAGACAAAGGGCAACTGGAGAAAATCTATTTATTAGATCTTGGATATCGACTGTATTGCAACGAAAGCCTCTGCAGTTCCATTGTAAAATACAAGGCATTATTTGTGTTTAGTTGATGGAGCTGATTCTGACTGCTTTTTGAAAGTGACTGGTTTATGGCGTTCCAATTTGTGTTTGTCTTTTTTTTGGAAGACTGGCCGACCAGTGTCCATGTCTTCCTCTTCGGCATGGATTTCTAAAAGAGGATCTTCCTCTATAGATGTTCCATCTGTTTCCATTGTTGTGTCTCGAATATTTTTGATTATATTTGAATTTGTATTACATGGTGTGGTAGCACCCATTGGAGGAGGAGTTTCCGCTGGTATTGTAAGAGGAGTATTATTTGCTTGGTCTGCGAGTTTGGGTTGTTGTTTACGTACATTTGGTTTTTCCTCAGAGAGGACAGTTCTAGCCCAATCTGAAATGGAAATATTAGTAGGAACTGTAACAATAGTTTGAGTAGAGACTGTTTGGTATTTTTTAACTGCATTGGCATAGGAAATATTTTTATTCATAGTAGGTAACACTAGTCTTCTCGCTTCTGGGTAACTCACTTTGTTCTCGACCTTGTATTTTACAATTTGTTTCTCCGTTTTCCATTTTTCACAACTTCTGGAATAGGCAGGATGATCACCTTTACAATTTGGACAGGTCATTTTTGTTGTCGTACAGTCACTTTGTATGTGATCCGAGGAACCACAGTTGGGGCAGACAGGAACTCCTCTGCATACAGTTTGTGAGTGACCATACTTTTGACATTTAAAACATCTTAAAGGATTGGGAATGTACGGGCGGATACGGCAAAGTAAATAACCTGCTTTTACAGAGCACGGTAAGTTGGGCGTATTAAAAGTGAGAATAATGTTTCTGGTTGGGATAAGTTCATTATCTTTTTTAGTCATTATACGTTTGGCTTGAATTACATTTTGTCCCTGCAGCTCTTGGGTAATTTCTTCCTCTGTGACATTTAACAGGTCCCAACTGGATATGACACCCTTTGATGAATTTAGGGTTGCATGAGGAGATATTTTTACCGGAATTCCCGCAAAGTTTGTTAACTGTAAGAGTTTCTCCGAATGCCTGTGGTTCGTAGTTTCCACTAGCAGGTCTCCTGATTGTAATCTCTTGACAGTCTTAGGAGATCCTGCAATACCTTCGAGATGTTTTTGTATTACGAAGGGAGACAGTTTGCTCATTGGCTGACTAGTAAGGGAGTGGAAAATTAAAAAGGATGGGCAGGGTTGCTCCATCTGATTAGTCCTCTGTCTCTTTGGACGATCATTTTCTAAGTCGTGATTGGGGTCATGATTGTCTGTTCTTGAGCTCGAAGGCTCTAACGGTGGATAATTATTTTTATCCATAATGGCTCCTTTTCGCCCTGGGGGTTTGTCTTTACCGCCCAGGTTACCGGCCCCGCCACGGGGAGGCAGGAGCAGTGCCGCTTTGTGGCCAAGCGTAGAGTTAGTACAGTTAGTAAATCTAAATTAAAGAAAAAGGTGATTTCCTTCTTCTGGGCTCTCTTCTTATTTCTTATAAGAGACTAGAGCTACTTAACAGAAAATTTAATAATTGCAAGAGAAAACAAAGAAAAACTTAGTCGCTGGGAAGAAAAACGCTTGATAGACGCACAATAATCACTTGGCCACGGAAACGCTTGGCACCCGGGGCCACTAAATGGCAGACAGGGTCTACCATTAGTTAGGGTTGTTATCACGGGGAAGTGATCGCTTCCATATGGATTTTCTTCTACCTCCCAAGTAAGTGAAGGAAGGAGAGAAGGGGAGCAGATAGAAAGATCAATGGCAGAGAATGTACGGGTAGGCATGTGGAAGAAGGTGTTTGTTCCCACATTTAGGAGGGAGAGATCATTGTCAGTGAGCATATGCTCTATGACTCGTCCCCTTCCATTGATGTCAGCACTACCCCACAGAGTGTTATGTCCATTGAAATCCCCAAGAATTAAACAAGGGGAGGGCAATTGCATGATAAGATCATCAAGGTCTTTCTGGGGGATGTCAATCCCAGGTGGCAAATAAACAGAGCAGACAGTTAATAAGAACCCCACTGTAAGGCGAATTGCTACAGCTTCAATGCTAGTTGTAAGCTGCAAAGCCTGAAATGGGATCTGGTTGCCGACGAGGATTGCGACTCCTCCGTGGGCAGACCCATCCACAATTCTATCCTTACGAATGATGGTAATGTTATACATGGTGGAGTCATCATTTGCCTTTAAATAAGTCTCCTGTACGCAAAAGCAAACTGGTTTGTGCTTTTGCAGGAGTGCCTTGATGTCGTCAGTATTTTGCCGGAATCCACGACAATTCCACTGTAGGAATTTAGCCATTATTTGGACTTGGTGGGTCCATCAGGCGGCTTCCGAGGTGCTGAGGGCTTAATTTTGTCAGTCTTGGATTTATCTTTCCTGGGGAAGTATGGACGCTGTCCTGTGTCCATTTCTTCCTCAGCAAAGAGTTCCAAAACTGACTCATCATGTACCTCCTTCTGCTCGACATCCATGTTTTCCTGGGTACTAGGTGTTACTTCCCCTTTCTTATTCTTTTCTTTTGCTTTTGTAACTTGTGGAGCATTAGGAGGTATCGATATAGGAGTGGCAGCTGATTGGTCCTTTTGTGCAGGTTTTTGGGAGCTTAAAAGATAACGTGCAATGGGAGTAAATGATTCTTTTGGAGGGACAGACATGTCCGTCTGAGTCCCAATCGAACATCTCCCTGCTACCTTCTGGGCGTAGGTAGGTTTTTTGATGTTAAGAGGTTTCACTGCTTTTCTTGCCTCCTGGTACGATATGTTTAGCTCTGCCTTCAGCCGTTGAATTTCTTTTTCTTCTTTCCACCTCTGGCATGCCCTTGAATAGGCCGGATGTTCTCCCTCACAGTTAATGCAGGTGGGTTTAGTGGCTGAACATGCTGTTGTTTCGTGGTCCTTTGCACCGCACCGGGCGCATGCAAGGACTCCACGGCAGGCCATTTGAGAATGTCCATACTTCTGACATTTAAAACACCGTAAAGGGTTCGGAATGTATGGACGTACTGGACAGTTGATGTATCCAGCTTTAATCTCATCAGGAGGTTTGGGAGAGTTAAAAGTCAGGATAACACTCCTGGTTTTAACAATTTTCCCATCCCTTCGCGCAGTGATTCTCTTGACGGCAGTAACTCCCTGTGGTTGTAATTCGGAGCAGATTTCCTCCTCGGTGACGTCGAGAAGGTCCCACTCCGAAATGACACCTCTCGATGAATTTAGTGTTCTGTGTGGTGTCACTGTTATGGGTATACCTCCGATTGATGTTACTCGGAGTAGATGTTCAGACTGCCCGTCATTTTTTGTTTCAATCAAGAGGTCCCCAGAACGGAGCCTCTTAACTGACTTGGGTGTACCTGCTAACCCATCCAACCCTTTTTGTATAAAAAAGGGCGACATTTTACCAATCGGTGTTTCATTGGTGGAATGCATTATTAAGAACCTTGGGACAGGCCCTGATGGTAGTTCGGTTCGCTGCCTCTTTGTAGCAATAATGCTATCTGCCTCTCCGTCGTTATTTTCAGATAGGGACCGGGTTGGGGCCCCTGAAGGAATACGTTTATCAGGATTCATATAGTTTTTTTAATTGTTCAGTGCCCGGGCTCCCCACCCACCACGGAGCCCAAAGGGACGCCCACTACCCGGCATGCAATAAATGCGCTCGGGAGTGGGACGCCAGGGCTACCCAGACACTATACCCGCACCGCCGCCAGCCTGAATCCTGTCCCTCGGACCATGAGGGTAGGGGCGTGGCATTGACACGGTTGACCCTCGCAGGCGAACCTACTAGCCGATTGATCCTAGCCGGGCCTTCCAGGACCACCCGTCTTGTCGAAGCAGGGGCCAAAGTGGTGTATTGAAGCTGGGCCCCTCAACCACCAGGATCCCCCTTTCCGAATTTCCACGGGTCGCAGCGCACGGCAAACACGCCGGATTCCATTGATGTAAGCCCGGAACCTAGGCTGTGGGCGTTGGATCCCAGTGATGCTAGTCTGGAAGTCCAGCAGCGTCACTGGGAGGTCCCCTCACCACGTACAGGTGCCCACGTCGAGGGGATTGTGTTCAGAGGACCCACAATTGGGGCAGACTGGAACTCCTCTGCACACGGTTTGCGAATGGCCATACTTTTGGCATTTGTAACATCGTAAAGGATTGGGAATATATGGGCGAATGCGGCATAGCAAATAACCTGCTTTTACAGAGGTGGGTAAGTCAGGGGTATTAAACGTGAGGATAATGTTTCTGGTAGGTGTAAGTTGATTGTCTTTTTTAGTCATTATGCGCTTTGCTTCAATGACATTTTGTCCCTGCAGCTCTTGGGTTATTTCTTCCTCGCTGACATTTAGAAGATCCCAACTGGATATCACACCCTTCGATGAATTTAGGGTTGCGTGAGGAGATATTTTTACTGGGATACCAGCAAAATTACTTAGTTGCAAAAGTTTCTCCGAATGTCTGTGGTTATTGGTTTCCACTAATAGGTCTCCTGATTGCAGTCTCTTAACAGTCTTTGGACATCCTGCAATACTTTCCAGATGTTTCTGAATCACAAAGGGAGACAGTTTACTCATAGGTTGACTAGATAGCGAGTGGAAAATTACAAAAGATGGGCAGGGTTGCTCCATCCTATCAGTTTTCAGTCTTTTGGTGTTGTTACCTATATCGTGATTTGTGTCATGGTCATTGTAATTTTCTGCCCTGGAGCTCGAAGGCTCTAATGGTGGATAAGTATTTTTATCCATGTTGGCTCCTTTTGGCCCTGGGGGTTTTTCTTTACCTCCCAGGTTACCGGCCCCGCCACGGGGAGGCAGGAGCAGTGCCACGAGGTGACCAAGCGGCTGTTAGTTGAGTTAGTACTAAAGGAAAAAGAAACAGAAAGGTGTCTTTCCTTTCTGGGCCTTTGCCTACTACTTGTAGAACGAAAGAGCTACTGAAATATAAAATGAAATGAAGAAAACGCTATTCAGAAATAAACAGAATATGTATTGGCAAAAGCTCTTTAGATAGTTCACTTGTATAAACGCACTGAAATCGCTTGGCCACGGAACGCTTGGCACCCGGGGCCGTCCTCTGCTGTAGGAAATTCTGTATGAAGTAAGTATGTATGTAGGAAATTCTGTACTTCGTCATCCCACTGATGACGAAGCCAAAAAGCTTCGAAACGATCGTCTGGGTGGTGGTACTGCTGAAAATAAATAACAGTAGTCTTCTCTACTAGAGAAGCGTTATTTATTTGAAGTAATTCAATAGTAGCTATCTTGTTGTGAAGGCAACCACATTATGAGATACATTTAAAACGATGCCTTCTACGCTACAATCGTAGCTCAAATATATGGGTTAACTATGGTGTATTTACACCGATATTATATAGTTAATTATCAAAACCCATAAGGATTATGCCTAGTGCATTTAATTTTCCAATTACATTACCACCACACCCTTCTGGCATCTCTCATAATGTGGATATAACTTCGCAACTGAGATGGCTTGTTGTATTATCTGGGTACCTGCCCGCCCACTGATGACGAAGCCAAAAAGCTTCGAAACGATAGTCTGGGTGGTGGTACTGCTGAAAATAAATAACAGTGCTGAAAATAAATAACAGTAGTCTTCTCTACTAGAGAAGCGTTATTTATTTGAAGTAATTCAATAGTAGCTATCTTGTTGTGAAGGCAACCACATTATGAGATACATTTAAAACGATGCCTTCTACGCTACAATCGTAGCTCAAATATATGGGTTAACTATGGTGTAAGGTATAGGTGTAAGGTGTATTTAGTGTCAGACGGCACCAGGGGTTTCCCCCATCTCCGTGTTGCTTTCATTGTGGGTGTACCAGTTCACTGGGAAATGCCAGAGATTTAAAAGTGTGTGGGCTTTGTATCTGTGTGATGTCGTGTACCGTTGTTCATCTGGTCGTTTAGCCGCTGGACCCCTGCTGAGGCCCAACGTTGCCCCACCTTCGCCCCGTGGAGGCAGACCAGGAACCCAGTAGTTTTAGTTTCACTCTGGCAGGTCCTGCCACCTAATTTCCTGAGATTTCAGAGGCTAGGACCTAAAAAAAAAAAAAAAAAAAAAAAAAAAAAAACGCGCGCGCTCTTTTATATGCACGTACGTACAGACTGAGACATATATCCATCATCGTCGGTTTGATGATCGTTAGGTGAGGGGGATAATGCTTGCATAATAACGGCCGAAAGAATGGCCGAACGGGAATTTTGACATAATTAAGTTTTTGTGTGTAGGACATTCGCTAGCATAAAGATAGAGTGGGTGGGAGACTGAAGGCTGGGGGGGTTAAGGCAGAAATATGGGGATGATAGAGTAGGCAACCCCAGAAGTCAGTGAGGCATGCCCATGCCTCACCAGGAGAAAGCCGGGGGCGCCGGGGGGACCGTCCCACCACCGGCGCAGGGGAGGGGGTGGAAAGGCACCAGGCAAGGGAGCCCGGTGAGCTGAAGAACAGATGTTCTTTGGTTATAATGGTAGTGGGTTGTGGGCTGCGGCCATTTGGTTTCTCCTCGTCCTCCTCCTCGTGAACAGTGCCTGTGCATAATCCGAGAAGGCTTGATACTCCTCCTTCGTGTCTAGGAGGTGGTGTTCTTGTCCCTGTGGCAAGTAGTGGATTCTGGTGAGTAAAACACCACGTAGGTCTTCATAGAGCCTGCAGTCATACATTAGGTGCTGCCAGCTCTCCAGCCCCCCGCAAGTGCAAGTTGGATCAACCTGAATCCCAAGTAGAGACAGTTTGGCATTAATAGCTCCGTGTCCAGTTAAGAGGTACGTTGCTTGTAGACCTGGGGAGAACCAGTTGGGTGAGGTTGGGTAGTTTTGTTCAATATTGGGTAGAAATTTCTTTGTGATCTCTCCCTTTTGAGAGTTGCTCCACCTTTCCTGCCATGCCTGCTGCAGGTGAGTTTGTATCCTCTTCTTTTCCACATTTCTGTTATATTATATAGTATGAAGTAAGGTAAGTGACCTCTCAGATCCAGGGAATGAAGATCTCTCAGTATGCCAAAACGCCAAGTGGTGTCAAATGCTTTCTCTATATCGAGACATGCCATGACGAGATGCTTATTTTGAATAAATGCATTCCTAATATTTGTTTCTGCTTTGATCATAAGATCCAGTGATGATCGGTTTTTCCTGAAACCAAATTGATTATCAGATATCATGTTTTGGGAATCAAGGTACCATGTCAGTCTACGGTGTATTATTTTTTCTAGGGTTTTACTTAAGCAGCTGGTGAGAGAAATGGGTCTATAATTATTAGGCATAGAGAGATCTTTCCCTGGTTTGGGTATTGCCAGTACAAAAGAGTGACGCCAGGAACTGGGGAATGACTGTTCCATGAAGATGCGATTATAGAATGTCAGAAGGGAAGATAGCGATTTATTATCTAGATGTTGCAGCATTATGTTGTATATTCCATCAGGGCCAGCAGCGCTGTTCCTTGCAGTGGATAGAGCCTCTTGAAGTTCTAGCATAGTGAGTGGTTGATTGTACGGTAGAGACGATTTGGTTCTGAAATTAAGCTGGAATTTTTCAGCTGAAGTCTTAATCTTCTGAAAAGATGGTTCGTATGCCGTTGATTGAGATAACTGTGCAAATACTGCGCCTAGGGCATCTGCAATCTCTGCAGGAGTAGACATTTCCAGCCCATTCCAGGTGATAAGTGGGGAGGACAATGGGTGAAATTTTCCATTTAATTGCCTGATTTTTTTCCATATAATTCTGACGTCAGTATTTTTATTAATTTCAGTTGCGAATCTAATCCAAGAGTCTTTTTTTGCTTTCTTCCTAATATGTCGGGCCTTAGCTCTAAGTGTTTTGTAGTTTATCAGATTAGCAGTGATAGGGTATTTGCGGAACAAGTTCCAAGCACGGTTTTTTTCTTTTTTTGCATTTCTACAGTCCTCATTCCACCAGTAGTTTCTGTTTCTGCGGATGCTTGTCTGTGTTTGTGGAATGGCAATAGATGCAGCTACTAGGATCTGTTTTGTAATATGGTTGGCAGCCTTGTCAATTGGGTGATATTCAATGGTCTGGTTGTCAAAGGATACGTGGGAAGCATACTTTGTCCAATCTGCCTTAGAAAATTTCCATTTTGTGCTGGTTTCTGAAGTTATGCAGAGTGAAGTTTGTATTTTACAGATTATTGGGTAGTGGTCACTACTGAGTGGATCGTCCAGAGCAGTCCACTCAATATTAGGAAAGAGGATAGGAGAGCAGATGGATAGGTCTATTGCAGAGACTGATCCGGTTGGGAGATGGAAATATGTTGGTGAGCCTGTATTTAATATGGTTAGATTTTGTCTGTCGACAAGCATTTTAATGAGCTGTCCTCGGGCGTCTATGTTCGGAGATCCCCACAATGGATTGTGTCCATTGAAATCGCCCAGTAAACAGAATGGGGTTGGCAGCTGCACAATGAGATCTTGAAGTTCTTGAAAGGTACAAGGGTATGTGTGGTATGGTTGTTTATTGGCGCATTAGCTGCTATGGCTATAGTGCGCCTATTCGTAGTTATATCAGAAAATAATAAAGAACGTAACAATTCAAATTCATTTCAGTTCTGAGAGCTATTCATAAAAGATTATACACTCTAATTTGTTTCAGAAAGCAGAAAAGTTCCTTAATATTTGCCTCCTCTCCTATGATATGATGTAGTGTCAGCGGTTCTTGAAGATTAGCCAGATTTTGAAGTGTTGAAGTACGATGTGGTTGATAGTGTGGACAGTCAATCAAAATATGTTTGACTGTTAGATGTTCAGAGCAGTGTGAACACTGTGGAGGATCATTGCCGGTAAGTAAATGGAGGTGAGTCAGATGGGTATGCCCTATTCTTATCCGTGCGAGTACCACTTCTTCTCGCCGAACTGTCTGAGTGCATGAGTGCCATAATTTTGGGTCCTGTTTCAATTGAAAAAGTTTGTTATTTGTTTCTTTATGCCATAGCGCTGTCCACTGTGCATGGTATGCTGTTTGAATTATGATATTATAATCAGATGCTGGGAAAGGTACAAGGATAACTGGGTGGCAGATAGATAAAAACTAGTGTTAGGCTAATGCCAATCGCTATTCGCGTGGCAACAGCTTCAATCGTAGTTTGTAGCGGAATGCATTTACAAGGGACTCGTGAATCTACGAGTATGGCTACCCCTCCATGAGCATTTGTGGTTGTAGGTCTGTCTTGCCGAAAGAGAGTATAATTTTTTATCGAGGGAGACAACTGAGATGTTAAATATGTCTCTTGTAAGCAGATTCCAATTGGATTATGGTTCATGATTATTTCGTGGATGTCGTCAATATTGCTGCGAAAGCCTCTGCAATTCCATTGTACGATGTTTTTCATTGTTTGGATTTATATGAAGTAGCTGCATCTGTCTGTTTTTTGGAGATCTGTTTCAGGCGGTCAGCTTTCATTTTCTCTCTCTTTGAAAAAACAGGTCTGGTTTCTATTTCGTCTTCTGGATGAATTTCCAGAATGGTTTCATTTTCTTTTTGATTGCAAGCTTGATTTGATTTGATTTGATTTGGTTTTTTATGGCGCATTGGCAGCTAAGGCCATAATGCGCCAAGTCAAATTTTAAAACGCTACTAAACATTTTGGTAGCCAAAGCTACCACGTCAAGTAATAAATCATTGTCAAAAGATGTATAGTAAAAGTATAAAAAGTGTAAACCTTAGATTCTTTTATAAAAATTAATAGACTGTAAAAAGTTAAAAACGTCAGACATATTGTCTCTGTCACCTATAATGTGACTGAGTGTAAATGGCTCAGTCACATTAGTAAAAACGGTAAAATACAAACGTCGCGCTTCTATAAAATCAGGACATTCTATTAAAATATGACTAACGGTTAAAATAACATTACATATCTCGCACATAGGTGGGTCATCCGCCCTCAGCAAGTAGGAATGGGTTAGATGACTATGACCTATGCGGAGCCGAGCAAGAACAACTTCCTCTCTTCGGACCCTGCGTAGACTGGACTGCCATTGCGCAATTACAGGCTTAATGCGATGTAATTTATTTGTGGCCTGTCCGTGCCAAGAATCTTGCCATTGGGAGAGTAATTTAGAACGTATTATTTGCCTGTAGTCTGTATAGGGGACTGACAGGCAATGATTATCCAGGGAAATGGCTGATTTAGCAGCGGCATCCGCCGATTCATTTCCCCGGATCCCAATGTGGCTTGGGATCCAGCAAAAGCGAATATCATATTCCAATTCTATGAGAGAAAAAAGAATCTGCCGGATCCTGGACAGGATCGGATGAGGATTAAAACTCACCGATACCAGAGCCTGTAACGCGCTTGATGAATCGCAATAAATCATATACCTCTGGTAGTCGCAATTTTTAATGTGATCTAGGGCTGTTTGTATTGCATGCAACTCTGCAGTATAAATGCTAGTTTCTTGTGGGATCTTATAGGATATTGTTTTGTAAGGGAACACAACAGCAGATCCCACATGACATTCTAACTTTGAGCCATCTGTATAGATTGGCAGAAAGTCAGAATACTGCTGTCGATGTACTGCAAAGAGTTGCTGGTAGACAGATGGCGGTGTAGTAGCCTTCTCCCAGATCTTAAGGGAGAAGTCGCAAGTTGGAAAATGAGCATGCCAGGGTGGAAAGAATTGCCTTGGTGACTGGGCAACATTGTCTACCGTCAAGTTCAGCTCATTCAGCAGCCCTTGAATGCGAATACCAAAAGGTTTGTTGGCAGTCCGACGGGTGTTGTAGAGATTTTCCCAACGCGGCTCAAAAACGGATGGCCACGTGGGATGATTGGGCAGTTGCAGGGATTTTAATTTGAATGCATACTGTAAGGACAACTGCTTTCGTCGAAGAGACAGAGATGGTTCATTTGCTTCGACGTAAAGGCTTTGGACAGGAGATGTGCGAAATGCTCCAGTGGCTGTCCGGATGGCTTGATGGTGGATTGGATCTAACCACCGAAGTGCACTATCTCTAGCAGAACCATAAACCTGAGACCCATAGTCGAGTTTGGAACGGACAAGTGCTCGGTAAAGGCGAAGAAGGGTAGAACGATCTGGGCCCCATGAGGTTGATGAAAGGGCACGAAGGATGTTAAGCCCTTTGACACATCTTGTCCTCAGCTGACGAATGTGTTGTAAAAATGTCAGCTTTTTGTCGAAAATAAGTCCAAGGAATTTGAATTCTGCTACAACTGGGATGTTATTTTGCCCAAGCCTTAATTCTGGGTCAGGATGAAGGTTACGTTTGCGACAGTAGTGTACACAAACGGTCTTCTGTGATGAAAATCTGAACCCATTAGCCAAAGACCAAGCTGTGAGACGATCAATGGTTTTCTGCAGTTGCCTTTCAATGACCCTCATATTGCATGAATTGCAAAATATGGCAAAGTCGTCTACATAGAGGGCATTGTTTACAGTGGGTGGAAGTTGTTCTGTGATAGAGTTTATTTTGATTGCGAAAAGCGTAACACTTAGAACGGATCCTTGTGGGACTCCCTCTTCCTGAGAGAAAACTCGAGAGAGGGTGGATCCTAAACGGACTTGAAACTGGCGATTCGAAAGAAAGTTTTTAATAAAAACAGGAAGGTTACCTCTAAGACCAAAGTTATAGAGGTCTTTTAAAATTCCAAATCGCCAGGCTGTGTCGTACGCTTTTTCAATATCAAAGAAAACTGCTACCAAATGCTCGGATTTAATAAAAGCGTCACGAATGGACGTTTCCAATCGGATTAAATGATCCAGAGTGGATCGATTTCTTCGGAAGCCGCACTGTGTCCTGGAAAGCAGACCATTTGTTTCTAAATACCATACAAGGCGTGCATTAACCATTCTTTCCAGGACTTTGCACAAACAGCTTGTCAGAGCAATAGGACGATAATTACTTGGATTTCTAGGATCCTTTCCTGGTTTTGGGAAGGCAAGGACGATTGCTTTCCGCCAGGAGTCCGGAAATTGTTTATTAAGAAAAATTCTGTTAAACAGAATTAAAAGGTGATCCTTACATTGTGGTGTGAGGTGTTTTACCATTTCGTAGTGGATGTCATCGGGCCCCACAGCACTTGCGTGCGTGAGAAAGAGTGCAGCATTTAACTCCTCCTGTGAAAAGGGCTTGTTATACGATTCAAGCCCTTTTGAATAGAAGTTCAGGGGGTTTTTCTCATTTTTCTCTTTCAGGGCCAAAAACTCTGCGGGAAAAGATGTTATTGCAGATATTTTTGCAAATGTTTCCCCTAGAGTATTTGCTACTGCAGTTCGATCTGCAATTGGACATCCGTTAGGCTCGAGGATCACAGAAGGGCATGGTGGATATTTTCCCTTCATTTTCCGGATCTTATCCCAGACTACTTTTGAGCTAGCAGCCTGAGTTATGGAAGATGTAAAACGAATCCAAGATTTCCTTTGGCTCTGACGTCGTACATAACGTGCTTTTGCACGTGCACGTTTGAAGGATATTAAATTTTCAGTGGTGGGATATCGGCGGAATATCCCCCACGCTTTGTTTTTTGCTTTTTTTGCTGCTGTGCATTCTGAATTCCACCAAGGTTTGGGGAATAGTGGGAACCGGCTGGATGATTTTGGGATTGCAATTGCAGCTGCTTGGACAATCGTTTCTGTGACATACATGACTGCTTCATTGATTGGCTCCTGACTGACTGTAGTGATGTCAAAGTTTGCCAGATATTGAAAGGCATTCCAGTCAGCCTGATCGATCTTCCACCGCGGTAAACTAAATGGCAGACAGGGTCTACCATTAGTTAGGGTTGTTATCACGGGGAAGTGATCGCTTCCATATGGATTTTCTTCTACCTCCCAAGTAAGTGAAGGAAGGAGAGAAGGGGAGCAGATAGAAAGATCAATGGCAGAGAATGTACGGGTAGGCATGTGGAAGAAGGTGTTTGTTCCCACATTTAGGAGGGAGAGATCATTGTCAGTGAGCATATGCTCTATGACTCGTCCCCTTCCATTGATGTCAGCACTACCCCACAGAGTGTTATGTCCATTGAAATCCCCAAGAATTAAACAAGGGGAGGGCAATTGCATGATAAGATCATCAAGGTCTTTCTGGGGGATGTCAATCCCAGGTGGCAAATAAACAGAGCAGACAGTTAATAAGAACCCCACTGCAAGGCGAATTGCTACAGCTTCAATGCTAGTTGTAAGCTGCAAAGCCTGAAATGGGATCTGGTTGCCGACGAGGATTGCGACTCCTCCGTGGGCAGACCCATCCACAATTCTATCCTTACGAATGATGGTAATGTTATGCATAGTGGGGTCATCATTTGCCTTTAAATAAGTCTCCTGTACGCAAAAGCAAACTGGTTTGTGCTTTTGCAGGAGTGCCTTGATGTCGTCAGTATTTTGCCGGAATCCACGACAATTCCACTGTAGGAATTTAGCCATTATTTGGACTTGGTGGGTCCATCAGGCGGCTTCCGAGGTGCTGAGGGCTTAATTTTGTCAGTCTTGGATTTATCTTTCCTGGGGAAGTATGGACGCTGTCCTGTGTCCATTTCTTCCTCAGCAAAGAGTTCCAAAACTGACTCATCATGTACCTCCTTCTGCTCGACATCCATGTTTTCCTGGGTACTAGGTGTTACTTCCCCTTTCTTATTCTTTTCTTTTGCTTTTGTTACTTGTGGAGCATTAGGAGGTATCGATATAGGAGTGGCAGCTGATTGGTCCTTTTTGTTGTTGTTGTTGTTGTTGTTGTTCTGGAGGCTTAATGGCACATAAGCTGCTAAGGCTATAATGTGCCTATTCACTTATTATATTAAAACATAAGTTTTCCCTAGATCAAAAGAAAATCTGAAATCAGAAATAATTGAAAAGCCCAGTTTGCCGGAGAAAGTCAAAAAATTCGGAAATATTTGCCTTATCACCAATGAGATTTTCAAGAGTTACTGGTTTATGAAGGTTAACCAATGATATCAAGGATGAAGTTCTGGCTTGTTTATAATAAGGGCAGTCAATAAGAATATGTTTTACAGTCAAATTATTAGAACAATGTGTACATTGTGGTGGGTCATCACCTGTGAGTAAATGAAGGTGGGTCAGATGGGAATGTCCTATTCTTGCCCTTGAAAGGACTACTTCTTCTTGTCTCGATGTACGGATACTGGAGCGCCAAATTTTTGGATCATGTTTAAACTGAAAGAGTTTATTATTAGTCTGAGAGTGCCAGAGTGCTGTCCACTGTGATAGGCAAGCAGCATGAACGGTTAGTGCATAATCTGATGCTGGAACAGGGATATTGGTTAAATCAAATGTAGTTGGGTTTTTTGCAGCTTTATCAGCCAGTTCATTGCCTAAAATACCGGAGTGGGCTGGAATCCAGCAAAAAGTGACCAGTTGGTTGCGTTCTTTAATTTGCAGTAATAAGCTTCTGATTTCATCAAGAACAGGGTGAACTTTATCTGAGGAATTACATAATGACATGATTGAGCTGAGTGAATCAGTGTAAATAACTGATTTTAAGGAACTGTCAGAATAGAGATTTTCTAAAGCTAGTTTAATTGCATATAATTCAGCAGAAAATATACTAAATTCTGATGGAAGGGAAACTGATACAGTTGTATTCGGAAACACTGCAGCTGCTCCAACATTTGAATTAGATTTAGAGCCATCTGTATAAATTGGGGAGAAATCAGTATATCTTTGAGTGTGAACTGCATGAATTTGGTTGACATTTGATGCTTGCAAAGTATTCTTTCTCCATTGACAAAGGTAAGTGTCACAGGTTGGAAGAGGAGGAGGAGCCCATGGCGGCTGAGTATAAGTTGCCACTTGCTTTATGGAATGGATGGAAATATTCCAAACTTGCACCAATTCAAGAAGGCGAAGACCAGCTGGCTTTACTATACTAGGTTTGTTTCTGTATAGGATTTCTAATGGTGGGTTGAAAAGGTATGACTGAACGGGATGAGAGGCACAACTTTGTATCTTGACAGCATATTTGAGTAACAGTGTTTTCCTGCGTAAAGTTAGTGGGGGCTCATGAGCATCAATGTAGAGACTATGTGCTGGCGACGTTCTGAATGCACCAGTTGCAATTCTCAAAGCACTGTGCTGAATTGGATCAAGCCAGCGTAATGCGCTCTTTCTGGCAGAATCATAGATTGGAGCACCATAATCAAGACGGGATCTGATTAATGCCCTGTATAAACGGAGAAGCGAGGTACGATCTGCACCCCACGTTTGGGCAGATAAAGCTCTGAGTCTGTTTAACTTCTTTAGACATGACGTCCGTACATTTTTAATATGATCTAGGAAATTTAACTTGTTGTCTAGGATTAATCCAAGAAATCTGATGTTGCTGGTGACTGGGACAACGATGTTAGAAATTTGAAGTTCGGGATCTGGATGAAGTTTGCGTTGTCTACAGAAGTGGATGGCAACTGTTTTCTGCTGTGAGAGCCGATAACCATTGAGGCTCGCCCATTGTTGAATTTTATTAAGTGCTATCTGAAGCTGTCTTTCAATAGACCTCATGTTTTGAGAATGACAGGAGATCGAAAAGTCATCTGCATAAAGGTAAGTCTCAACTGTATTTGGAAGCTGCTTAGTGATAGAATCTATTCTCAGAGCAAAGAGAGTGGCACTCAGTACTGATCCCTGTGGAACACCTTCTTCCTGGATGAAAGTTGTGGAAAGGGCATGTTGGTATTGAACTTGAAATGATCTAGTATGTAAGAAGTTCTGAATAAATATAGGAAGGTTGCCTCGTAGTCCGAGAAGGTAAAGGTCACTAAGTATACCATACCGCCAGGTGGTATCAAAAGCCTTCTCTATGTCTATTGAAACCATTACTAGATGTTCACGTTTGACAAAAGCATTACGTATGGCAAATTCAGCCTTGACCATAAGATCTAAGCATGACCTGTTTTGACGGAAGCCATATTGACTACCGCTCATTAGCTGTTCCGACTCAATAATCCAGACGAGTCTTCTGTGGATAATTTTCTCAAGAATTTTGCTGAGGCAGCTTGAGAGAGATATTGGTCTATAGCTATTGGGGTTGGATGGATCTTTTCCAGGTTTCAGGAAAGCCAAAACTGTAGAGTGATGCCAAGTAGCTGGAAAAACATTTTCTAAAAAAATGCGATTGTAAAAGACCAGGAGGCAGCGCAAAGCTTTGTCATCAAGATGTTGTATCATGTTATAATAAATCCCATCTGGCCCGGCAGCACCATTTCGGGCGGTTTTAATGACATGTAAAAGTTCAGAATATTGCAGAGGTTTGTTATATGGGAGAAGACGGGCAGTTTTGAAGTGAATACCATGTTTTTCTTCAGTGTTTTTAATTCTTTGGAATGAGGTAGGATAGGCTGTTGCTGCTGAGATTTCGGCAAAAGTATTGCCCAAAGCATTAGCTATATCTACTGGATTAGAGAGATCTTTCCCATTCCAAGAGAGAATTGGAGAAGGTATGGTAGGAAACTTACCAGACAGCTGTCTAATTTTTTTTCCATATTATTTTGGAATCAGTATTTCTGTGAAAACTTGAGGCAAAACGGATCCAGGATTCTTTCTTTGCTTGCTTTTGTATGAAGCGTGCTTTTGCCCTTAATTTCTTGTAATTAATGAGATTCACTGTGCTCGGACATTGCCGAAACAAATTCCAGGCTTTATTTTTTTCTCTCTTTGCTGTGGTGCATTTGTCATTCCACCAATAATTATGATGCTTTCGGCCCGGAGGATTTGATAGTGGTATTGTGTTCTTAGCCACATTTAGAAGATGCGACGTGATGTATTCTGTCACTTCATCAATATGTTGGAGGCGGATTTTTTCTTCATCAAGATCGATTGTTGATTGAAATTTTGCCCAGTCTGCTCGGACAAATTTCCACTTTCTGCAGGGCGGAATTGATGGAGTCTTTGCTTTCAGAAAGTTGCATACTATTGGGAAGTGGTCACTGCCCATGGGATCATTTATTACATACCACTCTATGGTTGGGACTAGTACTGGTGAACAAATCGAGAGATCTAGTGCTGACGTGTGTCCTGCTGGGAGCTGTACGTGTGTCGGTGCACCAGTATTGAGTATACTGAAATTTAGTGCCTCTAAAAAGCTTTCAATTAATCGGCCCCGTCTATCCAATTTAGGAGAGCCCCATAATGGGTGGTGCCCGTTAAAGTTCCCTAATATACAGAGAGGTGGAGGTATCTGTATAAAGAGGTCTTCAAGATCTTTTAAAGAGTAAATACGGTTTGGTGGCAGGTAGATTGAGACAAGTGTTATTGCATTATGGAGAGTTATGCGAACAGCAACAGCTTCAATTTCAGTTTGGAGTGTGATATGCCTAGTTGGGATCTTCGAGTTTACTAGGATTGCTACACCACCATGGGCAGCATTAGCGGTATTTCGATCTCTTCGATAAAGGCAATAGTTCTTTATCGAAGGAGAAATTTGTGAGGTCAGGTAAGTTTCCTGTAGACAGAAGGCAGCTGGAGAAAATCGGTTAATTAGGTATTTAACATCGTCAGTGTTGCGACGAAAACCTCTGCAATTCCATTGTAAGATACTGTGGTTCATTTAGGTTTAGTTGAGGATGATTCATCAGACTGTTTTTTGTTTGAGCACTTTTTCCGGTCTTTTTTTGGGAAGCTGGGGCGCCCAGTATCCATAGTGTCATTTGCATGGAGTTCTAGTATGGGTTCTTCAAGATCTGAGTGTACGTCGACTTCCATACTATTGGTGGATGATTCAGGTTTCTTGTTTTCTTTGGTAGTTTTTAATTTTTCTTTATCATGCGAGAGTGTCCGAGTATCAGTTGGGATGGTGATTGGAGTGTTGGTCGATTCACTGGTTTTAGTTTGTGTGTCTTTTCCTGAATTTGATAATGTATTTTTAACCCAATTAGCCATAGATGTGCTGGGGGGTATTGATACATCTGTTTGTACTGCTGTTGTAATAACGCTTCGAGTGTGAGATGCATAAGAACGACTGGGCATGGTCAACATAACCTGTCTACGTGCCTCAGGGTATGTGACTTTGTGTTCAATTTTATATTTTTGAATTTTTTTTCCTGTTTTCCACATTTCACAGGATTTTGAAAATGCTGGGTGACTTTCTTTGCAGTTGGGGCAAATGGGACTTGATGCTGAACAGTCTGCTTGTGTATGTTCCTTGGAACCACATATAGGACAAATAGCTTCTCCTCTGCATGCTTGTTGGGAATGTCCATATTTTTGACATTTAAAACAACGAATGGGATTAGGAATATAAGCCCGAATTCGGCAGTTTAAATAGCCAGCTTTTACTGAGGATGGCAAATCTGGGGTACTAAAGGTTAAAATGATTGACCTAGTTGGGACGAGATTTCCATCTTTTTTAGTCATTATGCGTTTGGCGTTGGTTACTTTTTGATTACTCAGTTCTTGAACTAATTCCTCTTCTGATGTTGTAAGTAGGTCCCATTCAGTTATAACGCCTTTCGAGGAATTTAAGGTGTTGTGTGGAGTAATGGATACTGGCAGGCCACCGAATGTCGTTGTTTTGAGCAGCCACTCGGAATGTTTGGAGTTGGCTGTTTCAATTAATAGGTCTCCGGATTGCAGTCGTTTAACCATTTTTGGTGTTCCAGCAATCGATTCCAGAAATCATTGGATGACGAATGGTGATAATTTTCCGACTGGTTGGTTGGAGAGAGAGTGTATGACCAGAAAGTTTGGCATTTCATTGCACTGCACTTCCCTTCGGAGCCTTTTTGGTTGATTCAGGTCTTCATCGTTTGGTTTATCTAGCCTTGAGTTTGAAGGCTCTAGAGGTGGATAGTCACTTTTATCCATCGTTGCTCCTTTTAGCCCTGGGGGAGAACTTTTCCCCCAGATTTCCGGCCCCGCCACGGGGAGGCAGGAGCAGTGCCGCTCGGAGGCCAAGCGGTTGAAGTGTTAGTTGATTAATAGAACAAGAAATATAGGAAAAAGAAAGGTGTGTTTCCTTTCTGTGTTCTAACTAGTGGTTTTCAAGTATAGAACTAGTTTTAAAGAAAAGCTGTTGATAGAAATGTCGGAACTTAAAAGGAAATAACTTCAATCACTTTACAAGAGCTCTCTGTATATCGCAAAAATATCGCTTGGCCTCGAAATACGCTTGGCACCCGGGGCCTTGGTCCTTTTGTGCAGGTTTTTGGGAGCTTAAAAGATAACGTGCAATGGGAGTAAATGATTCTTTTGGAGGGACAGACATGTCCGTCTGAGTCCCAAACGAACAGCTCCCTGCTACCTTCTGGGCGTAGGTAGGTTTTTTGATGTTAAGAGGTTTCACTGCTTTTCTTGCCTCCTGGTACGATATGTTTAGCTCTGCCTTCAGCCGTTGAATTTCTTTTTCTTCTTTCCACCTCTGGCATGCTCTTGAATAGGCCGGATGTTCTCCCTCACAGTTAATGCAGGTGGGTTTAGTGGCTGAACATGCTGTTGTTTCGTGGTCCTTTGCACCGCACCGGGCGCATGCAAGGACTCCACGGCAGGCCATTTGAGAATGTCCATACTTCTGACATTTAAAACACCGTAAAGGGTTCGGAATGTATGGACGTACTGGACAGTTGATGTATCCAGCTTTAATCTCATCAGGAGGTTTGGGAGAGTTAAAAGTCAGGATAACACTCCTGGTTTTAACAATTTTCCCATCCCTTCGCGCAGTGATTCTCTTGACGGCAGTAATTCCCTGTGGTTGTAATTCGGAGCAGATTTCCTCCTCGGTGACGTCGAGAAGGTCCCACTCCGAAATGACACCTCTCGATGAATTTAGTGTTCTGTGTGGTGTCACTGTTATGGGTATACCTCCGATTGATGTTACTCGGAGTAGATGTTCAGACTGCCCATCATTTTTTGTTTCAATCAAGAGGTCCCCAGAACGGAGCCTCTTAACTGACTTGGGTGTACCTGCTAACCCATCCAACCCTTTTTGTATAAAAAAGGGCGACATTTTACCAATCGGTGTTTCATTGGTGGAATGCATTATTAAGAACATTGGGACAGGCCCTGATGGTAGTTCGGTTCGCTGCCTCTTTGTAGCAATAATGCTATCTGCCTCTCCGTCGTTATTTTCAGATAGGGACCGGGTTGGGGCCCCTGAAGGAATACGTTTATCAGGATTCATGGAGTTTTTTTAATTGTTCAGTGCCCGGGCTCCCCACCCACCACGGAGCCCAAAGGGACGCCCACTACCCGGCATGCAATAAATGCGCTCGGGAGTGGGACGCCAGGGCTACCCAGACACTATACCCGCACCGCCGCCAGCCTGAATCCTGTCCCTCGGACCATGAGGGTAGGGGCGTGGCATTGACACGGTTGACCCTCGCAGGCGAGCCTACTAGCCGATTGATCCTAGCCGGGCCTTCCAGGACCGCCCGTCTTGTCGAAGCAGGGGCCAAAGTGGTGTATTGAAGCTGGGCCCCTCAACCACCAGGATCCCCCTTTCCGAATTTCCACGGGTCGCAGCGCACGGCAAACACGCCGGATTCCATTGATGTAAGCCCGGAACCTAGGCTGTGGGCGTTGGATCCCAGTGATGCTAGTCTGGAAGTCCAGCAGCGTCACTGGGAGGTCCCCTCACCACGTACAGGTGCCCACGTCGAGGGGGTTTGATAAGAAGGTGGTCTGCCGTACTCCATTATAGAGAGGGCAGTCAACAATGATGTGCTGGACTGTGATTTGAGCATGGCAGTTCGGACAAGAAGGTGGGTCTGAGGAAGAAAGAAGATAAAGGTGAGTAAGGTGTGTATGTCCTATTCGTAATCTTGCAAGTGTGACTTCTTCCTTTCGGTTCGAGCGGAAACTAGATGGCCAAGACTGGAGTTTCGGTTTAATCCGAAGCAGTTTGTTGCCTTCTTGGTTTTGCCAGATGGTTTGCCAGTGAATTATACTTCGCTTTGTTATAAGACTTTTATAATCGGTGAAAGGAATTTTGAAAGAGTCATGAATTGGTTGCACAGTAGATTTGGCTGCGTGGTCGGCACTCTCATTGCCAGGTATGCCAACATGGCTAGCGACCCAACAAAATTTTATTACTTTCGTGTTCTTAGCAAGATGAGCCAGCAAGTTTTGAATATTACCAAGTAGGTAGTTATGATGCTTTCTTGGTTGCTGTAAAGCGAGAAGGGCACTCAGAGAGTCGGTAAAAATAATACTATGGGTATACTGCTTCAGCTTTATAGTTTCTAGCGCCATCTGAATGGCATGAAGTTCAGCAGTAAAGATACTGCATTCTAAAGGTTTGTTTGTTTGTTTTTGGTTTTTTATTGGCGCATTGGCAGCTGTGGCCATAATGCGCCAAGACTATGCAATATTTAAAAGTTTAAATTCTCGGTGACCTAATTAGTTAGGTCACCATGTCCAGATAAATAATAACAAATATATAAAAATTAAATCAATAAAGAGATAACAATAACAAATTTTAAATACAATTAAAAACTTTTATTGATTTAAAATAGCTAAAAACAGCAGACACGTTGTCATTGTCGGATAAAATCTGACTGAGTGTATAAGGCTCAGTCAGATGACTAAAAGCGGTAAAACGGGTGCTGCTAAAATCTGGACAGTCAATTAAAAGGTGTCTAATCGTTAGGATTGTGCCACAGGACACACACATAGGAGGGTCATCAGCCCTCAGCAAAAACGAATGAGTTAAATGACTGTGTCCTATGCGGGTCCGGGCAAGAACAACTTCCTCCTTACGATTCCTGCGCAGACTAGACTGCCACGGTTCAATTACAGGTTTTATATGATATAACTTATTCGCAGTCTGTCTATTCCACGAATCCTGCCATTGGGAATGTATCTTTTGATGTATTATTTGCCTGTAGTCTGTATAGGGGACTAACAGGCAGTGGTCATTATTGGGAATTGCTGATTTGGCTGCGGCGTCAGCCAAATCATTTCCCCTAATCCCAATGTGGCTAGGAATCCAGCAGAAGCGGATATCATATTCACGTTCATGGAGAACGTGAATCTTCTGCTGAATGCTAGACAGAACTGGATGAGAATTATATCTCACAGATATTAAAGCCTGTAACACGCTGAGAGCGTCGGTATACAAAATGAACCGTTGGTATTGGCATTCACTAATGTGATCCAAGGCTAACTCTATAGCGTGCAGCTCTGCAGTAAATATGCTGCATTCAGAGGGAATCTGCTCCGATGTAGTGCTGTCTGTAAAGACAGCAGCAGATCCCACATATGATTCTGACTTCGACCCGTCTGTGTAGACTGGCGCGAAGTCAGAATGTTCAGCTCGGTGTGCTGAAAAAAGCTGCAGGTAGACAGACGATGGAGTGTCCGACTTTCCCCAATTTCGAAGGGACAAGTCACATGCCGGGACATGAGCATGCCAGGGTGGAAGGGGTTGCTTTGGTGTTTGGGCAACCCTGTCTACCTTTATATTAAGTTCTTTGAGTAGCTCTTGGACACGAATACCAAAAGGACGATTGGCAGTCTTACGGGTGTTGTACAAATTTTCCCATCGTGGCTCAAAAACGGTTAGCCACGTAGGGTGGTCTGGCAGGGATTTCAGTTTTAGAGCGTAGTTTAGAGACAACTGCTTACGTCGAAGCAATAATGGCGGTTCGTTTGCTTCGACGTATAAGCTCTGGACAGGAGATGTGCGATATGCTCCAATAGCGGTACGGAGAGCCAGATGATGGACAGGATCGAGCCAACGAAGTACACTGTCTCTGGCCGAATTGTATACCAGGGACCCGTAATCCAGTCTGGATCGTACAAGTGCACGATAGATGCGTAGTAGGGTGCATCGATCCGCACCCCAAGATGTTGAGGAAAGAGAGCGCAGAATATTTAGCCCTCTTGTGCACTTTGTGCGGAGTTGACGGATGTGATCCAGAAAGGTCAGCTTTTTATCGAATACGAGTCCCAAGAATTTTGTGTCCGCTGCTATTGGAATTACATTTTGTCCGAGCTTTAATTCAGGCTCAGGATGAAGATTACGCTTACGACAAAAGTGTACGCAAACGGTCTTCTCCGGCGAGAACCTGAAGCCATTAGCAAGAGCCCAGGAGTTGAGGCGATCAATAGCTTTCTGCAGTTGTCTTTCAATAACCCTCATGTTGCATGACTGACAAAATATGCTAAAGTCATCAACATAGAGGGCACAGTTTACAGTTGGAGGAAGTTGTTCTGTGATGGAATTCACTTTGATGGCAAAAAGCGTGACACTTAATACTGATCCTTGTGGTACTCCCTCCTCTTGGCTGAAGGAACGAGAGAGTGAGGATCCCACACGAACTTGGAAAGATCGATTGGCTAAAAAGTTTTTAATAAAAATGGGGAGTTGCCCCCTAAGGCCAAGGCTATGCAGATCTTTTAAGATGCCAAATCTCCAAGTTGTGTCATACGCTTTCTCCATGTCAAAGAACACCGACACCAAGTGTTCACGTTTTAGGAAAGCATCCCGGATGGATGCTTCCAATCTAATAAGATGGTCCAAAGTGGACCGGTTCCTTCGGAAGCCGCACTGTATGTTGGAGAGAAGGTCATTTGATTCTAAGTACCATATTAAACGAGAATTAACCATTCTCTCCAGGATTTTGCACAGACAGCTAGTCAGAGCAATAGGACGATAGTTGGTGGTGACTTTTGGATCCTTTCCTGGCTTAGGGAAGGCAAGAACGATTGCCTTTCTCCAGGAATCCGGAAACTGCCCTTCAGTAAAGATTCTGTTATACAGAAGGAGCAGACAATCCATAGATTTTGGTGAAAGATGTTTAATCATGTCATAATGGATGCCATCTGGTCCAACAGCACTTGCTTTGGAAAGAGCGAGGGCTCTTTTCAGTTCCTGAATAGTAAAATCCCCGTTGTAGGGATAGAGGCCCTTGGACTTAAAATTAAGTGCTTCTCTTTCCAGTTTATGTTTCAGGACCAGGAACTCTGGGGAGTACGAGGATGTTGCGGAGATGTTAGAGAATGTTTCCCCAAGAGCATTGGCTATTGCAGTTGGATCTGCAACAGCGCATCCATTATAATCTAAGATTGAAGAAGGGTGGGATGTATATTTTCCCTTCATTTTCCGGATTTTATCCCAGACTACCTTAGTTGTTGTTGTTCTGGAGGCTTAATGGCACATAAGCTGCTAAGGCTATAATGTGCCTATTCACTTATTATATTAAAACATAAGTTTTCCCTAGATCAAAAGAAAATCTGAAATCAGAAATAATTGAAAAGCCCAGTTTGCCGGAGAAAGTCAAAAAATTCAGAAATGTTTGCCTTATCACCAATGAGATTTTCAAGAGTTACTGGTTTATGAAGGTTAACCAATGATATCAAGGATGAAGTTCTGGCTTGTTTATAATAGGGGCAGTCAATAAGAATATGTTTTACAGTCAAATTATTAGAACAATGTGTACATTGTGGTGGGTCATCTCCTGTGAGTAAATGAAGGTGGGTCAGATGTGTATGTCCTATTCTTGCCCTTGAAAGGACTACTTCTTCTTGTCTCGATGTACGGATACTGGAGCGCCAAATTTTTGGATCATGTTTAAACTGAAAGAGTTTATTATTAGTCTGAGAGTGCCAGAGTGCTGTCCACTGTGATAGGCAAGCAGCATGAACGGTTAGTGCATAATCTGATGCTGGAACAGGGATATTTGTTAAATCAAATGTAGTTGGGTTTTTTGCAGCTTTATCAGCCAGTTCATTTCCTAAAATACCGGAATGGGCTGGAATCCAGCAAAAAGTGACCAGTTGGTTGCATTCTTTAATTTGCAGTAATAAGCTTCTGATTTCATCAAGAACAGGGTGAACTTTATCTGAGGAATTACATAATGACATGATTGAGCTGAGTGAATCAGTGTAAATAACTGATTTTAAGGAACTGTCAGAATAGAGATTTTCTAAAGCTAGTTTAATTGCATATAATTCAGCAGAAAATATACTAAATTCTGATGGAAGGGAAACTGATACAGTTGTATTCGGAAACACTGCAGCTGCTCCAACATTTGAATTAGATTTAGAGCCATCTGTATAAATTGGGGAGAAATCAGTATATCTTTGAGTGTGAACTGCATGAATTTGGTTGACATTTGATGCTTGCAAATTATTCTTTCTCCATTGACAGAGGTAAGTGTCACAGGTTGGAAGAGGAGGAGGAGCCCATGGTGGCTGAGTATAAGTTGCCACTTGCTTTACGGAATGGATGGAAATATTCCAAACTTGCACCAATTCAAGAAGGCGAAGACCAGCTGGCTTTACTATACTAGGTTTGTTTCTGTATAGGATTTCTAATGGTGGGTTGAAAAGGTATGACTGAACGGGATGAGAGGCACAACTTTGTATCTTGACAGCATATTTGAGTAACAGTGATTTCCTGCGTAAAGTTAGTGGGGGCTCGTGAGCATCAATGTAGAGACTATGTGCTGGCGACGTTCTGAATGCACCAGTTGCAATTCTCAAAGCACTGTGCTGAATTGGATCAAGCCAGCGTAATGCGCTCTTTCTGGCAGAATCATAGATTGGAGCACCATAATCGAGACGGGATCTGATTAATGTCCTGTATAAACGAAGAAGCGAGGTACGATCTGCACCCCACGTTTGGGCAGATAAAGCTCTGAGTATGTTTAACTTCTTTAGACATGAGGTCCGTACATTTTTAATATGTTCTAGGAAATTTAACTTGTTGTCTAGGATTAATCCAAGAAATCTGATGTTGCTGGTGACTGGGACAACGATGTTAGAAATTTGAAGTTCGGGATCTGGATGAAGTTTGCGTTGTCTACAGAAGTGGATGGCAACTGTTTTCTGCTGTGAGAGCCGATAACCATTGAGGCTCGCCCATTGTTGAATTTTATTAAGTGCTATCTGAAGCTGTCTTTCAATAGACCTCATGTTTTGAGAATGACAGGAGATCGAAAGGTCATCTGCATAAAGGTAAGTCTCAACTGTATTTGGAAGCTGCTTAGTGATAGAATCTATTCTCAGAGCAAAAAGAGTGGCACTCAGTACTGATCCCTGTGGAACACCTTCTTCCTGGATGAAAGTTGTGGAAAGGGCATGTTGGTATTGAACTTGAAATGATCTAGTATGTAAGAAGTTCTGAATAAATATAGGAAGGTTGCCTCGTAGTCCGAGAAGGTAAAGATCACTAAGTATACCATACCGCCAGGTGGTATCAAAAGCCTTCTCTATGTCTATTGAAACCATTACTAGATGTTCACGTTTGACAAAAGCATTACGTATGGCAAATTCAGCCTTGACCATAAGATCTAAGCATGACCTGTTTTGACGGAAGCCATATTGGTTATGGCTCATTAGCTGTTCCGACTCAATAATCCAGACGAGTCTTCTGTGGATAATTTTCTCAAGAATTTTGCTGAGGCAGCTTGAGAGAGATATTGGTCTATAGCTATTGGGGTTGGATGGATCTTTTCCAGGTTTCAGGAAAGCCAAAACTGTAGAGTGATGCCAAGTAGCTGGAAAAACATTTTCTAAAAAAATGCGATTGTAAAAGACCAGGAGGCAGCGCAAAGCTTTGTCATCAAGATGTTGTATCATGATATAATAAATCCCATCTGGCCCGGCAGCACCATTTCGGGCGGTTTTAATGACATGTGAAAGTTCAGAATATTGCAGAGGTTTGTTATATGGGAGAAGACGGGCAGTTTTGAAGTGAATACCATGTTTTTCTTCTGTGTTTTTAATTCTTTGGAATGAGGTAGGATAGGCTGTTGCTGCTGAGATTTCGGCAAAAGTATTGCCCAAAGCATTAGCTATATCTACTGGATTAGAGAGATCTTTCCCATTCCAAGAGAGAATTGGAGAAGGTATGGTAGGAAACTTACCAGACAGCTGTCTAATTTTTTTCCATATTATTTTGGAATCAGTATTTCTGTGAAAACTTGAGGCAAAACGGATCCAGGATTCTTTCTTTGCTTGCTTTTGTATGAAGCGTGCTTTTGCCCTTAATTTCTTGTAATTAATGAGATTCACTGTGCTCGGACATTGCCGAAACAAATTCCAGGCTTTATTTTTTTCTCTCTTTGCTGTGGTGCATTTGTCATTCCACCAGTAATTATGATGCTTTCGGCCCGGAGGATTTGATAGTGGTATTGTGTTCTTAGCCACATTTAGAAGATGCGACGTGATGTATTCTGTCACTTCATCAATATGTTGGAGGCGGATTTTTTCTTCATCAAGATCGATTGATGATTGAAATTTTGCCCAGTCTGCTCGGACAAATTTCCACTTTCTGCAGGGCGGAATTGATGGAGTCTTTGCTTTCAGAAAGTTGCATACTATTGGGAAGTGGTCACTGCCCATGGGATCATTTATTACATACCACTCTATGGTTGGGACTAGTACTGGTGAACAAATCGAGAGATCTAGTGCTGAAGTGTGTCCTGCTGGGAGCTGTACGTGTGTCGGTGCACCAGTATTGAGTATACTGAAATTTAGTGCCTCTAAAAAGCTTTCAATTAATCGGCCCCGTCTATCCAATTTAGGAGAGCCCCATAATGGGTGGTGCCCGTTAAAGTCCCCTAATATACAGAGAGGTGGAGGTATCTGTATAAAGAGGTCTTCAAGATCTTTTAAAGAGTAAATACGGTTTGGTGGCAGGTAGATTGAGACAAGTGTTATTGCATTATGGAGAGTTATGCGAACAGCAACAGCTTCAATTTCAGTTTGGAGTGTGATATGCCTAGTTGGGATCTTCGAGTTTACTAGGATTGCTACACCACCATGGGCAGCATTAGCGGTATTTCGATCTCTTCGATAAAGGCAATAGTTCTTTATCGAAGGAGAAATTTGTGAGGTCAGGTAAGTTTCCTGTAGACAGAAGGCAGCTGGAGAAAATCGGTTAATTAGGTATTTAATATCGTCAGTGTTGCGACGAAAACCTCTGCAATTCCATTGTAAGATACTGTGGTTCATTTAGGTTTAGTTGAGGATGATTCATCAGACTGTTTTTTGTTTGAGCACTTTTTCCGGTCTTTTTTTGGGAAGCTGGGGCGCCCAGTATCCATAGTGTCATTTGCATGGAGTTCTAGTATGGGTTCTTCAAGATCTGAGTGTACGTCGACCTCCATACTATTGGTGGATGATTCAGGTTTCTTGTTTTCTTTGGTAGTTTTTAATTTTTCTTTATCATGCGAGAGTGTCCGAGTATCAGTTGGGATGGTGATTGGAGTGTTGGTCGATTCACTGGTTTTAGTTTGTGTGTCTTTTCCTGAATTTGATAATGTATTTTTAACCCAATTAGCCATAGATGTGCTGGGGGGTATTGATACATCTGTTTGTACTGCTGTTGTAATAACGCTTCGAGTGTGAGATGCATAAGAACGACTGGGCATGGTCAACATAACCTGTCTACGTGCCTCAGGGTATGTGACTTTGTGTTCAATTTTATATTTTTGAATTTTTTTTCCTGTTTTCCACATTTCACAGGATTTTGAAAATGCTGGGTGACTTTCTTTGCAGTTGGGGCAAATGGGACTTGATGCTGAACAGTCTGCTTGTGTATGTTCCTTGGAACCACATATAGGACAAATAGCTTCTCCTCTGCATGCTTGTTGGGAATGTCCATATTTTTGACATTTAAAACAACGAATGGGATTAGGAATATAAGCCCGAATTCGGCAGTTTAAATAGCCAGCTTTTACTGAGGATGGCAAATCTGGGGTACTAAAGGTTAAAATGATTGACCTAGTTGGGACGAGATTTCCATCTTTTTTAGTCATTATGCGTTTGGCGTTGGTTACTTTTTGATTACTCAGTTCTTGAACTAATTCCTCTTCTGATATTGTAAGTAGGTCCCATTCAGTTATAACGCCTTTCGAGGAATTTAAGGTGTTGTGTGGAGTAATGGATACTGGCAGGCCACCGAATGTCGTTGTTTTGAGCAGCCACTCGGAATGTTTGGAGTTGGCTGTTTCAATTAATAGGTCTCCGGATTGCAGTCGTTTAACCATTTTTGGTGTTCCAGCAATCGATTCCAGAAATCTTTGGATGACGAATGGTGATAATTTTCCGACTGGTTGGTTGGAGAGAGAGTGTATGACCAGAAAGTTTGGCATTTCATTGCACTGCACTTCCCTTCGGAGCCTTTTTGGTTGATTCAGGTCTTCATCGTTTGGTTTATGTAGCCTTGAGTTTGAAGGCTCTAGAGGTGGATAGTCACTTTTATCCATCGTTGCTCCTTTTAGCCCTGGGGGAGGACTACCTTAGAGTTGGTAGACTGGTTAATAGATGATGTAAAACGGATCCACGATTCCTTTTGGCTCTGACGACGGATGTAGCGTGCTTTGGCTCGTGCACGTTTGAAGGCTATAAGGTTGTTCGTGGTAGGATATCGGCGAAATATCCCCCACGCTTTGTTTTGAGCCTTTTTTGCTGCTGTGCATAGTGAATTCCACCAAGGTTTGGGAAATGGTGGAAACCGGGCTGATGTTTTTGGGACAGCATTAGCAGCTGCGTGGACAATGATTTCTGTGATGTACGTTACTGCGTCATTGATAGGCTCCTGACTGACTGTACTGAGCTCAAAATTTGCCTGATGTTGGAAGGCATTCCAGTCAGCCTGATCAAACTTCCACCGTGGTAACCTAAAAGGAAGACACGGTCTCCCACTGTGTAACAAGGTTATCACAGGGAAGTGATCACTTCCGTATGGATTCTCCTCCACTTCCCAGGTGAGTGAAGGGAGTAGAGAAGGGGAGCAGATAGACAGATCAATGGTAGAAAAAGTACGGGTAGGCATATGGAAGAAGGTGTTTGTTCCAGTATTTAGAAGGGAAAGGTCATTGTCATTGAGCATACGCTCTATGACTCGTCCCCTTCCGTTGATGTTAGCACTACCCCACAGGGTGTTATGTCCGTTAAAATCCCCGAGAAGTAAGAAAGGGGGAGGCAACTGCGTTACAAGATCATCAAGGTCTTCCTGGGAGATGTCAGTCCCAGGTGGCAAATAAATCGAGCAGACCGTTATTAAAAATCCCACTGTAAGGCGAATTGCAACAGCCTCTATGCTGGTTGTAATTAGCAAGGGCTGAACTGGGGTCTGATTACCCACAAGGATAGCCACTCCTCCATGAGCAGGACCATCCGCAATTCTATCCTTACGAAAGATTGTGATGTTATGCAGGGTGGGATCATCATTTGCCTTTAGATAAGTCTCCTGCAAGCAAAAGCAAACTGGCTCGTGCTTTTGCAGGAGGGCCTTGATGTCATCAGTATTTCGCCGGAATCCACGACAATTCCATTGTAGGAATTTAGCCATTATTTTGGCTTGGTGGGTCCATCAGGCGGCTTCCGAGGTGCTGAGGGCTTACTTTTATCAGTCTTGGCTTTGTCTTTTTTGGGGAAGAATGGACGATGTCCCGTGTCCATTTCTTCCTCCGCAAAGAGTTCCAAGACTGATTCATCCTGTACCTCCTTGTTCTCTACATCCATTCTTTCTGTTGTTACTTCAGGCTCTTTACCACTTGGTTGTTGTTGTTGTTGTAGTTAAGTTTAACGACACATAGGCTGCTGGGGCCATATTGTGTCTTTCTAATGGTGGATATGAAACGATACCTATATTTTATGGTATATTCCTATCTGATTTAAGTAAGTAAATAGTTCCTTTTTATTAGGATCATCTCCCAGGATCTGCATTAAATTTACTGATGACTGTGTATTAGAAATTGACTTAAAGATGCTTAAGCGTATGGTTTGAAAGTGGGGACAGTCCACTAGCAAATGGCGAATGGTCAGTTGAACTTGGCATGATGTGCATTGGGGAGCACTGTCATTATTTAATAGATACAGGTGAGTGAGGTGTGTATGCCCAATCCTTAGCCTTCCTAAAATTGTTTCTTCTCGTCTATTTTTCCGGAAACTGGAGAGCCACAGTTTTGGTTCTGGTTTTATTTTGTATAGTTTGTTTCCTGGATAACCTCTCCAGATCAGTGACCATCTATTGTAACATGCTTTACGAATGATATGTTTGAAATCGGAGTACGGAACTTGACAATTCTGTAAAATATTGGTATCTGGTTGTTTGGCTGCAAGATCTGCTCTTTCATTACCTGCTATACCAGAATGCCCTGGTATCCAGCAGAATGTCACAGTTTGGTTGGTCTCATTGCACACAAGTAATTTGGAATGGATTTGTTTGATAACAGGGTGAGAGGAGGTGCTATTGCTATTTATGGCAGAGACAGCACTGAGGGAGTCAGTGTATATTAAGGCAGAAGAAATCAGAAGTTGAGTAATGTGATCTAGGGCCAAGTTAATAGCATAAAGCTCTGCAGTGAAGATACTGCATTCTACAGGTAATGAGATAGAAGTAGTGAATGAAGGGAAGATTGCCGCAGCGCCTACTTGGGTCTCAGTTTTTGATCCATCAGTATAGATCTTACAGGCCTGTGAATTAGAAGCAGAATGAGTTTCATGTAATTGTGCGATATTGAAGGGAGACAAGGTTTTCTTTCCCCACTGTTGGAAATAATCATCATAAATTGCACGGATATTTGTCCACGGTGGATCAGGCGGTGTTATGTCCTCATATATATTTCCGATTTCAATATTCCACGTTTGAGTTAGTTCTTTAAGTCTAAGTGCAGCAGGTCTGTTTTCATTTGGTTTGCTGTTGAAGAATGACTCCCATTCGGTATTGTATAGACATCTCCAATTCGGGTGAGAGGGAAGACTGCGGATTTTTGCGGCATACATCAAAAGCAATGTTTTCCTCCGAAGATGTAAGGGAGGTTCGTGGGCTTCAATGTAAAGGCTCTGAACTGGGGAGGTTCTGAAAGCCCCTAGAGAAACTCTCAGAGCACTGTGCTGGATCGTGTTCAATCGCTCTAAAATAGTTTTCCTAGCAGAGTCATACACTGGGGAGCCATAGTCTAAACGGGATCTGATGAGAGCTCGATAGAGATGGATCAGGGTATGCCGATCAGCGCCCCACGACATAGATGACACACACCGGAGGATGTTCAATTTCTTCAAGCAGATGGTCCGAAGGTAGGTCACATGTGCTTGAAAGTTTAGTTTCCTATCTAGCACTAGGCCAAGAAAACGGACAGTGTGAGTAAGAGGTATTGGCATGTTATTAATCTTTAGCTCAGGATCAGGATGAAGTGATCGTAGTTTGCAGAAGTGTGTAGTGGTGGATTTCTGTTCAGCAAGACGATATCCATTACATAAGGTCCAGGTTTCTATTTTGTATAGAGCATTTTGCAACTGTCTTTCGATAGTATTCATACTTTGTGATTGGCAGGATATAGTGAGGTCATCTGCATACATATAAATTTGAATGGTTTTTGGAAGATCTTCCAATATTTTGTTGACTCGAATCGCAAATAGGGTAGCACTCAGTATTGAACCCTGCGGGACACCCTCTTCTTGAATGTGAGTTGCTGACAGCTCGTTTTTATATCGGACTTGAAAAGTGCGTAATTTTAAAAAGTTCTGAATGATTTGAGGAAGATAGCCTCTCAGCCCCAACTGATGCATATCTTTAGTAATGCCATAGCGCCAGGTAGTATCGAATGCTTTGTGAATATCTAGGTTGACCATCACTAGGTGCTGTTTCATGACGAAGGCATTTCGTATGTTGCATTCAAGTTTTACAAGTAAATCTAGGGTGGATCTGTTTTTACGGAAGCCATATTGGTGATCAGAGAGAAGATGCTGGGAATCTAGAAACCAGGTGAGCCTCTTATGTACCATCCTTTCAAAGATTTTGCCTAAACAGCTTGTTAATGATAGCGGTCTGTAGTTCTGGACCAGAGTGGGATCTTTGCCTGGTTTTGGAATAGCACAAATATAGGAATGCCGCCAGGACAGAGGATAAGTATTTTCTGAAAAGATACGGTTAAAGAATATTAATAATATGCCAAGGTCAGATTCACATAGATGCTGCAACATACTGTAGTGAATACCGTCTGGTCCTGCTGCACTATTTGACGATTTGCTTAAGCATTCCTTCAGCTCGACGAGAGTAAAAGGCTGGTTATAAGGGAGTGATAGTCTAGTTTGAAAATTTAATTTTTGACGTTCTTCATTAGTTTTAATGCGTTGGAAGGATGTCACATAAGAGGATGAGGCGGAAATGTCATAAAAAGACTCTGATAGCGCATTTGCTATATCATTAGGGGAAGATAGTTCCTGCCCATTCCATTGTATTATTGGTGATTGCAGCGGTAGAAATTTCCCATTGAGTGCTCGTATTTTTTTCCAAATAATTCGAGTGTCAGTATTTCTGTTAATGGATGAGGCGAAGTTAGTCCAGGATTCATGTTTTGCTTTTTTTCTAATCAGTCTCGCTTTAGCTCTGAGTTTTTTGTAGACAATTAGGTTGGCGGTAGTTGGGAATTTACGAAAGTGGTTCCAAGCTCTGTTTTTATCACGCTTTGCTTTGGAGCATTCTTCATTCCACCACTGATTTTGGTGTACACTCTTGTGCAGGTTAGATTTTGGGATGGAAATTTCTGCTGCAGATAATACGTGGCTGGTAATGTGGTCAGTTACGTTATCAAGATTCTGTTGCTGTACATATTGCTTTTCAAATATAACACAACTGGAATAGGTTTTCCAGTCTGCTTTTTGGAAGTTCCAAGAAGTACGGCCTTTAGGGTATGACATGACCTGTGTTTGAATTGAACTAATGATAGGGAAATGGTCACTGTGGAATGGATCATTTAGCACTAACCATTCCATGCTTGGAAAAAGAGAGGCTGAACAGATGGATAGGTCTATGGCGGATGTAGTACCAGCAGGTAGTTGAACATGAGTTGGAGAACCAGAGTTTAAAAGAGTCAGGTTATGGTTATCCAGGAATGTTTCGATTAGTTTGCCTCTACCATCCATGGTGGAGGATCCCCACAATGGATATTGACCATTGAAATCACCAAGTAAACAGACGGGAGGCGGAAGTTGCATAATAAGACTGTCCAGTTCAGTCTGGGAGCAAGGATAATTCGGTGATATATAGATGGATGCAAGTGATAACGATATTCCCATTGCTATCCGGACTGCTACAACTTCTAAGGAGGTATTTAGTTGGAGATGTCTTGAGGGAATTGTAGATTTCACAAGTATAGCTACCCCACCACGAGCAGGAGAGTTAGAAACCCTGTCTCGCCTAAACATAGTATAGTTTTTGATTTTGACCGAAGCGTGTGGTGATAAAAATGTTTCTTGTAAGCATGCACCTACTGCATTAGTTTGAGTCAGTAAATCACTGAGGTCGTCTATATTACTGCGTAATCCTCGACAGTTCCATTGTAGGAATTTATTCATTGGTTGGATTTGTTTGAGGAAGATTGATCTGACTGTTTTTTCTGAGAAGGTTTCTGTCTGCTTGGTTTTGGTTTCTCATTTCTGGGAAAGATTGGGCGTCCTGTATCCATGATGTCACTAGCATGTAACTCTAGTACCGTGTCGTCATCTTCTGATTGAACATCAGTTTCCATGTTGATATTTCGTGGCTTCACCTTTTTCTGATTTTCAACGGTAGTTGATTTTGTTGTTTCGGGCAAAGTTGAGATAGCATCAGTTGGGATGCTGATCGGCGTATTGCTGGTTTCGTTGACTGTAGATTTCTTATTGCATGATAAAACAGTTTTGGCCCAGGTGGCAAAGGAAACTCTCGGTTCTATGGACACATCTGTTTGAGTTGCAGCTGAGCGGCTGGTTCTAGTAACAGATGCGTATGATCGGCTAGGAATGGTTAGTAGCACTTGCTTTCTTGCTTCAGGGTAAGTGACTTTATGTTCAACTTTATATTTCTGGATTTTTTTACCTGTTTTCCAAAGGTCACATGCTTTAGAAAATGCAGGGTGGTTTTCCTTACAGTTTGGACAAATAGGAGTGGAAGCTGTACAGTCTTCTTGAGAATGCTCCTTGGAACCACAAAGAGGACACACAGCATCGCCTCGGCATGCTGTTTGAGAATGACCGTACTTCTGACATTTAAAGCAGCGAATGGGGTTTGGGATGTAAGGCCGTATCTTACAATTTAGGTAACCTGCTTTAACAGAAGATGGAAGAGTCGGAGTACTGAAAGTTAAAATGATGGACCTCGTTGGTAGTAGGTTGCCATCTTTTTTAGTCATGATTCTCCGTGCATGAGTCACTTTTTGTTCACTAAGCTCTTGTATTATTTCTTGTTCAGAGACATTTAGTAAGTCCCATTCGCTGATGACGCCTTTAGAGGTGTTCAGGGTGTTATGTGGCGTAACTGACACTGGAATGTTGTTAAAGGTTGTCAATTTTAACAATTTTTCTGAATGGCTTGGTTTGGAAGCTTCAATTAGAAGGTCTCCAGATTGAAGACGCTTCACCATTTTGGGAGATCCAACAACCGATTCTAAACATTTCTGTATTAGAAATGGCGATAACTTGCCTACAGGTTGTGTGGATAATGAGTGCATTATTAGAAATGCTGGCATATCTGCACTCTGTTTTTCAGTCCGCTGTCTCTTCGGACGATTCAAGTCATGCTCTGAATCAGAGTTGACAGGTCTGGAGCTCGTGGGCTCTAGCGGTGGATATGCATCACAATCCATCGTTGCTCCTTTCAGCCCTGGAAGAGGGAATTCCTTCTCCCAGGTTACCGACCCCGCCACGTGGAGGCAGGAGCGGTGCCAACCAGTGACCAAGCGATCAGCAGAAGAAGAGAGCAGTACGTTGCTAGCGATGGCAGTAACGTTGCAAGCGGGGTTAGCAGTAACGTTGCTAGCGTTGAAGCAGTGACGTTGCTCAGCGAGGGAAGCAGTGACGTTGCGAGCGGTCAGCAGTGACGTTGCGAGCGGTGGAGGGTTTATGAAAGCACTAGTACTCACTCTAGGAAAAACGCTAGAAAACGCACTATAAAGATCGCTTGGGAACTATCGCTTGGCACTCGGGGCCTTACCACTTGGTTTTGGTAGTGGTGGAGCACTAGGAGGTACGGATATAGGAGTGGCAACTGACTGTGTTTTTTTTGGTGGGCTTTTGAGAACTCAATAAATAGCGTGCAATCGGGGTGAATGACTCTCTTGGTGGTATAGTCATCTCAGTTTGTGTCCCGATAGTGCTCTTAGCAGAAACCTTCTGGGCATATGAAGGTTTCCCGCTATTTACTGGTTGGATACGTTTTCTGGCCTCTGGGTAGGAAATATTCAGCTCTGTTTTTAGTTTTTGGATTTCTTTTTCGTCTTTCCACCGCTGGCATGCTCTTGAATAGGCGGGGTGCTCACCTTGGCAGTTAACACAGGCGGGTTTTGGAGCTGTACATTCCTTGCTCTCGTGGTCTTTAACACCACATCGAGCACAGGCAGGGTTACCACGACAAGATGTTTGTGAGTGGCCGTATTTTTGGCATCTAAAACACCGCAGTGGGTTTGGGATATAAATCCTCACTGGGCAGTTTAGATAACCTGCCTTGATGGAATTTGGAGGCCGTGGGGTGTTAAACGTGAGGATGAGAACTCGGGTAGGGACGAGATTCCCATCCTTCCGTATCGATATTCTCTTTACAGCTGTCACTCCTTGGTCTTTCAATTCAGAGCAGATCTCTTCTTCAGAAACATGAAGAAGGTCCCACTCTGATATGACACCACGTGAAGAATTTAGAGTTTTGTGAGGGGTTACGATGATAGGTATTCCCCCTATGGATGTAGCCTTTATGATTTTTTCCGCTTGCTTGGTGGTAGAAGCTTCGACCAAAAGGTCGCCAGAACGCAGTCTTTTTACAGATTTTGGTGAACCTGCCAACCCTTCTAATCCTTTCTGGATGAAGAAGGGTGACATCTTTCCAATGGACTGCTCTCCGGTGGAATGGAGAATGAGGAAAAGCGGTGTCACTAATGGTGGTGATTTATCCTCAGTTCTGGCTCGTTTTGCAGAGGTGTTATCTGCGTCATCATCTCGATTAGGTAGGGGCCTTGTTGGGGCCCCAGAAGAAAGGGGATTTGAATTACTCATGAGAGTAAAGAAAAATGTCTGATGCCTAAGTACCTCACCCACCACGGAGCCCTACGAGGGGGCGCCCACTCGTGAACTAGCAGGTACTGCGTACACGAATGGGACGCCGAGTTCGCTTAGAACACCATACCCACGTTACCAATAAGTCTTTATCCCGTCCCAGGACCATAGGGAGGGAGACTTATTGGAACGCAGTTGACCCTAGCAGTATAATACCACCCGCCGATTGATCCCAGTCGAGCCGGTCCGGGACCACCCGTCTCGTCGAAGCAGGGGCCAAAGTGGTGTATTAAGGCTGGGCCCCTCAACCACCAGGATCCCCCTTTCCGCTTCCACGGGTCGCGGCGCACGGCTGCACACGCCGGATTCCAATGATGTAACCCTGGAACCAAGGTATGGGCGTTGGATCCCAGTGATGCTAATCTGGAAAACCAGCAGCATCACTGGGAGGTCCCCTCACCACGTACAGGTGCCCACGTCGAGGGGCATTCTAAAGGTAACTGATTCGAGATTGTTGATGATGGAAGAACAACAGCAGCACCGACGTGGTGATCAGTTTTCGAACCGTCTGTGTATATCATGGTATAAGATTCATATTTCTCAAGTAGAGATTTATGAAGCTGGTTTACATTCTGTGAAGAAAGAGTACTTTTCCCCCATTCTTGAAGGGACAGATCACAGGTGGCAGGGCAAAATGCCCACGGAGGAGTCGTGAAACTAGTGGTGGCTATTTTAGAAAGATCAAGCTGCCAATTATCAAGTAGTGAGCAAAGATGTATGCCAGCGGGTCGATTTATTGATGGATAAACGGCATACAAGTTCTCCCAATCTGGTGTAAATAGATGTTTCCACGATGGATGCAGGGGTTGGCTTTTTATTTTGACGGCATAATTCAGCAGTAAAATTTGTCTTCGTAGAGAGAGTGGGGGATCGTGAGCTTCAGCGTACAGGCTCTGCACAGGAGATGTGCGGTAGGCTCCAAGAGCAATGCGAAGGCCACTATGGTGAATAGGGTCAAAGCCCTCAAAATGCTAGGTCTAGCAGAGTTGTAAACTGGTGACGCATAGTCTAACCTTGATCTTACAATAGCATGATATAAATGAAGGAGTGTTTGACGGTCCGCACCCCATGTTGTAGCTGATAATACGCTCAAAATGTTTAGTTCCTTGAAACAGGTGGTTCTAAGTTCTTTAATATGGTCAAGAAAGGTCAATTTTTTATCTAAAGTTAATCCAAGGAAACGGATGGTAGGCACAACAGGTATATCATGGTTGCCCAGCTTTAGAAGTGGGTCAGGGTGGAGATTACGTCTTCTACAGAAATGAACTGCAACAGTTTTTTCAGGTGATATGCGGAACCCGTTGTCTGTGGCCCACGTTGTAATCTTATTAAGATTGTTGTTGTTGTTAAATTTGTTGGTGCATCAGCAACTTAGGCTATAATGCACTGATTACTGTCTAATATCTTCTTAGTTTGTCTTACACGTGATATGGTTCATATATTGTGATATTTATTTATCAATTTTAGAAAGAGAAAAATGTCATTCATGTCCTCACGATCTCCTAGAACATTCTGTAATGATAACTGGCTGGAGTTATGAAAATGAGAGAAGAAAGCAGATTTCCGTTCTTGCAGATATAGCGGGCATTCCAGGATGATATGTTTTACTGTTAATAAACATAAGCAGTTGCTGCATTGCGGAGGATCATTTTTTGTTAGTAGGTAGCTATGAGTGAGGAATGTATGACCAATGCGTAATCTGGCTAGGATGGTTTCTTCTTTTCTGTTTCGTCTCAGACTGGATTGCCATTGCTTGGGTTCTCTCTTGATTTCAAGAAGTTTATTATTCGCTTGACTTTGCCACGTGCGTGTCCACTGTTGTTTATACATCTGTTTGATAATGGATTTATGGTCAATATAAGGAGTCCTGAAATTAGATGGTATCACATTTGTAGCACATTTAGCAGCTAAATCTGCCTGCTCGTTTCCTAGTATTCCAGCGATTAATGGATTTATGGTCAATATAAGGAGTCCTGAAATTAGATGGTATCACATTTGTAGCACATTTAGCAGCTAAATCTGCCTGCTCGTTTCCTAGTATTCCAGCGTGTCCAGGGATCCAACAAAATATTACTAGCTGTCCATGTCCGTGAAGTTCTTGTAGCTGTGCCCAAATTTTTTGTACCAGCGGATGACTAGGGAAGAATTGACACTGTAGAGAATTCACAGCACTCAATGAGTCCGTATATATGATGGATTTGGTATACAACTCTTCTTTGATATTCTCTAGAGCTAGAACAATGCCGTATAGTTCTGAGGTATAAGTACTGCATTCAGACGGAAGCTGTCTGGAGATGGTGATATTTGGTAATACTACAGCAGTACCAACTTTTCTACCAATTTTCGATCCATCTGTATATATTTGAATGAAAGTGCTAAACTCAGGGAGTGGGTCTTATGAATTTGTCTTATGTTGGAATCTGGAAGGTTATTCTTTCCCCATTGCTGAAAATGTCTATCAATATGTATCGGGGGCATTTGCCATGACTGTATTTCCATGCTAGTATCCTGAAGAATGTTAGTAAAATTCAGGTCCCAGCTTGTGATAAGAGCTTGAAGCCTAATGCCAGATGGTTTATTGAGCCGTGGTTTATTTTCATAAAGTTTACTCCATTTGGGTATAAATAGATATTGCCATATGGGATGATGTGGAAGACTGCTGATTTTGGCTGCGTAATTTATTAACAGAACTTGTCGTCGAAGATGTAGCGGTGGCTCATAGGCTTCGGTATATAGGCTTAAGATTGGTGAAGTACGGAAAGCCCCCAGTGCAACTCGTAGGGCACTATGATGTACGGGATCGAGCCATTTCAATGCACTCGGTCTGGCCGAGTCATATGCAGGAGACCCATAGTCTAACCTGGATCTAATCAGCGAGCGGTATAACTGTAGTAACATGTAGCGATCTGCGCCCCATGACATAGAAGAAATTACTCTGAGAAGATTTAGTTTTCTAAGACAACTTGTACGAATATGCTTTATATGTTCCAGGAAGTTTAATTTTTTGTCAAATATTACACCAAGGAATCTAATACTAGGCTGGAAAGTAATACGATGAGAATCTAACTTTAGGTCTGGATCAGGATGTAAAGAACGTTTGCGACAGAAGTGTACGGCAGTTGTTTTTAGTTTAGAAAGTCGATATCCATTGTTTTTGGCCCAAGAGACTATTTTGTTAATGGTACCTTGTAGTTGTCTTTCGATTAGTCGCATATTTTGAGAGTGACATGAGATGGCAAGATCGTCAGCATACAAGTATGCGTCAACTGTGTTAGGTATGCACTTGGTTATGGCATCAATCCTAATTGCAAAGAGTGTGGCGCTCAACACTGAACCTTGGGGAACTCCCTCTTCTTGTACATATGCTCGAGACAATGAAGAGCGGAATCTGACCTGAAAGGATCTATTCCCTAGAAAGTTCTTAATGAATATTGGCAGATGACCCCGAAGTCCACATTTATGTAAGTCTTGAAGAATCCCATATCGCCAAGTTGTATCGAAGGCTTTCTCTATGTCTACGCATATCATGACTAGGTGCTCATTTCTGAGGAAAGCGTTCCGGATATTTGTTTCTGCTTTAATAATGAGATCAAGTGTAGATCTTCTTCTGCGGAAGCCATGCTGGTTTGGACTTAGAATGTTTTCCGTTTCTAGAAACCATGTCAGTCTAGCGTTAACTATTTTTTCCAATGTTTTTCCCAGACAACTGGTTAGAGAAATAGGGCGGTAATTTCTGGGATCTGTGTGGTCTTTTCCCGGTTTCGGGAAAGCTAGCACATAAGAATGGCACCAGCTAGCAGGATAATACTCCTCTAGGAAAATTCTATTATACAGTTGTAAAAGGGCAGTTAACGAATCCTCACTTAAATGAGAGATCATGGGATAAAAAATTCCATCGGGGCCTGGAGCACTGTTCTTCAATCGAGAAAGTGCACTGCGCAATTCAATCATGGTCAGAGGTAGATTATACGAGTATGGGACGGCAGTATTAAATTTTAGTTTGGATTTTTCTGTCCGGGATTTTAGCAATTGAAATGCTGATTCGTATGTGGCAACAGCTGAATGTGTTTCAAATGAAGTACCTAAGACATTGGCAATCTCTACAGGTTCAGAAATTTCCTTCCCACTTACAAGTAGTATAGGAGAAGTTGTTTGCGAGTATTTGCCATTAATTCGTTTAATATTTTTCCAGATTATAGAAATATCTGTGGATCTGTTAATGGTAGATGCGTAACGTGCCCATGCTTCTTTTTTACTCTCTCGTCTTATATGACGAGCTTTAGCTCTGGCTCTCTTTACTGTAGGAGGCTGGCTGTGGTTGGACATTTTCGAAACAGATTCCAGTACTTATTTCTTTCTTTTTTAGCATTGTTGCATGCTTCATTCCACCACATTTTTGGATGAAGCCTAATTTTGAGTGAAGATTTTGGAATAGCTACCTCCGATGCTTTCATTATTTTTCGTGTAGTATACCTGACTGCAGAATCAATTGTGAGGGTTGTAATGACGGAAGTATCTATTCGAGCTATTTCCTGGTATTTAGTCCAGTTAGCCTTTTCAAATTTCCAGGTTGTCCTAATATCTCTCTGGGGAGGAGAACTTGAGCTAAAGGCACAGATGATAGGAAAGTGATCGCTACCACAAGGGTTATCAGTAACAGTCCAGTCTATGATAGGAAATATTGCTGGGGAGCATATTGAAAGATCAATAGCTGAACTTGAACCAGATGGAGAGTGTATGTATGTGTGATCACCAGTGTTTAGAATAGTTAGATTATGTTTATCTAAAAATTTTTCTATCATCTGTCCTCTAGAGTCAAGATGTTGGGAACCCCATAGGGGGTGATGGCCATTCCAGTCACCCATAATACAGAAGGGAACAGGTATTTGCTTAACTATATCATCTAAGTCATCAAGGCTGTATGTATGGTTTGGTGATAGATACAACGAAACTAATGTTACTGTTATACCAATGGTGACACGAACTGCAACCGCCTCTAAAGGTGTTTGTATGGGGATAGGTCTACAGGGAACTACAGAGTTCACTATGACTGCTACTCCTCCATGAGCTGAATTAGAGGAACTTCTATCTTTTCTATATATGGTATAATGCTTAATTGTCATAGATGCTGTATTTGTGAGATTAGTTTCTTGAATGCATACTGCAACAGGCTTATATTTATTTAATAGATCGTAAAGGTCATCTACATTAACACGGAGCCCACGGCAATTCCACTGAATAACTGTAGTCATTATTTGGTTTTAACTGGTGTCTGCTAACATCCGTGAAGTAGTCTGTTTACGCCTGTCTATTTTTCCCTTTTCCTTCTTTGAGAAGACTGGTCTGCCTGTGTCGATGTCATCTTCTGGATGAATTTCAAGAATTGTATCGTCATCGCCTGCTTTTTCATCGATGTCCATGGTTTCAGATCTGAGTTTGTATTTATCACTTCTTTCAGTGCTCTTGGTTTGTTCTTTCTGTTGCAGTATGGGATTCTTATCTGGAGGAACTGATACGGGTGTATTTACCTCTTTTGTTACATAACTGGAGGGAGAGGCTTCCTTTGATGAAGAAAGTACTGATTTAGCCCAACCAGATATAGAGATATTTGGAGGGACTGAGCAGTCAGTTTGAGTTGATACTGAGCATAGTCGTTGAGTAATTGACGCATACGTAGATGATTTAACAGGAATTGTAAATTGTTTTTTTGCCTCTTGGTATGACACCTTATGCTCTATTTTATATTTCTGGATATTCTTTTCTCGTTTCCATTGATCGCAGTCCTTAGAGAAGGCAGAATGATTTCCATGGCAATTAGGACAATTTTGAGTTTCCTTGTTACAATCAGTATGTGTGTGTTCTTTAGAACCACAAGCAGCACAAGTGACTGCACCTCTGCATACAGTTTGCGAATGACCAAATTTTTGGCACTTGAAGCACCGTACCGGATTGGGAATGTATGGTCTAACATGACATCTGAGGTATCCAGCCTTTATAGTTGTGGGAAGAATTGGTGTTTTAAAGGTCAGTATAACTGTCCGAGTGGGGACGAGCTATCCATCTCTTTTGATCAAAATTCTTTTGGCGTGGATTACATTTTGATTGTTTAATTCATGGACAAGTTCATCTTCCGATACATTTAGGAGATCCCATTCTGATATTACCCCTTTAGAGGAGTTCAAGGTGGCGTGTGGGGTAACCTTTGTGGGAATTCCACCAAAGGTAGAAATTTTCAGAAGTCTCTCTGCATGTCTATGTTCGTTCATCTCCACTAATAAATCTCCAGATCTTAATCGACGCACCATTTTTGGAGGGCCAGCCACATTTTCGAGACATTTCTGAATCAAAAATGGAGATAACTTACTAAGTGGTTGGTCTGTGGAGGAATGCAATATTAAAAAGAGAGGAGCAGAATGATCTGTCCCTTCTTTTTTTTGTCTCTTGGCATGGGATGGATTTAAGTCATGATCTAGAGCATGTCTATCTACATCTGGATCAGTAGATCCATGGCTAGACTGTTTTCTGTTTTCCATTACTGCTCCTTTTAGCCCTGGGAGAGTGATTTTCTTCTCCCAGACTTTCAGCCCCGCCACGTGGAGGCAGGAGCGGTGCCACCAGTGACCAAGCGATAAAGAGATTAGTTGTTAGTGTGTTAATAAGTTATTCCTATATACAAAAAGAAAGGTGTCTTGCCTTTCTGTCAAGTGCGCTAACTTCTTTACTTCAGAAGCGCAAAATTAAATAAGCTCAGAAAAATAACACTATTCTATAATCAACCGCTCTTTTAAGTAAATCGCTTTCAAAATCGCTTAGGAATCGCTATAGTCACTCGCTTGGCACTCGGGGTCAATCTTATTAAGAGCTCCTTGCAATTGTCTCTCAATCATTCTCATGTTCTGTGAGTGACAAGATATACTGACATCATCTGCATATAAGGTAGTAAATACAGTGGCTGGAATGACCTCGGTAATTGAATTGATTTTTATAGTGAATAGAGTGGCACTTAAAACTGAGCCCTGTGGAACACCTTCTTCTTGGATGAATTTTCGGGAAAGAGTGGATTGAATACGGACCTGGAAGGATCGCTGCTTCAAAACGTTCTGTATAAATCTTGGCATATTACCTCTGAAACCTAATGCATGTAGATCACGGAGAATTCCGTATCGCCAAGCTGTGTCAAAAGCTTTCTCAACGTCTAAATAAACTGTAGTCAAATGTTCCTTCCTTAAGAAGGCATTGCGAATCTGGTTTTCCATTTGTATCAATAGGTCTAAAGTTGATCGACCTGTATGAAATCCGCACTGCGATGAATTGATGAGGTTGTATTTGCTCAGCACCCAGGTGAGTCGAGAGTTTACCATTTTTTCCATTATTTTTCCAATACAGCTGGTGAGGGCAATAGGTCGATAGTGACGTGGGTTGACTGGATCCTTGCCAGGTTTTAATAATGCTATGACATATGAGTGTCGCCAGTTATCAATGAAAGTATTTTCTGTGAAAACCCGATTATATAGCTGGAGTAAGACACAAAGCGACTTTTCGCTCAGCTCTTTCAACATGACATAGTGTATTCCGTCAGGTCCAGCAGCACTGTGTTTCGAGCTGTTAAGAGCAAGCCGTAGTTCAATTATGGTAAAGGGACAGTTGTACATTTGATGGTGGTCTGTGTTAAAATTTAGGGTCTGCTTTTCAGCAAGGGACTTTAATTTCTGAAAGTTTGGCGAGTATGAGGATACAGCAGAGGTTTCAGCAAAGGATTCTCCGAGAGTGTTGGCTATGTCTTGAGGTAGTGAAACATCATTGCCGTTTATATTCAGTATTGATAGATGCGAAGGAGGATACTTATTATACATTTTTCTAATATTTTTCCAGATGGTTTGTGTTTTAGTGGACCGCGTAATAGTTGAGGCAAAACGTTTCCATGATTCTCTTTTACTTGCACGCTGAATGCGTCTAGCATTGGCTCTGGCTTTCTTAAAGTGTACTAGATTAGCAGCAGTAGGGTTTTTGCGAAATTTATTCCAGGCTTTATTTTTCTCTCGTTTAGCTTGATTACATTCATTGTTCCACCAGGGTTTTGGTCTTATTCTATGATCTGTGGACACTCTTGGTATTGCTGCTTCTGTGGCCAGCAATATTTGATTTGTTACATAATTAACCGCATTATTTATTGACATATTTGAAACAGCTGTTTTTTGCAGGATGGCTAGTCGCCTATATTTTACCCAATCAGCTTTGTTAAAGTTCCATTTGGCAGTTTGATTATGACAAGGTTGATTGATTGATTGATTGATTGATTGGTTTGGTTTTTTATGGCGCATTGGCAGTTGTGGCCATAATGCGCCAAGACTAGGTAATATTTAAAAAGTTTAAATTCTCGGTGACCTAATTAGTAAGGCCACCATGTCGAAATATATAATAATGTAACAAAAGCATAAATTAAATACAATTAAAAACTTTTATTAATTTAAAATAGCTAAAAACAGCAGACACATTGTCATTGTCAGATAAAATCTGACTGAGTGTATACGGCTCAGTCAGATGGTTAAAAGCGGTAAAACGGATATTGCTAAAATCTGGACAGTCAATTAAAAGGTGTCTGATAGTTAAAGTTGTACCACAGGACACACACATAGGAGGGTCATCAGCCCTCAGCAAAAACGAATGAGTCAAATGACTATGTCCTATGCGGGTCCGGGCAAGAACAACTTCCTCCTTACGATTCCTGCGCAGACTAGACTGCCACGGTTCAATTACAGGCTTTATACAATATAGTTTATTCCCAGTCTGTCTATTCCACAAATCCTGCCATTGGGAATGTATCTTTTGCTGTATTGTTTGCCTGTAGTCTGTATTGGGGACTGACAGGCAACGGTTATTATTTGGAATTGCTGATTTGGCTGCGGCGTCAGCCAAATCATTTCCCTTAATCCCAATGTGGCTAGGAATCCAGCAGAAGCGGATGTCATATTCACGTTCACGGAGGAAGTGAATCTTCTGCTGAATGCTAGACAGAACTGGATGAGAATTATATTTCCCGGTTATTAAAGCCTGTAACACGCTGAGAGAGTCAGAATATAAAATGAACCGTTGGTGTTGGCATTCACTAATGTGATCCAAGGCTAACTCTATTGCGTGCAGCTCTGCAGTAAATATGCTGCATTCAGAGGGAATCTGCTCCGATGTAGTGCTGTCTGTAAAGACAGCAGCAGATCCCACATATGATTCCGACTTCGAGCCGTCTGTGTAAACTGGCGCGAAGTCAGAATATTCAGCTCGGTGTGCTGAATAAAGCTGCAGGTAGACAGACGATGGAGTGTCCGACTTTCCCCAATTTCTAAGGGACAAGTCACATGCCGGAACATGAGCATGCCAGGGTGGAAGGGGTTGCTTCGGTGTTTGAGCAACTTTGTCTACCTTGATATTAAGTTCTTTGAGTAGCTCTTGGAGACGAATACCAAAAGGACGATTGGCAGTCTTTCGAGTGTTGTACAAATTTTCCCATCGTGGCTCGAAAACGGATAGCCACGTAGGATGGTCTGGCAAGGATTTTAGTTTTAGAGCGTAGTTTAGAGACAATTGCTTACGTCGAAGCGATAACGGCGGTTCGTTTGCTTCGACGTATAAGCTCTGGACAGGAGATGTTCGAAATGCTCCAGTAGCTATACGGAGGGCCTGATGATGGACAGGGTCCAGCCAACGAAGTACACTGTCCCTGGCCGAATTGTATACCAGGGACCCGTATTCAAGTCTGGATCGTACAAGTGCACGGTAGATGCGTAGTAGGGTGCATCGATCCGCACCCCAAGATGTAGAGGAAAGAGAGCGCAGAATATTCAGCCCTCTTGTGCACCTTGTGCGGAGTTGACGGATGTGATCCAGTAAGGTTAACTTTTTATCAAATACGAGTCCCAAAACGTTTGTATCCGCCGCTACTGGAATAGCATTATGTCCGAGCCTTAATTCAGGTTCAGGATGAAGATTACGCTTGCGACAAAAGTGCACGCAAACGGTCTTCTCCGGCGAGAACCTGAAGCCATTAGCAAGTGCCCAGGAATTAAGGCGATCAATGGCTTTTTGCAGTTGTCTTTCAATAACCCTCATGTTGCATGACTGACAAAAAATGCTAAAGTCATCAACATAGAGGGCACTGTTTACGGTTGGAGGAAGTTGTTCTGTGATGGAATTTACTTTGATGGCGAAAAGCGTGACACTTAAAACTGATCCCTGTGGTACTCCCTCCTCTTGGCTAAAGGAACGAGAGAGTGAGGATCCCACACGAACTTGGAAAGATCGATTGTCTAAAAAGTTTTTAATAAAAATGGGGAGTCGTCCCCTAAGACCAAGACTATGCAGATCTTTTAAGATGCCAAATCTCCAAGTTGTGTCATACGCTTTCTCCATGTCAAAGAACACCGACACCAAGTGTTCGCGTTTTAGGAAAGCATCCCGGATGGATGTTTCCAGTCTAATAAGATGGTCCAAAGTGGACCAGTTCCTTCGGAAGCCGCACTGGATATTGGAGAGAAGGTCATTTGATTCTAAGTACCAAATTAACCTAGAATTGACCATTCTCTCCAGGATTTTGCACAGACAGCTAGTCAGAGCAATAGGACGATAATTGGTAGTGACTTTTGGATCCTTTCCTGGCTTAGCAAAGGCAAGAACGATTGCCTTGCGCCAGGAATCCGGAAACTGCCCTTCGATAAAGATTCTGTTATACAGAAGGAGCAGACAATCCATAGATTTTGGTCAAAGATGTTTAATCATGTCTTAATGGATGCCATCTGGTCCAACAGCACTTGCTTTGGAAAGAGCGAGGGCTCTTTTAAGTTCCTGAATAGTAAAATCCCCGTTGTAGGGATAGAGGCCCTTGGACTTAAAATTAAGTGCTTCTCTTTCCAGTTTATGTTTCAGGACCAGGAACTCTGGGGAATACGAAGATGTTGCAGAGATGTTAGAGAATGTTTCCCCAAGAGCATTGGCTATTGCAGTTGGATCTGCAATAGCGCATCCATTATAATCTAGGATTGAAGAAGGGTGGGATGTATATTTTCCCTTCATTTTCCGGATTTTATCCCAGACTACCTTAGAATTGGTAGTCTGGTTAATAGATGACGTAAAACGGATCCATGATTCCTTTTGACTCTGACGGCGAATGTAGCGTGCTTTGGCTCGTGTGCGCTTGAAGGCTATTAGATTAGCAGTGGTAGGATATCGACGGAATATCCCCCACGCTTTCTTTTGGGCCTTTTTTGCTGCTGTGCATTGTGAATTCCACCAAGGTTTGGGAAATGGTGGAAACCGGTCAGATGTTTTTGGAACAGCTTTCGCAGCTGCTTGGACAATAATTTCTGTGATGTACTTAACTGCATCATTGATAGGCTCCTGACTGACTGTACTGAGGTCAAAATTTGCCTGATGTTGGAAGGCATTCCAGTCAGCCTGATCAAACTTCCACCGTGGTAACCTAAAAGGAAGACATGGTCTCCCACTGTGTAACAAGGTTATCACAGGGAAGTGATCACTTCCGTATAGATTCTCCTCCACTTCCCAAGTGAGTGAAGGGAGTAGAGAAGGGGAGCAGATAGAGAGATCAATGGCAGAAAACGTACGGGTAGGCATGAGGAAGAAGGTGTTTGTTCCAGTATTTACAAGGGAAAGGGCATTGTCATTGAGCTGTTTGTTTGTTTGTTTGTTTGGTTGGTTTTATTGGCGCATTAGCTACTAAGGCTATAATGCGCCAAACTAAAGTCATATATAAAAAATGCAATGTTCACTGACCTAATTACTTAGGCCAGCATGTCAGTATATAAAGTAACAAAGGTATAAAATGTAGAAAAGATAAATCAATAAAGAAATAACAGAACATGTAAATATTAAATACAAGTAAAAAGCCTTATTGATTTAAAATAACTAAAAATAGCAGACACATGGTCATTGTCGGATAACATCTGACTGAGTGTATACGGCTCAGTCAGATGATTAAAAACGCTAGAACGGACATTGCTAAAATCTGGACAGTCGATTAAAAGGTGTCTAATCGATAAAATTGTGCCACAAGACTCACACATAGGAGGGTCATCAGCCCTCAGCAGAAAGGAATGTGTCAAATGACTATGTCCTATGCGGGTCCGGGCAAGAACAACTTCCTCCTTACGATTCCTGCGCAGACTAGACTGCCACGGTTCAATAACAGGCTTTATACGATATAATTTATTCGCAGTCTGTCTATTCCATGAATCCTGCCATTGGGAATGTACCTTTTGATGTACTATTTGCCTGTAGTCTGTATAGGGGACTAACAGGCAGCGGTTATTATTGGGAATTGCTGATTTGGCTGCGGCGTCAGCCAAATCATTTCCCCTAATCCCAATGTGGCTGGGAATCCAGCAGAAGCGGATGTCATATTCGCGTTCATGGAGAACGTGAATCTTCTGCTGAACGCTAGACAGGACTGGGTGAGGATTATACCTCACAGATATTAAAGCCTGTAACATGCTAAGAGAGTCGGTATATAAAATGAACCGTTGGTATTGGCATTTACTAATGTGTTCCAAGGCTAACTCTACAGCGTGCAGCTCTGCAGTAAATATGCTGCAATCAGAGGGAATCTGCTCTGATATAGTGCTGTCTGTGAAGACAGCAGCAGATCCCACATATGATTCTGACTTCGAACCGTCTGTGTAGACTGGCGCGAAGTCGGAATATTCAGTTCGGTGTGCTGAATGAAGCTGCAGGTAGACACATGATGGCGTGTCCGACTTTCCCCAGTTTCTAAGCGACAAGTCGCATGCCGGGACACGAGCATGCCAGGGTGGAAAGGGTTGCTTTGATGTTTGGGCAACCTTGTCTACCTTGATATTAAGTTCTTTGAGTAGCTCTTGGAAACGAATACCAAAAGGACGATTGGCAGTCTTACGAGTATTTTATAAATTTTCCCATCGTGGCTCAAAAACGAATGGCCACGTAGGATGGTCTGGCAGGGATTTCAGTTTTAAAGCATACTTTAAAGACAACTGCTTACGTCGAAGCGATAACGGTGGTTCGTTTGCTTCGACGTATAAGCTCTGGACAGGAGATGTGCGATATGCTCCAGTAGCAATACGTAGGGCCTGATGATGGACGGGGTCCAGCCATCGCAGGACACTGTCTCTGGCTGAGGAATATACCTGGGACCCATAATCTAATTTGGATCGCACAAGTGCACGGTAAAGCCGTAGAAGGGTGCATCTGTCTGCTCCCCAAGATGTAGAGGAGAGCGAGCGAAGCATATTAAGGCCTCTTGTGCACTTTGTGCGGAGTTGACGAATATGATCTAAGAACGTCAGTTTTTTATCGAATATGAGTCCCAAGAATTTTATGTTCGCTGCTACTGGAATGGCATTTTGTCCGAGCCTTAATTCAGGTTCAGGATGAAGATTACGCTTGCGACAAAAGTGTACGCAAACGGTCTTCTCCGGCGAGAACCTGAAGCCATTAGCAAGTGCCCAGGAATTCAGACTATCAATGGCTTTCTGCAGTTGTCTTCAATAACCCTCATGTTGCACGACTGGCAAAAAATGCTAAAGTCATCAACATAGAGGGCACTGTTTACAGTTGGAGGAAGTTGTTCTGTGATGGAATTTATTTTTATGGCAAAAAGCGTGACACTTAATACTGACCCTTGTGGTACTCCCTCCTCTTGGCTAAAGGAGCGAGAGAGTGAGGATCCCACACGAACTTGGAACGATCGATTGGCTAAAAAGTTTTGAATAAAAAAGGGCAGGTGCCCTCTTAGGCCTAGGCTATGTAAATCTTTTAAAATGCCAAATCTCCAAGTTGTGTCATACGCTTTCTCCATGTCAAAGAACACCGACACCAAGTGTTCGCGTTTTAGGAAAGCATCCCGGATGGATGCTTCCAATCTAATAAGGTGGTCCAAAGTGGACCGGTTCCTTCGGAAGCCGCACTGCATGTTGGAGAGAAGGTCATTTGATTCTAAATACCATATTAAACGAGAATTGACCATTCTCTCCAGGATTTTGCACAGACAGCTAGTCAGAGCAATAGGACGATAGTTGGTGGTGGCTTTTGGATCCTTTCCTGGCTTAGGAAAGGCAAGAACGATTGCCTTTCGCCAGGAGTCAGGAAACTGCCCTTCAGTAAAGATTCTGTTATACAGAAGGAGCAGACAATCCATAGATTTTGGTGAAAGATGTTTAATCATTTCATAATGGATGCCATCTGGTCCAACAGCACTTGCTTTGGAAAGAGCGAGGGCTCTTTTCAGTTCCTCTATAGTGAACGCCCCGTTGTAGGGATAGAGGCCCTTGGTCTTAAAATTAAGTGCTTGTTTTTCCATTTTATCTTTCAGGACCAGGAACTCTGGGGAGCAGAAGGATGTTGCGGAGATGTTAGAGAATGTTTCCCCAAGAGCGTTGGCTATTGCAGTTGGATCTGCAATAGCGCATCCATTATAATCTAGGATTGAAGAAGGGTGGGATGTATATTTCCCCTTCATTTTCCGGATTTTATCCCAGACTACCTTAGAGTTGGTAGACTGGTTAATAGATGATGTAAAACGGATCCACGATTCCTTTTGACTCTGACGACGGATGTAGCGTGCTTTGGCTCGTGCATGTTTGAAGGCTATAAGGTTGTTCGTGGTAGGATATCGGCGAAATATCCCCCACGCTTTGTTTTGAGCCTTTTTTGCTGCTGTGCATTGTGAATTCCACCAAGGTTTAGGAAATGGTGGAAACCGGGCTGAGGTTTTTGGGACAGCATTAGCAGCTGCTTGGACAGTGATTTCTGTGATGTACTTTACTGCGTCATTGATAGGCTCTTGACTGACTGTACTAAGATCAAAATTTGCCTGATGTTGAAAGGCAGTCCAGTCAGCCTGATCAATCTTCCACCGTGGTAACCTGAAAGGAAGACATGGTCTTCCACTGTGTAGCAGGGTTATCACGGGGAAGTGATCGCTACCGTATGGATTCTCCTCCACTTCCCAAGTAAATGAAGGGAGTAGAGAAGGGGAGCAGATAGAGAGATCAATGGCAGAAAAAGTACGGGTAGGCATGTGGAAGAAGGAGTTTGTTCCAGTATTTAGAAGGGAAAGGTCATTGTCATTGAGCATACGCTCTATGACTCGTCCCCTTCCGTTGATGTTAGCACTACCCCACAGGGTGTTATGTCCGTTAAAATCCCCGAGAATTAAGGAAGGGGGAGGCAGCTGCGTTAGAAGATCATCAAGGTCTGCCTGGGTGATGTCGGTTCCAGGCGGCAAATAGATAGAGCAGACGGTTAAGAAAAATCCCACCGTAAGGCGAATTGCGACGGCTTCTATGCTAGTTGTAATTGGCAAGGGCTGCACTGGGGTCTGGTTACCCACAAGGATAGCCACTCCCCCATGTACAGAACCCTCCGCAATTCTATCCTTACGAAAAATTGTGGTGTTATGCATCGTGGGATCGTCATTTGCCTTTAGGTATGTCTCCTGCAAGCAAAAGCAAACTGGCTCGTGCTTTTGCAGGAGGGCCTTGATGTCATCGATGTTTCGCCGGAATCCACGACAATTCCATTGTAGGAATTTAGCCATTATTTTGACTTGGTGGGTCCATCAGGCGGCTTCCGAGGTGCTGAGGGCTTACTTTTATCAGTCTTGGATTTGTCCTTTTTGGGGAAGAATGGACGCTGTCCCGTGTCCATTTCCTCCTCCGCGAAGAGTTCCAAGACTGACTCTTCGGGTACCTCCTTCCGCTCCACGTCCATCTTTTCTTGGGTACAAGGGGGGACTTCCCCTTTCTTATTCTTTTCTTTCATAATTGTCTTTGTTACTTGTGGAGCATTAGGAGGTACCGATATAGGAGTGGCAGCTGATTGGTCCTTCTGTGTAGGTTTTTGCGAACTTAAAAGATACCGCGCGATGGGAGTGAAAGACTCCTTTAGAGGAATGGTCATGTCCGTCTGAGTTCCGACGGAACATCTCCCTGCTACCTTCTGGGCGTAGGTAGGTCTGTTGGTATTCAGGGGTTTGACCGATTTCCTTGCCTCCTGGTATGATATGTTAAGCTCTGCCTTCAGCCGTTGAATCTCTTTTTCTTCTTTCCACCTCTGGCATGCTCGTGAATAGGCCGGGTGTTCGCCTTCACAGTTAATACAGGTGGGTTTTGCGGCTGAACATGCTGTTGTTTCGTGGTCCTTTGCACCGCATCGAGCGCATGCAAGGACTCCACGGCAGGCCATTTGAGAATGTCCATACTTCTGGCATTTGAAACACCGTAAAGGGTTCGGAATGTATGGACGCACTGAACAGTTGATGTATCCAGCTTTAATCTCATCAGGAGGCTTAGGAGTGTTGAAAGTCAGGATAACGCTCCTGGTCTTAACTATTTTTCCATCCCTTCGCGCAGTGATTCTCTTGACGGCAATGACTCCCTGTGGTTTTAATTCGGAGCAGATTTCCTCCTCGTATACGTCGAGAAGGTCCCACTCCGAAATGACACCTCTAGATGAATTGAGTGTTCTGTGTGGTGTCACTGTTATAGGGATTCCTCCGATTGATGTTGTTCGGAGTAGGTGTTCAGATTGCCTGTCATTTGTAGTTTCAATTAAGAGGTCTCCAGAGCGGAGCCTCTTAACTGATTTGGGTGAACCTACTAACCCATCTAACCCTTTCTGTATAAAGAAAGGTGACATTTTTCCAATCGGTTTTTCATTGGTGGAGTGCATGATTAAAAACCGCGGAATAGGACCTGATGGTAATTCAGTCCGCTGCCTCTTTGAAGCAATATTGCTGTCAGTGTCTGTGTTTTCAGATAGGGGCCGGGTTGGGGCCCCTGAAGAAATGAGTTTATCAGGATTCATGGAGTTTATTAAAGTGTTCAGTGCCCGGGCTCCCCACCCACCACGGAGCCCAAAGGGACGCCCACTACCCGGCATGCAATAAATGCGCTCGGGAGTGGGACGCCAGGGCTACCCAGACACTATACCCGCACCGCCGCCAGCCTGAATCCTGTCCCTCGGACCATGAGGGTAGGGGCGTGGCATTGACACGGTTGACCCTCGCAGGCGAACCTACTAGCCGATTGATCCTAGCCGGGCCTTCCAGGACCACCCGTCTTGTCGAAGCAGGGGCCAAAGTGGTGTATTCAAGCTGGGCCCCTCAACCACCAGGATCCCCCTTTCCGAATTTCCACGGGTCGCAGCGCACGGCAAACACGCCGGATTCCATTGATGTAAGCCTGGAACCTGGGCTGTGGGCGTTGGATCCCAGTGATGCTAGTCTGGGAGTCCAGCAGCGTCACTGGGAGGTCCCCTCACCACGTACAGGTGCCCACGTCGAGGGGGTCATTGAGCATACGCTCTATGACCCGTCCCCTTCCATTGATGATAGCACTACCCCACAGGGTGTTATGTCCATTAAAATCCCCAAGAAATAAGAAAGGGGGCGGCAACTGCGTTACAAGATCATCAAGGGCTTCCTGGGAGATGTCAGTCCCATGTGGCAAATAAATAGAGCAGACCGTTAATAGAAAACCCACTGTAAGGCGAATTGCAACAGCCTCTATGCTGGTTGTAATTAGCAAGGGCAGAACTGGGGTCTGATTACTCACAAGGATAGCCACTCCTCCATGAGCAGGACCATCCGCAATTCTATCCTTACGAAAGATTGTGATGTTATGCATGGTGGGATCATCGTTTGCTTTTAGATACGTCTCCTGCAAGCAAAAGCAAACTGGCTCGTGCTTTTGCAGGAGGGCCTTGATGTCATCAGTATTTCGCCGGAATCCACGACAATTCCATTGTAGGAATTTAGCCATTATTTTGGCTTGGTGGGTCCATCAGGCGGCTTCCGAACTGCTGAGGGCTTAATTTTATCAGTCTTGGCTTTATCTTTTTTGGGGAAGAATGGACGCTGTCCCGTGTCCATTTCTTCCTCCGCGAAGAGTTCCAAGACTGATTCATCCGGTACCTCCTTGTGCTCGACATCCACTGTTTCTGTTTTATCTGTTTTATCTGTTAGCTCTTTACCACTTGGTTTTGGTAGTGGTGGAGCACTCGGAGGTACGGATATAGGAGTGGCAGCTGACTGTGTTTTTTTGGTGGGCTTTTGTGAACTCAATAAATAGCGTGCAATCGGAGTGAATGACTCTTTTGGTGGTACAGTCATCTCTGTTTGTGTACCGATAGTGCACTTCGCAGAAACCTTCTGGGCATATGAAGGTTTCCCGCTATTTATTGGTTGCATGCGTCTTCTGGCCTCTGGGTAGGAGATATTCAGCTCTGTTTTTAGTTTTTGGATCTCTTTTTCATCCTTCCACCGCTGGCATGCTCTGGAGTAAGCAGGGTGCTCTCCTTGGCAATTTATACAGATCGGTTTAGAAGCTGAACCTTCCTTGCTCTCGTGATCTTTTGAACCACATCGAGCACAGGCAGGGTTACCACGACAAGCCGTTTGTGAATGGCCGTATTTTTGGCATTTAAAGCACCTCAGTGGGTTTGGGATGTAAAGCCGCACTGGGCAGTTTAAATAGCCTGCCTTGATGGAACTTGGAGGCCGTGGGGTGTTAAATGTTATGATGAGAACTCGGGTAGGGACGAGATTCTCATCCTTCCGCATTGATATTCTCTTGACAGCCGTCACTCCTTGGTCTTTTAGTTCAGAGCAGATCTCTTCCTCAGAGACATGAAGAAGATCCCACTCTGAAATGACTCCTCGTGAAGAGTTCAAAGTTTTGTGGGGTGTTACACTGATTGGTATTCCCCCTATGGATGTCGCATTCAGGATTCTTTCTGCTTGCTTTGCACTGGAAGCTTCGATTAAAAGATCGCCAGAACGCAGCCGTTTTACAGATTTTGGTGATCCTGCCAGCCCTTCTAATCCTTTCTGGATAAAGAAGGGTGACATCTTCCCAATTGACTGCTCTCCGGTAGAATGGAGTATGAGGAAAAGCGGTGTAATAGATGGTCGTTTATCCTCAGTTCTGGCTCTTTTGGCAGAATTGGTGTCATTCTCATCTGATCGGTTAGGTAGGAGCCTTGTTGGGGCCCCAGAAGAAGGATTTAAATTACTCATGAGAGTAAAGAAAAAATGTCTGATGCCTAAGTACCTCACCCACCACGGAGCCCTACGAGGGGGCGCCCACTCGTGAACTAGCAGGTACTGCGTACACGAATGGGACGCCGAGTTCGCTTAGAACACCATACCCACGTTACCAATAAATCTTTATCCCGTCCCAGGACCATAGGGAGGGAGACTTATTGGAACGCAGTTGACCCTAGCAGTATAAAACCACCCGCCGATTGATCCCAGTCGAGCCGGTCCGGGACCACCCGTCTCGTCGAAGCAGGGGCCAAAGTGGTGTATTGAAGCTGGGCCCCTCAACCACCAGGATCCCCCTTTCCGCTTCCACGGGTCGCGGCGCACGGCTGCACACGCCGGATTCCAACGATGTAACCCTGGAACCAAGGTATGGGCGTTAGATCCCAGTGATGCTAGTCTGGAAAACCAGCAGCGTCACTGGGAGGTCCCCTCACCACGTACAGGTGCCCACGTCGAGGGGTTATGACAAGGTGGTGAATTTGATTCTGCACAGCAGACGATTGGATAATGGTCACTACCTACTCAGTAGGCTGTCATGAACAGACCAATCAAACAGCGGGAAAAGGACTGGTGAGCATATGGAGAGATCAATTGCTGAGCTCGACCCAGAAGGTAGATGAAAATAAGTGGGCAAACCAGTATTCAGTAGCGTCAGATTGGGTTGGGTTGGGTTTTTTGGTTTTATTGGCGCATCAGCTACTAAGGCTATAATGCGCCAAGACCAGGTCATTTATAAACGAAAATTTTTAAACTTTCAGTGACCTAATTAGTTAGGCCACTATGTCAAAATGTATAACAAATATATAAAAGAAAAATGTAAAAATTTTATATATGAGTAAAAATATTTATTAATTTTAAAAAGATAAAAACAGCAGACACGTTGTCATTGTCAGATAAAATCTGACTGAGTGTATAAGGCTCAGTCAGATGGTTAAAAGCGGTAGGACGGATATTGCTAAAATCTGAACATTCGACTAAAATGTGTCTGATTGATAAAACTGTGCCACAAGACTCACACATAGGAGGGTCATCCGCCCTCAGCAAAAAAGAATGTGTCAAATGACAATGTCCTATGCTGGTCCGGGCAAGAACAACTTCCTCCTTACGATTCCTGCGCAGACTAGACTGCCACTGTTCAATTACAGGCTTTATACGATGCAATTTATTTCCAGTCTGTCTATTCCACGAGTCCTGCCATTGGGAATGTAACTTTTGATGTACTATTTGCCTGTAGTCTGTATAGGGGACTAACAGGCAGCGGTTATTATGGGGAATTGCTGATTTCGCTGCGGCGTCAGCCAAATCATTTCCCCTAATCCCAATATGGCTGGGAATCCAGCAGAAGCGGATGTCATATTCGCGTTCATGGAGAACGTGAATCTTCTGCTGAATGCTAGACAGAACTGGATGAGGATTATATCTCACAGATATTAGAGCCTGTAACATGCTAAGAGAGTCAGAATATAAAATGAACCGTTGGTATTGGTATTTACTAATATGATCCAAGGCTAACTCTACAGCGTGCAGCTCTGCAGTAAATATGCTGCATTCAGAGGGGATCTGCTTTGATATAGTGCTGTCTGTAAAGACAGCAGCAGATCCCACATATGATTCCGACTTCGAACCGTCTGTGTAGACTGGCGCGAAGTCAATATATTCAGTTCGGTGTGCTGAATGAAGCTGCAGGTAGACACATGATGGAGTGTCCGACTTTACCCAGTTTCTAAGCGACAAGTCGCATGCCGGGACACGAGCATGCCAGGGTGGAAAGGGTTGCTTTGATGTTCGGGCAACCTTGTCTACCTTGATATCAAGTTCTTTGAGTAGCTCTTGGATACGAATACCAAAAGGACGATTGGCAGTCTTTCGAGTATTGTATAAATTTTCCCATCGTGGCTCAAAAACGAATGGCCACGTAGGATGGTCTGGCAGGGATTTCAGTTTTAAGGCGTACTTTAGAGACAACTGCTTACGTCGAAGTGATAACGGTGGTTCGTTTGCTTCGACGTATAAGCTCTGGACAGGAGATGTTCGAAATGCTCCAGTAGCGATGCGTATAGCCTGATGATGGACAGGGTCCAGCCACCGCAGGACACTGTCTCGGGCTGAGGAATATACCTGGGACCCATAATCTAGTTTGGATCGCACTAGTGCACGGTAAAGCCGAAGAATGGTACATCGGTCTGCTCCCCAAGATGTAGAGGAGAGCGAGCGGAGAATATTAAGTCCACGTGTGCACTTGGTGCGGAGTTCACGAATGTGATCCAAAAAAGTTAGTCTTTTATCGAATATGAGTCCCAAGAATTTTGTGTTTGCTGCTACTGGAATAGCATTTTGTCCGAGCCTTAATTCGGGTTCAGGATGAAGATTACGCTTGCGACAAACGTGTACGCAAACGGTCTTCTCCGGCGAGAACCTGAAGCCATTTGCAAGTGCCCAGGAATTCAGACTATCAATGGCTTTCTGCAGTTGTCTTTCAATTACCCTCATGTTGCACGACTGGCAAAAAATGCTAAAGTCATCAACATAGAGGGCACTGTTTACAGTCGGAGGAAGTTGTTCTGTGATGGAATTTATTTTTATGGCAAAAAGCGTGACACTTAATACTGATCCTTGTGGTACTCCCTCCTCTTGGCTAAAGGAGCGAGAGAGTGAGGATCCCACACGTACTTGGAACGATCGATTGGCTAAAAAGTTTTGAATAAAAAAAGGCAGATGCCCTCTTAGGCCTAGGCTATGTATGTCTTTTAAAATGCCAAATCTCCAAGTTGTGTCATACGCTTTTTCCATGTCAAAGAACACCGACACCAAGTGTTCCCGTTTTAGGAAAGCATCCCGGATGGATGCTTCCATTCTAATAAGATGGTCCAAAGTGGACCGGTTCCGTCGGAAGCCGCACTGGATGTTGGAGAGAAGGTCATTTGATTCTAAATACCATATTAAACGAGAATTGACCATTCTCTCCAGGATTTTGCACAAACAGCTAGTCAGAGCAATAGGACGATAATTGGTGGTGACCTTTGGATCCTTTCCTGGCTTAGGAAAGGCAAGAACGATTGCCTTTCGCCAGGAGTCCGGAAACTGCCCTTCAGTAAAGATTCTGTTATACAGAAGGAGCAGACAATCCATAGATGTTGGTAGAAGATTTTTAATCATTTCATAATGGATGCCATCTGGTCCAACGGCACTTGCCTTGGAAAGAGTGAGCGCTCTTTTCAGTTCCTCTATAGTGAATGCCCCGTTGTAGGGATAGAGGCCCTTGGTCTTAAAATTAAGTGCTTGCCTTTCCAGTTTGTGTTTAAGGACCAGGAACTCTGGGGAATACGAAGATGTTGCAGAGATCTTAAAGAATGTTTCCCCAAGAGCATTGGCTATTGCAGTTGGATCTGCAATAGCGCATCCATTATAATCTAGGATTGAAGAAGGGTGGGATGTATATTTTCCCTTCATTTTCCGGATTTTATCCCAGACTACCTTAGAGTTGGTAGACTGGTTAATAGATGATGTAAAACGGATCCACGATTCCTTTTGACTCTGACGACGGATGTAGCGTGCTTTGGCTTGTGCACGTTTGAAGGCTATAAGGTTGTTCGTGGTGGGATATCGGCGAAATATCCCCCAGGCTTTGTTTTGAGCCTTTTTTGCTGCTGTGCATTGTGAATTCCACCAAGGTTTGGGAAATGGTGGAAACCGGGCTGATGTTTTTGCGACAGCTCTAGCAGCTGCTTGGACGATGATTTCTGTGATGTACTGTACTGCGTCATTGATCGGCTCTTGACTGACTGTGCTAAGATCGAAATTTGCCTGTTGTTGGAAGGCAGTCCAGTCAGCCTGATCAATCTTCCACCGTGGTAACCTAAAAGGAAGACATGGTCTCCCACTGTGTAACAAAGTTATCACAGGGAAGTGATCGCTTCCGTATGTTGTTGTTGTTGTTGTTGGGTTTTTTGGCGCAAGAGCTACTTTGGCCATATTGCGCCTGTTCTAGTCGAGAGACACAGTAATGATTAATAAAAAGGGTTTATAGGAGCATAAATATATTAATCTGTTTTAGATAGTGGAAAAACTCAGGTAAATTGGAGTTGTCTCCAATCATATGTCTAATTTGAAGAGGTTCATTTAAATTTGATAGGGATCGGAATGATGTGTTTCTGGCATGCTGATAGTGAGTGCACTCTATAAGGATATGTTTTACGGTTAGCGTTGAATTACAGTGGAAGCACAGTGGTGGATTATTTCCTCGCAATAAATAGTGATGTGTAAGTTGGGTATGACCTATACGTGCTCTAGCAAGCACTACCTCTTCATGTCTGTTTGAACGGAAACTAGATTTCCATAGCTGTGGATTCTGTTTTATATTTAGTAACTTGTTATTTTCCTGATTATGCCATATTTCTCGCCATTTTTCATTGCAAATGCGGCGTATGATTGATTTGTAGTCTGTGTAAGGAATCCGGATGTGGTTATTATCGGTGGGGTTTCTTGCTGCTTTATCTGCACTCTCATTTCCTGGTATTCCAGTGTGCCCTGGAATCCAACAGAATGTGACAGTCTGCCTATTGTTATGCAATTCGGATATTTGAGTTCTTATTTGATTTATTAGTGGATGTGGAGAGCGAGAATTGCCTTGGAGGGCTGTCACTGCACTCAAGGAGTCTGTATAGATAATAGTCTTCGGAGTGAAAACATGAGCAAGCAAGGTCAAACCCATCTTAATGGCATAGAGTTCTGCAGTGAAAATGCTGCATTCTTGTGGTAATGAAACAGACACTGTTGATGTTGGTAGCACCACAGCAGCTCCCACAGCTGTGTCATTTTTAGAGCCGTCAGTATAAATTTGCAAAGTGTCTGCATTTGCCAAAGAGTGAGCTGCATGTAGTTTCTGAATGGTTGAATTATTCAGGGAGTGTTTCCCCCAACGTCGGAAATAGTCATCACACGAAGGTATACACACTTTCCATGGAGACTGTACAATTTCTCTGTCTTGATGTAAATTGTCCAACTGCATATTCCACTGCTGAATCAGTTCTCGTAGACGGATTCCTGTAGGTTTGTTTTCAAGAGGCTTATTTCTGAAAAGGTTTACCCATTGTGGATCATAGAGGTATGGCCAGATAGGATGAGATGGAAGGCTATATATTTTAACTGCATAATTGAGGAGCAGCATCTTTCTCCGAAGGTGGAGTGGAGGTTCATTGGCCTCTATATATAAGCTTTGCACAGGCGAAGTCCTGAACGCCCCAAGAGCAATCCTGAGCGCACTATGTTGTATTGTGTTGAGACAGGCTAACAGAGTCTTTCGGGCGGAGTCATAAACAGGAGCACCATAATCTAATCGAGATCTGATTAAGGCCCGGTATAGGTGGAGTAGAGTATAGCGATCAGCTCCCCATGTCATAGATGAGATGACTTTAAGTATATTCAGCTTTTTCATACAGACAGTTCGCGTTTGTAGTATGTGTTTCTGGAATGTCAGTTTAGTGTCAAGAGTTATGCCCAAGAATCGGATATTGCTGGTAATTGGTATCGGTTGTTTTTCCAGTGATAATTCAGGTTCTGGATGTAGTTGGCGTTTTTTACAAAAGTGAATAGCTGCAGTTTTGGTTGCTGATAGACGGTAACCATTACGTGAAGTCCATGACACTATTTTGTTTATTGCAAGCTGCAAATGTCGTTCAATTGAACGCATATTCTGTGAATGGCAAGATATCGCAAGATCATCAGCATAAAGATAGATTTCTACGTTACTCAAGATGTTCTGCGCTAGATTGTTTATCCTAAGAGCAAAGAGGGTAGCGCTGAGTACCGATCCCTGTGGTACACCTTCTCTTTGGATAAGAGCTTGCGAAACAGCATTACGATAACTCACTTGAAAGGTTCTAATTTTAAGGTAACTCTCTATGATCATTGGGAGTCGACCTCTGAGTCCTATAGCATATAGGTCTTGCAGAATACCATAGCGCCAGGTGGTGTCAAAGGCTTTTTCAATATCCAGGCACACCATGACAAGATGTTCTTTCCGAATAAAGGCGTTCCGTATGTTACACTCAGCTTTCACCATAAGGTCTAATGTGGATCGGTTTTTGCGAAAGCCGTATTGATTACTACTGATGACTGAGTGGGATTCTATGTACCATACAAGTCTATCGTGTACCATCTTTTCCAATGTCTTGCCTAAGCAGCTGGTAAGGGATATCGGTCTATAGTTGCAGGGATTCGTCTGATCTTTCCCAGGTTTGGGAAAAGCTAGCACTGTTGAATGACACCATGAGCGAGGATAATAGCTTTCGGAGAAGACCCGATTCAGAAAAAGCAATAGGGAATTTAGAGCCTTTTTGTCTAGGTGTTGTAACATGACGTAATAAAGACCATCAGGTCCTGATGCCCCATTTCTTGATTTGTTTAGAGCAACCTGCAGCTCCAACATTGTAAAGGGTTGATTATATGGGAGCTCTATTCTTGTACTGAAGTTTAGTTTGCTTTGCTCAGTCCTTCTTTTAAGTTGCTGAAAAGATGGTTCATATGCAGCTGTATCTGAGATATTGGCAAAGTTTTCTGCTAGAGCATTAGCTATTTCAACTGGAGATGATAAATCTTGTCCATTCCATCTCAGTATTGGAGAAGATGCTGGGAGAAATCTACCATTTAGTTTTTTTATTTTATTCCAGATTATTCTGCTGTTTGTGTTCTTTGTTATAGTAGAGGCAAACTGGATCCAAGAATCTCTTTTTGCCTTTTTCCTTACGAATCGCGCTTTTGCTTTCAGTTTTTTGAAATTTATAAGGTTCTCGGTAGTTGGGTTTTTACGAAACAGGTTCCATGCCCTGTTTTTCTCTTTTTTTGCAAGTTGGCATGCTTCACTCCACCAAATATTGGCATGTTTAAACGAACCAGTACGCATTTTTGGTATGGCCTTGGTCGCGGCATTCAGAATCTCAGATGTGATGTGCTGTGTGGCATCATCAATGGATTGGAAATTGATAATTTCATCATTGAATGAGATACTGAGAGCAAATAACTTCCAATCGGCCTTGGAAAATTTCCATTTTAAGTGGGAATTATTTACCTGAGGGATTCTAGCTATTTGGAATTCGCAAATTATTGGAAAATGGTCACTGTTTAGCGGATTGTCCAGAATTGTCCAGCGGATGAGTGGATATAATGTTGGAGAGCAGATTGTCAAGTCTATAGCTGTCGTTGTTCTAGTAGAGAAATGGATGTAGGTATCAGCACCAGTATTCAACAGTGTTAGATTGTGTTTGTCAAGCAGCGACTCCAGTACTTTACCTCGTCTGTCTGTATGTGGGGAGCCCCAGATCAGGTGGTGTGCATTGAAATCTCCAAATAAACAAAATGGAGGAGGGATCTGTAGTAGAAGTACTTCTAGGTCATTATAAGTATATTCTTTGTTTGGTGATAGGTAGATTGAAACTACTGTTAACATGATTCCTAAGGAGACACGTACTGCTACTGCTTCTAAGGAAGTTTGCAGTGGAATGTGTTTAGTAGGGACTCTTGAGTTTACTAGAATGGCCACACCTCCACGCACGGTGGTATTATTATTTCTATTATGTTGATATATAGTATAGTTCTTGATTTTTGGAATTACTTGCGGAGGTAAATTAGTTTCTTGCAAACATATGCTTACTGGACTGTACTGTTGGATTAGGTCATGGATATCATCGATATTACTACGTAGACCTCTACAGTTCCACTGTATTATGTGATCCATTATTTGATTTTGGCGGTTGTGTTTGATTCAGTCTGTTTTTTAGGTCCAGTCTGTTTTTGTCTCTCAAATTTTATTCTCTCTTTTTTCGAAAAGATAGGACGCGCTGTGTCCATGTCATCATCTGCGTACAGCTCTAAGATTGGCTCATCCGGGCTGATGTTTTCATTAGTATCCATATTTGTTGTATTTTGCTGACTTTTCTGCCTTGGGACTGCTGTTTTAGTTTTTATAGTTTCTGAGGAAGACTGCAAAGCCGTTGGCGGTACTGTAATTGGTGTGTTATTGGCACTGTCATTCACATGCTGTTCCATAGTAGTTTGCTTTGATTTTGAGAGTATTTCTCTAGCCCAGTCTGCAATAGACATGGATGGGGGAACTGACACGTCAGTTTGAGTGGCTGCTGACTGATATTTCTTTGTTGCTGCTGCGTAGGTGTGTTTAGTTGTAGTAAGCATAATCTGCTTCTTTGCTTCTTGGTATGTGACTTTCCGCTCTACTTTATATTGTTGGATCTTTTTTCCTGTTTTCCACAGTTCACAGGACTTTGAGTAGGCAGGGTGTTGGCCTTGACAGTTTGAACAATGTGGTGTTTCCGCATCACATTCCGTTTGTGCGTGGGATTTTGAACCACAGTTTGGACACACAGCATCCCCTCGACAGACGGTCTGAGAGTGTCCAAACTTTTGGCACTTATAACATCTGATGGGATTAGGAATGTAGGGTCTTATACGGCAATTGAGATAGCCGGCTTTAACACTAGATGGTAAATTTGGTGTGCCAAACGTAAGGATGATGTTCCGCGTTGGAACCAGCTGGCCATCTTTTTTGATCATGATGCGCTTAGCATGTGTGACTTTTTGTTCTTTTAATTCTTCGACTAATTCGTCTTCTGTGACGTTAATCAAATCCCACTCAGTGATGACCCCTTTGGATGCATTTAGCGTCGCATGTGGGGTAACTTGCACGGGAATACCACCAAAGGCTGAGAGGTTCAGCAGAGTCTCTGATTGCTGACGGCTCACACTTTCAATTAGTAAATCACCTGATCTAAGTCTTTTCACCATTTTAGGTGAACCTGCTGTATTTTCCAAACATTTCTGTATCAGAAACGGGGAGAGTGTACTCATGCATTTGTTTGACAAGGAGTGGAATATAAGGAAAGATGGACATTCCTTTTGCTCTGTGTCAGTCCTCAGTCTTTTCGACTGTGATGTGTCATGGTCATTATCATTTGATTTAGGACATGAGCGCCGAGGCTCAATTGGAGGGAAATTGTCAAATTCCATGTTTGCTCCTTTTCGCCCCGGGAGAGTGGCTTTCTTCTCCCAGGTTACCGGCCCCGCCACGTGGAGGCAGGAGCGGTGCCACCAGTGACCAAGCGGTTGTAAAGTTTAGTAGCTTGTTAGTAATTAATATATATACTCTGAAAAAAGAAAGGTAGTTTTCCTTTCTTGGTTCTTACTTTAACGCTTGAAGCACAGAACCACTTTAGCTAAACAAAAGAGAAAACGACACTAGAAATAAAATTGAACTTTGTCGCTTAGAAATAGCACACTATATATCTCAGAGGAAATCGCTTGTCACTATCGCTTGGCACTCGGGGCCGCTTCCGTATGGATTCTCCTCCACTTCCCAGGTGAGTGAAGGGAGTAGAGAAGGGGAGCAGATAGAAAGATCAATGGCAGAAAAAGTACGGGTAGGCATATGGAAGAAGGTATTTTTTCCAGTATTTAGAAGGGTATTGGTATTGGTATCGTTATTTCTGGCGCAAGGGCTACTAGGGCCATATTGCGCCTATCAAAGGTATGGAGTTCAGACATTGTGATTATAGAATCATATCAGATGCGATCATATAGTTGTATCTCTTTGAGGAAGCAGAAAAATTCTTGAAGATTTGCATCATTGCCTATAATATGACGAAGTGTTAAAGGTTCTTGAAGATTTCGTATAATACTGAAAGAGGATATTCGGGCGTCAGTGTATAGTGTACAATCAATGAGAATGTGTTTGATTGTGAGAAAAGCGTTACAGTGCGTACACTTAGGAGGATCGTCTCCTGTGAGTAGATAAAGATGGGTGAGGTGACTGTGACCGATTCGCGCTCTGGACAGGAGCACTTCTTCCCTTCTGCTTGCACGGAAACTGGAAGTCCATAACTGTGGTTCAGATTTTATTTGCAGGAGCTTGTTCTGCGGTTGAGCTTGCCATAGAAGTGTCCACTGTTCCTTACATACATGTCTTATATAGGATCTGTAGTCAATGTATGGAACGTAGTAATTTGTAGATATATTGGATGATTGTTTTGCTGCATAATCCGCTTTTTCATTACCTGATATCCCCATGTGGCCTGGGATCCAACAAAAGATGACTACTTGCTGGTGCTCTTGGATATGCATCAGCCGAGATTTTATTATTGCTATTACAGGATGTGTTGGCGAGGAGGAATTTTGCAAGGCTATAAGTGCGCTCTGTGAGTCTGTATATATCACAGTTTTTTGGATGGACAGATGGAGGATATTTTCTAAGGCAAGGTTGATGGCCCATAATTCTGCTGTGTAACTGCTGCATTCAGTGGGCAAGGAAACAGAGATGGTGTTATAGGGAAAGACAGCTGCAGCACCGACTCCACTTTCAGACTTTGATCCATCAGTGTATACTTTTGTAAAATGTGGATAATTTTGTGTGTGAGCAGTATGAAGTTGCTGTATATTGATATTAGCAAGCGAATGTTTTCCCCAGTTTAGGAAATAGCTGTCACAGGATACTTTAATAGAATACCATGGAGGATCTGCACTGTTTGAATTTTGGAAGACTTTGTCAAGATGTATATTCCAGGTTTGCGATAATGCTTGCAAATTGATACCAGTAGGTTGAACTGCTCTAGGTTTGTTTCTATAGTGCATAGAGAACTGTGGATCATTAAGTATTGGCCGAATGGGGTGAGTAGATACACTTTGAATTTTAGCAGCATAATTTAGGAGTAACATCTTTCTCCTGAGTCTGAGGGGAGGTTCATGTGTTTCAATATAAAGACTTTGTACTGGCGATGTTCTAAAAGCACCTACAGCAATCCTGAGGGCAGAATGTTGAATAGGGGCAAGTCGTGCTAACACGCTTTCCCTAGAAGAATCGTACACCGGGGCACCATAATCAAGGCGAGATCTGATTAGGGCTCTATATAAGTGAAGTAAGGTGCAACGATCTGCACCCCACGATGTAGAAGAAATAACTCTTAGTATGTTCATTTTTTTCTGGCAAACAGTCCGTAGATGATTAATGTGTTCTTTAAAGTTCAATTTATTGTCAAAAATCACACCAAGAAGACGAACGTTGTTCACAACAGTGACAGGTTGGTTTCTTAGGTGTATTTCAGGATCTGGGTGCATCTTTCGTTTGTTACAAAAGTGAATGACACTAGATTTCTGATAAGATAGTCGGTAACCATTCAGTGTCATCCATAGTTCGATATTATTTATTGATGTTTGAAGTTGCCTCTCAATATAACTCATGTTTTGTGAACTGCAAGAGAGTGTCAGGTCATCAGCATAAAGGTATGAATTCACTGTATTGGGAATAACTTTAGTCAACTGGTTTATTCTTATTGCAAACAGAGTTGCACTAAGAACAGAGCCCTGAGGGACTCCTTCTTCTTGTATAAATGTTTTGGAAAGGACTTGCCGGTAGCGAACTTGAAAGGTCCACTGCTGTAGGAAATTCTGTATGAAGTAAGGTAAGTGACCTCTCAGATCCAGGGAATGAAGATCTCTCAGTATGCGAAAACGCCAAGTGGTGTCAAATGCTTTCTCTATATCGAGACATGCCATGACGAGATGCTTATTTTGAATAAATGCATTCCTAATATTTGTTTCTGCTTTGATCATAAGATCCAGTGATGATCGGTTTTTCCTGAAACCAAATTGATTATCAGATATCATGTTTTGGGAATCAAGGTACCATGTCAGTCTACGGTGTATTATTTTTTCTAGGGTTTTACTTAAGCAGCTGGTGAGAGAAATGGGTCTATAATTATTAGGCATAGAGAGATCTTTCCCTGGTTTGGGTATTGCAAGTACAAAAGAGTGACGCCAGGAACTGGGGAATGACTGTTCCATGAAGATGCGATTATAGAATGTCAGAAGGGAAGATAGCGATTTATTATCTAGATGTTGTAGCATTATGTTGTATATTCCATCAGGGCCAGCAGCGCTGTTCCTTGCAGTGGATAGAGCCTCTTGAAGTTCTAGCATAGTGAGTGGTTGATTGTACGGTAGAGACGATTTGGTTCTGAAATTAAGCTGGAATTTTTCAGCTGAAGTCTTAATCTTCTGAAAAGATGGTTCGTATGCCGTTGATTGAGATAACTGTGCAAATACTGCTCCTAGGGCATCTGCAATCTCTGCAGGAGTAGACAGTTCCAGCCCATTCCAGGTGATAAGTGGGGAGGACAATGGGTGAAATTTTCCATTTAATTGCCTGATTTTTTTCCATATAATTCTGACGTCAGTATTTTTATTAATTTCAGTTGCGAATCTAATCCAAGAGTCTTTTTTTGCTTTCTTCCTAATATGTCGGGCCTTAGCTCTAAGTTTTTTGTAGTTTATCAGATTAGCAGTGGTAGGGTATTTGCGGAACAAGTTCCAAGCACGGTTTTTTTCTTTTTTTGCATTTCTACAGTCCTCATTCCACCAGTAGTTTCTGTTTCTACGGATGCTTGTCTGTGTTTGTGGAATGGCAATAGATGCAGCTACTAGGATCTGTTTTGTAATATGGTTGGCAGCCTTGTCAATTGGGTGATATTCAATGGTCTGGTTGTCAAAGGATACGTGGGAAGCATACTTTGTCCAATCTGCCTTAGAAAATTTCCATTTTGTGCTGGTTTCTGAAGTTATGCAGAGTGAAGTTTGTATTTTACAGATTATTGGGTAGTGGTCACTACTGAGTGGATCGTCCAGAGCAGTCCACTCAATATTAGGAAAGAGGATAGGAGAGCAGATGGATAAGTCTATTGCAGAGACTGATCCGGTTGGGAGATGGAAATATGTTGGTGAGCCTGTATTTAATATGGTTAGATTTTGTCTGTCGACAAGCATTTCAATGAGCTGTCCTCGGGCGTCTATGTTCGGAGATCCCCACAATGGATTGTGTCCATTGAAATCGCCCAGTAAACAGAATGGGGTTGGCAGCTGCACAATGAGATCTTGAAGTTCTTGAAAGGTACAAGGATAACTGGGTGGCAGATAGATAGAAACTAGTGTTATGCTAATGCCAATCGCTATTCGCGTGGCAACAGCTTCAATCGTAGTTTGTAGCGGAATGCATTTACAAGGGACTCGTGAATCTACGAGTATGGCTACCCCTCCATGAGCATTTGTGGTCGTAGGTCTGTCTTGCCGAAAGAGAGTATAATTTTTTATCGAGGGAGACAACTGAGGTGTTAAATATGTCTCTTGTAAGCAGATTCCAATTGGATTATGGTTCATGATTATTTCGTGGATGTCGTGAATATTGCTGCTTTGTTGTTGTTGTTCTGGAGGCTTAATGGCACATAAGCTGCTAAGGCTATAATGTGCCTATTCACTTATTATATTAAAACATGAGTTTTCCCTAAATCAAAAGAAAATCTGAAATCAGAAATAATTGAAAAGCCCAGTTTGCCTGAGAAAGTCAAAAAATTCAGAAATATTTGCCTTATCACCAATGAGATTTTCAAGAGTTATTGGTTTATGGAGATTAACCAGTGAGATCAAGGATGAAGTTCTGGCTTGTTTATAATAGGGGCAGCCAATAAGAATATGTTTTACTGTCAAATTATTAGAACAATGTGTACATTGTGGTGGATCATCTCCTGTGAGTAAATGAAGGTGGGTCAGATGGGTATGTCCTATTCTTGCCCTTGAAAGGACTACTTCTTCTTGTCTCGATGTACGGATACTGGAGTGCCAGATTTTTGGATCATGTTTAAACTGAAAGAGTTTATTATTAGTCTGAGAGTGCCAGAGTGCTGTCCATTGTGATATGCAAGCAGCATGAACAGTTAGTGCATAATCTGATGCTGGAACAGGGATATTGGTTAAATCAAAAGTAGTTGGATTTTTTGCAGCTTTATCGGCCAGTTCATTGCCTAAAATACCAGAAATGGGATGGAATCCAGCAAAAAGTGACCAGTTGGTTGCGTTCTTTAATTTGCAGTAATAAGCTTCTAATTTCATTAAGAATAGGGTGGACTTCATCTGAGGAATTACATAACGACATGATTGAGCTGAGGGAATCAGTGTAAATAACTGATTTGAAGGAACTGTCTGAACAGAGATTTTCTAAAGCTAATTTGATTGCATATAATTCAGCAGAAAATATACTAAATTCTGATGGAAGGGAAACTGATACAGTTGTATTCGGAAACACTGCAGCTGCTCCAACATTTGAATTAGATTTAGAGCCATCTGTATAGATTGGGGAGAAGTCAGTATATCTTTGAGTGTGAACTGCATGAATTTGTTTGACATTTGATGCTTGCAAAGTATTCTTTCTCCATTGACAGAGGTAAGAGTCACAGGTTGGAAGAGGAGGAGGAGTCCATGGTGGCTGAGTACATGTGGCTACTTGTACGGAATGGACGGAAATATTCCAAACTTGCTCCAATTCAAGAAGGCGAAGACCAGCTGGCTTTACTATGCTAGGTTTGTTTCTGTATAAGATTTCAAATGGTGGGTTGAAAAGGTATGACTGAACGGGATGAGAGGCACAACTTTGTATCTTTACAGCATATTTGAGTAACAGTGTTTTCCTGCGTAAAGCTAGTGGGGGCTCGTGAGCATCAATGTAGAGACTATGTGCTGGCGACGTTCTGAATGCACCAATTGCAATTCTCAAAGCACTGTGCTGAATTGGATCAAGCCAGCGTAATACACTCTTTCTGGCAGAATCATAGACAGGAGCACCATAATCGAGACGGGATCTGATTAATGCCCTGTATAAACGAAGAAGCGAGGTACGATCTGCACCCCATGTTTGGGCAGATAAAGCTCTGAGTATGTTTAACTTTTTTAGACATGACGTCCGTACATTTTTAATATGGTCTAGGAAATTTAACTTGTTGTCAAGGATTAATCCAAGAAACCTGATGTTGCTGGTGACTGGGACAACGATGTTAGAAATTTGAAGTTCAGGATCTGGATGGAGTTTGCGTTGTCTACAGAAGTGGATGGCAACTGTTTTTTGCTGCGAGAGCCGATAGCCGTTGAGGCTTGCCCATTGTTGAATTTTATTAAGTGATATCTGAAGCTGTCTTTCAACAGACCTCATATTTTGAGAATGACAGGAGATGGAAAGGTCATCTGCATAAAGGTAAGTCTCAACTGTATTTGGAAGCTGCTTAGTGATAGAATCTATTCTCAGAGCAAAAAGAGTGGCACTCAGTACTGATCCCTGTAGAACACCTTCCTCCTGGATGAAAGTTGTGGAAAGGGCATGTTGGTATCGAACTTGAAATGATCTAGTATGTAAGAAGTTCTCAATAAATATAGGAAGGTTGCCTCGTAGTCCTAGAAGGTAAAGATCACTAAGTATACCATACCGCCAAGTGGTATCAAAAGCCTTCTCTATGTCTATTGAAACCATTACTAGATGTTCATGTTTGACAAAAGCATTACGGATGGCAAATTCAGCCTTGACCATAAGGTCTAGGCATGACCTGTTTTGACGAAAGCCATATTGACTATGGCTCATTAGCTGTTCCGACTCTATGATCCAGACGAGTCTTCTGTGGATAATTTTCTCAAGAATTTTGCTGAGGCAGCTTGAGAGAGATATGGGTCTATAGCTATTCGGGTTGGATGGATCTTTTCCAGGTTTCAGGAATGCCAAAACTGTACAGTGATGCCAAGAAGCTGGAAAAACATTTTCTAAAAATATGCGATTGTAAAGGACCAGGAGGCAGCGCAAAGCTTTGTCATCAAGATGTTGTAGCATGACATAATAAATCCCATCTGGCCCGGCAGCACCATTGCGGGCAGTTTTAATGACATGTAAAAGTTCAGAATATTGCAGAGGTTTGTTATATGGGAGAAGACGGGCAGTTTGAAAATGAATAGCATGCTTTTCTTCAGTGTTTTTAATTCTTTGGAATGAGGTAGGATAGGCTGTTGCTGCTGAAATTTCGGCAAAAGTATTTCCCAAAGCATTAGCTATATCTACTGGATTAGAGAGATCTTTCCCATTCCAAGAGAGGATTGGAGAAGGTATGGTAGGAAACTTACCAGACAGCTGTCTAATTTTTTTCCATATTATTTTGGAATCAGTATTTCTGTGAAAACTAGAGGCAAAACGGATCCAGGATTCTTTCTTTGCTTGCTTTTGTATGAAGCGTGCTTTTGCCCTTAACTTCTTATAGTTAATAAGATTGACTGTGCTCGGACATTGCCGGAACAAATTCCAAGCTTTATTTTTTGCTCTCTTTGCTGTGGTGCATTTGTCATTCCACCAGTAATTATGATGCTTTCGGCCCGGGGGATTTGATAGTGGTATTGTATTTTTAGCCACATTTAGAAGATGCGACGTGATGTAATCTGTGGCATCATCAATATGTTGGAGGCGGATTTTTTCCTCATCAAGGTCAATTGACGATTGAAATTTTGCCCAGTCTGCTCGGACAAATTTCCACTTTCTGCACGGTTGAATTGAAGGAGTCTTTGCTATCAGAAAGTTGCATACTATTGGAAAGTGGTCACTGCCCATGGGATCATTTATTACATTCCACTCTATGGTTGGGACTAGTACTGGTGAACAAATTGTGAGGTCTATTGCTGATGTGTGTCCTGCTGGGAGCTGTACGTGTGTCGGTGCACCAGTATTGAGTATACTGAAATTTAGTGCCTCTAAAAAGCTTTCAATTAGTCGGCCACGTCTATCCAATTTGGGAGAACCCCATAATGGGTGGTGCCCGTTAAAGTCCCCTAATATACAGAGAGGTGGAGGTATCTGTATAAACAGATCTTCAAGATCTCTTAAAGAGTAAGAACGGTTTGGTGGTAGGTAGATTGAGATAAGTGTTATTGCACTATGGAGAGTTATGCGAACAGCAACAGCTTCTATTTCAGTTTGGATTGGGATATGTCTAGTTGGGATCTTCGAGTTTACTAGGATTGCTACCCCACCATGGGCAGCATTAGCGGTATTTCGATCTCTTCGATAAAGGCAATAGTTCTTTATCGAAGGAGAAATTTGTGAGGTCAGGTAAGTTTCCTGTAGACAGAAGGCAGCTGGAGAATATCGGTTAATTAAGTATTGAATATCGTCGGTGTTGCAACGAAAACCTCTGCAATTCCATTGTAAGATACTGTGGTTCATTTAGGTTTAGTTGAGGATGATTCATCAGACTGTTTTTTGTTTGAGCACTTTTTCCGGTCTTTTTTTGGGAAGCTGGGGCGCCCAGTATCCATAGTGTCATTTGCATGAAGTTCTAGTATGGGTTCCTCAAGATCTGAGTGTACATCTACTTCCATACTATTGGTGGATGATTCAGGTTTCTTGTTGTCTTTGGTAGTTTTTAATTTTTCTTTATCATGCGAGACTGTCCGAGTATCAGTTGGGATGCTGATTGGAGTGTTGGTCGATTCACTGGTTTTAGTTTGATGTGTGTCTTTTCCTGAATTAGATAGTGTATTTTTAACCCAATTAGCCATAGATGTGCTGGGGGGTATTGATACATCTGTTTGTACTGCTGTTGAAATAAAGCTTCGAGTGTGAGACGCATATGAACGACTGGGCATGGTCAACATAACCTGTCTGCGTGCCTCAGGGTATGTGACTTTGTGTTCAATTATATACTTTTGAATTTTCTTCCCTGTTTTCCACATTTCACAGGATTTTGAAAATGCTGGGTGACTTTCTTTGCAGTTAGGGCAAATGGGACTTGATGCTGAACAGTCTGCTTGTGTATGTTCCTTGGAACCACAAATAGGACAAATAGCTTCTCCTCTGCATGCTTGTTGGGAATGTCCATATTTTTGGCATTTAAAACAACGAAATCGGGTTAGGAATATAAGCCCGAATTCGGCAGTTTAAATAGCCAGCTTTTACTGAGGATGGCAAATCTGGGGTACTGAAGGTTAAAATGATTGACCTAGTTGGGACGAGATTTCCATCTTTTTTGGTCATTATGCGTTTGGCGTTGGTTACTTTTTGATTACTCAGTTCTTGAACTAATTCCTCTTCTGATATTGTAAGTAGGTGCCATTCGGTTATAACGCCTTTCGAGGAATTTAAGGTGTTGTGTGGAGTAATAGATACTGGCAGGCCACCGAATGTAGTTGTTTTGAGCAGCCACTCGGAATGTTTGGAGTTGGCTGTTTCAATTAATAGGTCTCCAGATTGCAGTCGTTTAACCATTTTTGGTGTTCCAGCAATCGATTCCAGAAATCTTTGGATGACGAATGGTGATAATTTGCCTACAGGTTGGTTGGAGAGAGAGTGTATGACCAGAAAGTTTGGCATTTCATTGCACTGAACTTCTCTTCGGAGCCTTTTTGCTTGGTTCACGTCTTCATCATTAGGTTTGTCTAGCCTTGAGTTTGAAGGCTCTAGAGGTGGATATTCATTTTTATCCATCGTTGCTCCTTTTAGCCCTGGGGGATAACTTTTCCCCCAGATTACCGGCCCCGCCACGGGGAGGCAGGAGCAGTGCCGCTCGGAGGCCAAGCGGTTGAAGTGTTAGTTGGTTAATAGAACAAGAAATATAGGAAAAAGAAAGGTGAGTTTCCTTTCTGTGTTCTAACTTGTGGTTTTCAAGTATAGAACTAGTTATAAAAGAAAGGCTTTTGGTAGAAACGTAGGAACTTAAAAGGAAATAACTTCAATCACTTTAGAAGAGCGCTCTATATATCACCAGAATATCGCTTGGCCTCGAAATACGCTTGGCACCCGGGGCCGAATATTGCTGCGAAAGCCTCTGCAATTCCATTGTACGATGTTTTTCATTGTTTGGATTTATATGGAGTAGCTGCATCTGTCTGTTTTTTGGAGATCTGTTTCAGGCGGTCAGCTTTCATTTTCTCTCTCTTTGAAAAAACAGGTCTGGTTTCTATTTCGTCTTCTGGATGAATTTCCAGAATGGTTTCATTTTCTTCTTGATTGCAAGCCTCATTTGTGTCCATAGCAGAAGAGGATTCAGCATGCTGTTTATTAATGGGGCCAGAATTTTCTCTTTGAGCAGGTCTTACGGAAGCTGAAGCAGCAGCAGGTTTGGTTTGGTTTGGTTTTAGTTTTATTGGCGCAAAAACGACTAAGATTATACTGCGCCAAGTATCAATTAAAAGATCAAAAAATATAAATTCTGGTAACCTTTAAAAAGGTTACCTCGTCAGATTGTTATTCTATATATAGAGCAGTATAAGTTTAAAAGTAAATGATCCAATTTATATATGTTTGTATATATTAACAGCTTGTAAAAACTTAAAAACTGCTGACACGTGGTCGTTGTCTGATAAAATCCGACTGAGTGTATAAGGCTCAGTCGGATGAGTAAAAGCGGTAAAATATATACTGCGAATATCGGTAAAATTAACGCAATCTATTAAAATATGCTTTACAGTTAAAATGGTGTCGCAAGACTCGCACATAGGAGGGTCATCCGCCCTCAGCAGAAAACAATGTGTCAGATGAGTGTGTCCTATGCGGAGTCGGGCAAGAACAACTTCCTCGCTCCGATTCCTGCGCAGACCGGACTGCCATGTTTCAATTACAGGCTTTATTTGATATAATTTATTTGTTCTCTCTCTATGCCATAGTTCTTGCCATTGGGAATATATATTTTCTCGTATTATTTGCCTGTTGTCTGTATAAGGGACTGACAGGCAACGATTATTAGTGGGAGCTGCTGATTTGGCTGCAGTGTCGGCCAAATCATTTCCCTTTATCCCAATGTGGCTAGGAATCCAGCAGAAGCGAATATCAAACTTGTATTCATGAAGAGAATGTATCTTCTGCTGAACCCGAGAGAGAACTGGATGAGAGTTGTGTCTCAGAGATAATAAAGCCTGTAATACACTCAAGGAATCAGAATATATTATTGACCTTGGGCACTGACAAGTTCGAATGTGATCCAAGGCTAACTCTATAGCATGCAGCTCTGCAGTGTATATGCTGGATTCAGGAAGAATCTGCTGAGATATTATAGTGTCCGGAAACACAACAGCAGATCCAACGAACGATTCAGACTTCGAGCCGTCTGTGTAGACGGGCAGGAAGTCGGAGTTCTCAGCCCGATGTGCAGAAAAGAGCTGCTGGTAGACAGATGATGAGGTCTCAGACTTTACCCATTTCTTAAGGGAAAAGTCGCACGATGGAGTATGAGCATGCCATGGTGGAAGAGTTTCTTTTGGTGTTTGTGCAACCTTGTCTACCATGATGTTAAACTCTCTGATTAGTTCTTGGACACGAATACCAAAAGGTCGGTTGGCAGTCTGACGGGTATTATATAAGTTTTCCCAACGTGGCTCAAAAACAGATGCCCACGTAGGGTGGTCTGGCAGGGATTTCAACTTTAAAGCATAGTTTAAAGACAACTGCTTACGTCGAAGGGATAACGATGGTTCATTTGCTTCGACGTATAAGCTCTGGACAGGAGATGTTCGAAAAGCTCCAGTAGCGATACGGATAGCCTGATGGTGGATTGGGTCCAGCCAACGGAGGACACTATCTCTAGCTGAGGAGTATACCTGGGACCCGTAGTCTAATTTGGGTCGTACAAGTGCACGGTAAAGCCGTAGTAGGGTGCATCGATCTGCTCCCCAACGCGTTGAGGAGAGAGAGCGGAGAATATTGAGTCCCCTCGTGCATTTTGTACGAAGCTGACGAATATGTTCGAGAAAGGTCAGCTTTTTATCAAACACAAGTCCCAAGAATTTTGTGTCTGACACTACTGGAATAATATTTTGTCCGAGCCTTAATTCAGGTTCAGGATGAAGATTACGCTTGCGACAAAAGTGTACGCAAACGGTCTTCTCCGGCGAGAACCTGAAGCCATTAGCAAGTGCCCAGGAATTAAGGTGATCAATGGCTTTCTGCAGTTGTCTTTCAATAACCCTCATGTTGCATGACTGACAAAATATGCTAAAGTCATCAACATAGAGGGCACAGTTTACAGTTGGAGGAAGTTGTTCTGTGATGGAATTGACTTTGATGGCAAAAAGCGTGACACTTAATACTGATCCTTGTGGTACTCCCTCCTCTTGGCTGAAGGGACGAGAGAGTGAGGATCCCACACGAACTTGGAAAGATCGATTGGCCAAAAAGTTTTTAATAAAAATGGGGAGTTGCCCCGTAAGGCCTAGGCTATGCAGATCTTTTAATATGCCAAATCTCCAAGTTGTGTCATACGCTTTCTCCATGTCAAAGAACACCGACACCAAGTGTTCGCGTTTTAGGAAAGCATCCCGGATGGATGCTTCCAATCTAATAAGATGGTCCAAAGTGGACCGGTTCCTTCGGAAGCCGCACTGGATGTTGGAGAGAAGGTCATTTGTTTCGAGATACCAAATTAAACGAGAATTAACCATTCTCTCCAGGATTTTGCACAAACAGCTAGTCAGAGCAATAGGACGATAATTCTTGGTGACTTTTGGATCCTTTCCTGGCTTAGGAAAGGCAAGAACGATTGCCTTTCGCCAGGAATCCGGGAACTGCCCCTCAGTAAAGATCTGTTATACAGAAGGAGCAGACAATCCATAGATTTTGGTGAAAGATGTTTAATCATTTCATAATGGATGCCATCTGGTCCAACAGCACTTGCTTTGGAAAGAGTGAGGGCTCTTTTCAGTTCCTCTATAGTGAATGCCCCGTTGTAGGGATAGAGGCCCTTGGTCTTAAAATTAAGTGCTTCCTTTTCGAGTTTATGTTTAAGGACCAGGAACTCTGGGGAATACGAAGATGTTGCAGAGATGTTAGAGAATGTTTCCCCAAGAGCATTGGCTATTGCAGTTGGATCTGCAATAGCGCATCCATTATAATCTAGGATTGCAGAAGGGTGGGAGGTATATTTTCCCTTCATTTTCCGGATTTTATCCCAGACTACCTTAGAGTTGGTAGACTGGTTAATAGATGATGTGAAACGGATCCACGATTCCTGTTGACTCTGACGACGGATGTAGCGTGCTTTGGCTCGTGCACGTTTAAAGGCTATAAGGTTGTTCGTGGTAGGATATCGGCGAAATATCCCCCACGCTTTGTTTTGAGCCTTTTTTGCTGCTGTGCATTGTGAATTCCACCAAGGTTTGGGAAATGGTGGAAACCGGGCTGATGTTTTTGGGACAGCATTAGCAGCTGCTTGGACGATGATTTCTGTGATGTACTTTACTGCATCATTGATCGCCGCTTGGCTGACTGTGCTAAGATCGAAATTTGCCTGATGTTGGAAGGCAGTCCAGTCAGCCTGATCAAACTTCCACCGTGGTAACCTAAAAGGAAGACATGGTCTCCCACTGTGTAACAAGGTTATCACAGGGAAGTGATCGCTTCCGTACGGATTCTCCTCCACTTCCCAAGTGAGTGAAGGGAGTAGAGTGTGTGTGTGTGTGTGTGTGGTATGGATGTTTATTGGCGCATTAGCTGCTATGGCTATAGTGCGCCTATTCGTAGGAATATTAAAAAAATAATCCAGTTTAAATTAGTTTCAGTTCTGTAGCCTATTTATAAAAGATGATACACTCCAATTTGTTTTAAAAAGCAGAAAAGTTTGTTAACATTTGCGTCCTCTCCAATGATATGATGTAATGTCAATCTTTCTGAACGATTAGCCAGATTTTGAAGTATTGCAGCTCGATGTTGTTGATACTGCGGACAGTCAATCAGAATGTGTTTGACTGTTAGATGTTCTAAGCAGTATGGACACTGAGGAGGATCATCGCCCATTAGTAGATGGAGGTGAGTCAGATGGGTGTGTCCTATTCTCATTCGTGTGAGTACCACTTCTTCCCGCCGCACTGTCTGATTGCTGGAATGCCAGAACTTTGGGTTTTGTTTCAGCTGGAAAAGCTTGTTATTCGTTTGGTTATGCCATAATTCTGTCCACTGTGCATGGCATGCTGCTTGAATTAAGATATTATAATCGGGCGCTGGAATAGGGACAGAAGTTAGGTCTGAACTTGGACTTTTGGCGGATGTATCAGCCACTTCATTCCCTTTTATGCCTGAATGTGCTGGAATCCAGCAAAACTTCACTAGTTGTTGACGATCATAAATCTGCAATAACAAACTCCTGATTTTCATTACAATATGGTGATTCTTTTGAGATGTATTCTGCATTGCTTTGATTGAGCTGAGAGAGTCAGTATAAACTATATATTTTGCAGATGGATGTAGATTCAAATTTTCTAGAGCTAACTGTATTGCATACAGTTCTGCTGAAAAGTTGCTATACTCAGGTGGAAGAGAAGCTGATATGATAGCAGAGGGAAACACTGCTGCTGCTCCAACAGTTGACAGAGATTTGGAACCATCCATATATATCGGTAAGAAGTCGGCATAAGTTTGAAGATGGCTAGCATGGAGTTGTTGCACAGTAACTGCCGGCAGGCAATTCTTTCCCCATTGAAGAAAATAGGTATCAGAGGTCAGTTGAGGAAAGGTGGTCCATGGTGGATGAGAGTAATTCTTTATCTGTTGCATATTGTGGAGAGGAACATTCCAGTTCTGCGATATTTCAAGGAGCCGTAGGCCAGCCGGTTGGATTTTACTTGGTTTATTTCTATAGAGATTAACTAGTGGTTGATTAAAAAGGTATGGCTGAATAGGATGCAAAGGGCAAGTCTGTATTTTGGCTGCATATTTAAGTAGTAACATTTTTCTACGAAGATGCAAAGGGGGCTCATTAGCTTCAATGTATAGACTCTGAGTTGGAGATGTCCTGTATGCACCAGTTGCAATCCGCAATGCATTATGTTGAATAGGATCCAGCCAGCGTAGCACACTCCTTCGGGCAGAATCATAAACTGGAGCACCATAGTCTAAACGGGATCTAATCAGTGCTCTATATAAGAGCAGCAATGTTGTACGATCTGCTCCCCAAGAGAGGGCAGATAAAGCTCTTAGCATGTTGATCTTTTTGAGACAGGCAGTACGTATTAATTTAACATGATCTAAGAAGTTGAGCTTACTGTCCAGGATTAGTCCCAAGAATTTCATATTGCTGGCAATCGGAATGGTAGAATTTGAAATCCGAAGTTCAGGATCTGCATGCAATTTGCGTTGACAGCAAAAGTGGATCGCAACTGTTTTCTCTGGGGAAAGACGATATCCATTGAGCTCAGCCCACTTTTGAACTTTATTGAGGGACATCTGCAATTGCCTTTCGACAGATCTCATGTTCTGAGAATGGCAAGAAATAGCGAGATCGTCAGCGTAAAGGTAAGCCTCTACAGTATTTGGGAGTACTTTTGTAATGGAATCAATTTTAAGGGCAAACAAGGTTGCACTCAAAACTGATCCTTGTGGTACTCCTTCTTCTTGCGAGAATGTAGCAGAAAGGGAATTTTGATATCTCACCTGGAAAGATCGGCTCTTGAGGAAGTTCCTAATAAATATGGGTAGGTTGCCTCGTAGACCAAGATTATATAGGTCACTGAGAATGCCATACCGCCAGGTAGTATCAAATGCCTTCTCTATATCAATGGAGACCATGACAAGGTGTTCGTTTTTCACAAAGGCATTGCGAATTTCAGATTCCGCCTTGATCATCAGATCTAGGGATGACCTGTTTTTACGAAAGCCATGTTGACAATTACTCAGTAGATGTTGAGTTTCAATGATCCAAGTGAGTCGACTATGGATCATTTTTTCAAGAATTTTACCAAGGCAACTTGACAGAGATATTGGTCTGTAACTATTAGAACTGGCGGGATCTTTTCCAGGTTTCAAAAACGCCAAAACTGTAGCGTGGTGCCAAGAGGTTGGATAAATATTTTCCAGGAAGATCCGGTTAAAAAAGATTAGAATCATTTGTAAGTTTTTCTCATCGAGATGCTGCAGCATGACATAATATATGCCATCTGGCCCAGAGGCACTGTTTCGCGTTGTTCTGATGGCCTGTAAAAGTTCACAATATTGCAGAGGCTGATTATATGGAAGTGACAGTGAGGTTCGAAAGTTGATAGGTCTCTGTTCTTTGGCAGTCTTAATTTTCTGGAATTTTGGAGTGTAGTTTGATGCAGCCGATATTTCAGCAAAAGTTTTGCCCAAGGCATTGGCTATATCTATAGGAGCAGAGAGTTCTTGCCCATTGCAGGAGAGAATTGGGGAAGGAACAGTTGGAAACTTCCCAGAAAGCTGCCTAATTTTTTTCCATATTAGTCTGGAGTCAGTGTTCCTATTGATAGTTGATGCGAACCTAGTCCAAGAATCTTTCTTGACCTGCTTTTGAATGTAACGCGCTTTTGCCCTTAGTTTCTTGTAGCTAATTAGATTAGCTGTGGTTGGAGATCGACGGAATAAATTAAATGCTTTATTTTTTTCCTTCTTTGCCCTTGTGCACTCTTCGTTCCACCAGTAGTCGAAATGCCGTCGGGACGGGGGATTTGATAACGGAGTTGAGTACTTAGTTGCAACTAAAAGGCGGGATGTAATATAATCAGTAACTTCATCAATGGGCTGTAGTTGAATAGTTTTTTTGTCAAGAGTGATTGCTGATTGAAATTTCGCCCAATTGGCTTTAGAGAATTTCCATATCCTGCAGGGATGTTGTAATTGTGGTTGGGTAGTCAACAGATTACAAACAATTGGAAAGTGATCACTACCCATGGGATCATCCAGAGTGGACCATTGCATAGCTGAAAACAGTATTGGGGAGCAAATCGATAGGTCAATGGCAGAAGTCTGTCCATTGGGTAACTGTATATGGGTGTGCGAGCCACTGTTAAGAAGAGTGAGGTTTTCTTTTTCCAGTAAAGTTTGAATCAGTCGGCCGCGTTTGTCTAATTTAGATGAACCCCATAAAGGGTGGTGGCCGTTGAAGTCCCCTAGCAGGCAGATAGGGGAGGGTAGCTGTAATAAAAGTTCTTTAAGATCATTATAAGAGTAAGCATGGTTTGGTGGGAGATAAAGTGAGACTAGAGTTAATGCAGTTTGGGTAATCAGACGCACAGCGACAGCTTCGATTTGGGTTTGAAGAGTAATTTGCTTAGCTGGAATCCTTGTACTAATTAAAATTGCTACACCACCTCTAGCAGAATCGGATGTGTTCCGATCGCGTCTATAGATCGAGTAGTTTTTGATGGAAATGGAAATTTGAGGAGTTAAATAGGTTTCTTGCAGGCAGAAACCAACTGGAGAGTAGCGATTAATTAAATAACGGATGTCATCAATGTTTCCACGAAAGCCTCTGCAATTCCATTGCAAGATATTAGACATTATTTGAATTTAGAGGAAGAAGCTGTACCTGACGTGGCTGTCTTATGGCGTTCTGGCTTTGGTTTTTCTCTTTTCGGAAAGGAAGGGCGACCAGTGTCCATCTCTTCTTCAGCAAATATTTCCAGAATTGGATCTTCCTGTTTGGATGGATACTCTGCCTCCATCGATTTGTCTTGGATAATCTTTTTCGAAGACGAACTATTATTATTTGTAGTGGCATTCACTGGCGGAGATTGAGTTTTTGCTGGTATTGTGAGAGGCGTATTATTTGCTTGGTCTGAGTGCTTAACGGCACTGGACTGTTGCTGAGAGAGAACAGCCCGAGCCCAGTCAGAGATGGAAGTGTTTGAAGGTACGGTAACATCGGTTTGTGTGGCAATGGTTTGATATTTTTTTGTAATATTGGCATAGGTACGGTTAGGTATACTCGGTGCAATTAATTTTCTAGCCTCCTGATAACTAACTCTGTTTTCAACTTTATATTTCACAATTTTTTTCTCTGTTTTCCACCTCTCACATGTCTTAGAGTAGGCCGGATGGTTGCCTTTGCAGTTGGGACAGATCATTTCTTTCACCGAACAATCACTTTGAATGTGATCGGAGGATCCACAGTTGGGACAAACTGGGTTGCTTCTGCACGTTGTTTGAGAGTGGCCATACTTCTGGCATTTATAACATCTCAACGGATTGGGTATGAAAGGACGAGTGCGGCAAAGTAGATATCCAGCTTTTATTGATGTGGGTAGGTTTGGACTGTTGAATGTAAGAATGATATTTCTGGTAGGTGTGAGAATATTGTCTTTTTTTATCATAATTCTTTTTACAGCTATTACATTTTGCTCCTGAAGCTCTTCTTTAATTTCTTCCTCCGTCACATTCATCAGGTCCCAACTAGATATTACACCCTTTGATGTATTTAGGGTTGCATGTGGAGTTACTTTCACTGGAATACCAGCGAAAGTTGTCTTTTTAAGTAATTTTTCAGAGTGTTTGCCATTTATGGTTTCAATAAGTAAGTCCCCTGATTGCAGTCTCTTAACCGTCTTGGGAGACCCTGCAATACTTTCCAGGTGTTTTTGGATTAAAAAAGGGGATAGCTTACTGAGAGGCTGATCAGATAGCGAGTGCATGATTAAGAATGCAGGTAAGTCTGTCGCCGAGGGATTGGTTTTCAACCTCTTTGCTTGCGACGAATCATGGTTCATTTCTGTGTTTGGCCGACAGCTCGACGGCTCTAGAGTTGGAAACATACTTTGTTCCATGTTGGCTCCTCTTAGCCCCTGGCAGATGAACGTGAAGGGAGTAGAGAAGCGGAGCAGATAGAGAGATCAATGGCAGAAAAGGTACGGGTAGGCGTGTGGAAGAAGGTGTTTGTTCCAGTATTTAGAAGGGAGAGGTCATTGTCATTGAGCATACGCTCAATGACTCGTCCCCTTCCGTTGATGTTAGCACTACCCCACAGGGTGTTATGTCCATTCATGTCCCCGAGAAGTAAGAAAGGGGGAGGCAACTGCTTTAGAAGATCATCAAGGTCTGCCTGGGAGATGTCAGTCCCTGGTGGCAAATAGACAGAGCACACAGTTAATAAAAATCCCACCGTAAGGCGAATTGCAACAGCCTCTATGCTAGTTGTAATTAGTAAGGACTGCACTGGGGTCTGGTTACCCACGAGGATAGCCACTCCCCCATGTACAGAGCCATCCGCAATTCTATCCTTACGAAAAATTGTGGTGTTATGCATCGTGGGATCGTCACTTGCCTTTAGATATGTCTCTTGCAAGCAAAAGCAAACTGGCTCGTGCTTTTGCAGGAGGGCCTTGATGTCATCTATATTTCGCCGGAATCCACGACAATTCCATTGTAGGAATTTACCCATTATTTTGGCTTGGTGGGTCCGTCAGGCGGCTTCCGAGGTGCTGAGGGCTTACTTTTATCAGTCTTGGATTTATCTTTTTTGGGGAAGAATGGACGCTGTCCCGTGTCCATTTCCTCCTCCGCAAAGAGTTCCAAGACTGACTCTTCGGTTACCTCCTTCTGCTCTACATCCATCTTTTCTTGGGTACTAGGGGGGACTTCCCCTTTCTTATTCTTTTCTTTCATAATTACCTTTGGAACTTGTGGAGCATTAGGAGGTACCGATATAGGAGTGGCAGCTGATTGGTCCTTTTGTGCAGGTTTTTGAGGGCTTAAAAGATACCGCGCGATGGGAGTGAAAGACTCCTTTGGAGGAATGGTCATGTCCGTCTGAGTTCCGACGGAACATCTCCCTGCTACCTTCTGGGCGTAGGTAGGTTTCTTGATATTCAGGGGTTTGACCGATTTCCTTGCCTCCTGGTATGATATATTTAGCTCTGCCTTCAGCCGTTGAATTTCTTTTTCTTCTTTCCACCTCTGGCATGCTCTTGAGTAGGCCGGGTGTTCGCCTTCACAGTTAATACAGGTGGGTTTTGCGGCTGAACATGCTGTTGTTTCGTGGTCCTTTGCACCGCATCGAGCGCATGCAAGGACTCCACGGCAGGCCATTTGAGAATGTCCATACTTCTGGCATTTAAAACACCGTAAAGGGTTCGGAATGTATGGACGCACTGAACAGTTGATGTATCCAGCTTTAATCTCATCAGGAGGTTTAGGAGTGTTAAAAGTCAGGATAACGCTCCTGGTTTTAACAATTTTTCCATCCCTTCGCGCAGTGATTCTCTTGACAGCAATGACTCCCTGTGGTTTTAATTCAGAGCAGATTTCCTCCTCGTATACGTCGAGAAGGTCCCACTCCGAAATGACACCTCTAGATGAATTGAGTGTTCTGTGTGGTATCACTGTTATAGGGATTCCTCCGATTGATGTTGTTCGGAGTAGGTGTTCTGATTGCCTGTCATTTTTAGTTTCGATTAAGAGGTCTCCAGAACGGAGCCTCTTAACTGACTTGGGTGAACCTGCTAACCCATCCAACCCTTTTTGGATAAAAAAGGGCGACATTTTACCAATTGGTTTTTCTCCGGTGGAATGTATGATTAGGAACCTTGGAACAGGCCCTGATGGTACTTCAGTTCGCTGCCTTTTTTTAGCAATAATGCTATCTGGATCATTGTCTATGTTTTCAGATAGGGACCGGGTTGGGGCCCCTGAAGAAGTAAGTTTATCAGGATTCATGAGTTTTTTTAAGTGGTTCAGTGCCCGGGCTCCCCACCCACCACGGAGCCCAAAGGGACGCCCACTACCCGGCATGCAATAAATGCGCTCGGGAGTGGGACGCCAGGGCTACCCAGACACCATACCCGCACCGCCGCCAGCCTGAATCCTGTCCCTCGGACCATGAGGGTAGGGGCATGGCTTTGACACGGTTGACCCTCGCAGGCGAACCTACTAGCCGATTGATCCTAGCCGGGCCTTCCAGGACCACCCGTCTTGTCGATGCAGGGGCCAAAGTGGTGTATTGGAGCTGGGCCCCTCAACCACCAGGATCCCCCTTTCCGAATTTCCACGGGTCGCAGCGCACGGCAAACACGCCGGATTCCATTGATGTAAGCCCGGAACCTAGGCTGTGGGCGTTGGATCCCAGTGATGCTAGTCTGGAAGTCCAGCAGCGTCACTGGGAGGTCCCCTCACCACGTACAGGTGCCCACGTCGAGGGGCAGCAGCAGGTGGTATCGTGACTGGCGTGTTACTAGATCTGGTTGAAGTCTGTTGCTTTGAGGACTGTGGTACTGAAGAGAGTATAGATCGTGCCTATTCAGAAATAGAAATGTTTGGTGGTATTGATGTTTCAGTCTGAACGGATATTGTGTGAAATCTTTTGGTAGCATCAGCATATGTATGTTTTGGTATCAGTTGTTGTATTTGTTTTCTTGCTTCTGAAAATGAGACTTTTTTTTCTACCTTGTATTTCTGGATTTTCTTTTCATACTTCCATTGGTCACATGTCTTAGAGAAGGCTGGGTGGTTGCCTTTGCAGTTAGAGCAGAGTGAGGACTGTGATTTGCAATCAGCTTGGGCATGCTCCTTCGAGCCACAGTTAGGGCATACCGCATCACTTCGACAGACTGTTTGGGAGTGTCCGAATTTCTGACATTTATAACATCTTAATGGGTTTGGAATATACGGGCGAATGCGGCAATTCAGATACCCAGCTTTCACCGATGTTGGTAGGTTTGGTGAACTAAATGTCAGTATGATGCTGTGAGTTTGGATAAGTTCTCCATCCTTCTTCAGCATAATTCTTTTCGCCTGTATGACCTTCTGATCTTGCAATTCATTTACAATTTCCTCCTCTGAGACATTCATTAAGTCCCATTCTGAGATGACACCTTTGGAGGTATTGAGTGTAGCATGTGGTGATACCGTGACTGGAATTCCACCAAATGTGGATATTTTCAGAAGGGAATCAGAGTGTTTGGAGCTGGTGGTCTCAACCAGTAGGTCGCCAGATTTAAGACGTCTCACCATTTTCGGGGAACCTGCTACACTTTCCAGACATTTCTGAATGAGAAATGGAGATAGATTGCCTATGGCTTGATTTGTTAAAGAATGCAAGATCAGAAACGTTGGATGTTCCATTTTGCAAGCATCCGTCTTCAGTCTCTTTCTGGTGTTTTTGTCATCATCGGGATGGTGCAAATCCATTGAATTAGGATTTGCTGTCTGGATCGGGGGAAAGTTGTCAAAATCCATGTTTTGCTCCTTTTGGCCCTGGGGGTTTGCTTTACCACCCAGGTTTCCGGCCCCGCCACGGGGAGGCAGGAGCAGTGCCACGAGGTGACCAAGCGGCTGTGTTAGTAGTTAGTACTAATAGAAAAGAAAACAGAAAGGTGATTTTCCTTTCTGGGCTTCTGCCTACTTCTTGTAGTGCGAGAGAGCTGTTGTTGTTGTTGTTGTTGTTGTGGGATTTATTGGCGCAAGGGCTACTATGGCCAAATTGCGCCTGTTACTTTCGAAAATTCATCAATACATTATAGATGGGTCTAGAAGTGGTTGTATACATTGATCATTTTCAGATAAATAAACAATTCTGATAAATTGGCATCATCTCCTAGTATATGTTTTAGTTGCAGTGGGTTTTGTGAATTCAGTAGAGAACTGAAACATGCAATTCTGGCCGAATGGTAACGTGGACACTCAATGATAATATGCTTCACGGTTAGTGTGGTACTACAAAGCGAGCAAAGTGGAGGATCTGCACCTAGTAGTAAAAATAAGTGTGTTAGATATGTATGGCCAATTCGTGCTCTAGCAAGCACAACCTCTTCTTGCCTGTTTAATCGGGAACTGGATCTCCAAAGCTGTGGATTCTGTTTTATTTGAAGGAGCTTGTTATCTGTTTGGTGATGCCACATTTCAGACCATATCTCAGTGCATATCTGCCGTATGATTGGTTTGTAGTCGGAATATGGAACTGGGATGTAATTGAAACAAGTAGGGTGTTTTGCTGCTTCATCTGCACGCTCGTTTCCTCGAATACCAACATGGCTGGGTATCCAGCAAAACGTTACAGTTTGCTTATTTTCACTGAGGTGATATAACTGAGATCTAATTTGTGGGATAAGTGGATGGAAATTTCGTGATTTATTCTGTAGGGCATTGACAGCACTTAAAGAGTCAGTGTATATTATGATCTGGGTGTCTAGATGGTCGTTCAAGACATTTAAAGCCATTTTTATCGCATACAGTTCAGCAGTATAAACACTACATTCAAGTGGTAACTGGACAGAAACAGTGGTTGTAGGACTGATTACTCCAGCTCCTACGGATATATCAGTTTTGGAGCCATCTGTATATATTTGGAGACTGCGAGCATTGACCAATGCATGAGACGCATGTAACTGTCTAATGTTGTTGTTCGATAGGGAGTGTTTTACCCACTGAAGAAAATAGTTATCGCAAGGAGGTGTATACATTGCCCATGGTGCTTGTACTGCATCTGCAGCTTGAGATATATTTCCAAGATAGATGTCCCAGTCTTCTGTTAACTCTTGTAGCCGGATACCTGCAGGTTTATTTTCATTTGGTTTGTTTCTGTATAAGTTTACCCACTGAGGTTCAAAGAGATATGTCCAGATGGGGTGAGAAGGGAGGCTACGTAATTTGGCTGCATAGCTAAGAAGCAATACTTTCCTCCTGAGATTTAGTGGAGGCTCATTGGCATCTATATACAAACTTTGTACTGGGGACGTCTTAAAAGCTCCGGAGGCAATCCTCAGAGCACTATGTTGAATTGGATTGAGCCAAGCCAAAGCTGTCTTACGTGCAGAATCATATACTGGAGCTCCATAGTCCAGACGAGATCTTATTAAGGTTCGATATAGATGCAGAAGCGTGAAGCGATCGGCTCCCCATGCCATGGAAGAGATAACTTTGAGGATATTCAACTTTTTCATGCACTGCGTCCGTAATTGCCTTATATGTGCCTGAAAAGTAAGTTTAGTGTCAAATACTAGTCCCAAGAACCGGATATTGTTGCTGAGTGGTATTTGTTGGATTCCTAACCTTAGTTCAGGATCTGGATGCAGCTGACGCTTTTTGCAAAAGTGGATAGCAGTTGTTTTTGTTGCAGAGAGGCGATAGCCATTATGAGATGCCCATGATTGTATTTTGTTTATTGAGAGCTGTAATTGACGCTCGATTGAGCGCATATTTTGTGAGTGGCAGGATATTGTAAGGTCGTCTGCATATAGATAGGTGTCAACATTAACTGGAACATTCTCTGTTACATTGTTTAAATTAACTGCAAAGAGCGTCGCACTAAGAACTGAACCTTGTGGGACCCCTTCTTCTTGGACAAATGTGCGGGATAGAGAATTACAGTAACGCACTTGAAAGGTTCTATTTTGTAGAAAGCTCTGTATGATTAGTGGTAGCTGACCTCGGAGTCCTGTGGCATACAGATTTTGAAGAATGCCATAGCGCCAGGTGGTATCAAAGGCTTTCTCTATATCCAGACAGACCATGACAAGATGTTCTTTACGGATAAAAGCATTCCGTATGTTGGATTCTGCCTTGATCATAAGATCTACAGTTGACCGATTTTTTCTAAAGCCATACTGGTTCCTGTTTATTATCAAATGAGATTCTAGGTACCATATTAATCGGGCGTGAATCATTCTTTCTAATGTTTTACCAAGGCAACTACTAAGAGATATTGGCCGATAGTTTTGTGGATTTGATTGATCCTTTCCAGGTTTGACAAAAGCTAGGACTATTGAATGGCGCCAAGAAAGAGGGTAGTAGCCTTCGGAGAATATCCGGTTGAAATATATCAGTAAGGAGTTCATAGCTTTCTTCTTTAGGTGTTTGAGCATGATATAGTGTATCCCATCAGACCCTGGTGCACTATTAGCTGACCTATTTAAGGAGCTCTCTAGTTCAAGTAGTGTAAAAGGTCGATTATATGGAAGAGATGCCGTTGTTTTAAAGGTAAGCTTATGCTTTTCTGCGTTGGCTTTTATCTGTTTAAAGGCTGACTCATATGCGGATGTGGCAGAGATTTCAGAAAAGGATTCGGCTAGGGCGTTTGCAATTTCTATTGCAGAGGAGTAATCTTTACTCTTCCAACTTATAATAGGTGTTGATTCCGGGTGCGATTTACCATTCAGCTTTTTAATTTTGTTCCAGATTTTTCTGCTCTCTGTATTTTTATTAATGGTGGAAACAAACCGGATCCAAGAATCTTTTTTCGCTTTTTTCTGCACATAGCGTGCCTTAGCTTTACGTTTCTTAAAATTTATGAGGTTGTCAGTTGTTGGGTTTTTACGAAATAGATTCCATGCTTTATTCTGTTCTTTTTTGGCATCACGGCATGCATCATTCCACCAGACATTGGCATGTCTATGAGGACCAACTCTGGTTTTGGGTATAGAACAAGTTGCAGCTGTTTTTATCTGTGCAGTAATGTGGTCAGTAACAACATCTATAGGCTGGCTTTTGATGACTTGATCATCAAAGAAAATTGCATTGGTGAACTTGTTCCAATCTGCCTTGTTAAATTTCCATTTTCTGTGGCTGGTTATATGTGAGGTTCTATTTGTTTGCAATTTGCAAATGATCGGATAATGATCACTATTCAGTGGGTTACTTAAAACTAACCACTGAATAAGTGGGAATAGTTTTGGAGAACATATTGATAGATCTATGGCAGTAGATACTCCAGTGGAAAAGTGGAAATAAGTGTTAGCACCAGTATTTAATAATGTGAGATTCTGATTGTCCAGAACTGTTTCGATGAGTTTTCCTCGTTTGTCTATCTTGGGAGATCCCCACATAGGATGGTGCCCATTGAAATCCCCTAGCAGAATGAAAGGAGATGGAAGCTGCTTTATAAAATCCTCCAGCTCTTTTACAGTAAATTCTTTGTTTGGGGAGAGATACACAGAGACTACGGTTAGCATAAAACTGAAAACAGTACGTACTGCTACAGCCTCTAAAGTGGTCTGTAGAGGGATTTGTTTGGTAGGAACCTTGTTGTCAATAAGTATGGCTACGCCTCTCCTTGAGTTAGTGCTGCTTCTGTCTTGTTGGTAGATAGTATAGTTTTTGATCACTGGAGTCATCTGTGGAGTTACATTAGTTTCTTGTAGGCAGATGATAACTGGATTATGCTGTTTGATGAGATCATAAATGTCAAAAATATTGCTTCGTAGACCTCTACAGTTCCATTGTATAATGTTTTGCATTATTTAGTTTTAGAGGTTGTAAAAGGTTCAGTCTGTTTTTTGTATCCAGCCTGTTTGGATCGATCTAGTTTCATCCTTTCTTTTTTCCGGAAGGCAGGACGCCCAGTGTCCATGTCGTCTTCTGCGTGTAAATCTAAAATGGTCTCTTCTTGCAGAGTACCAGAATCTATATCTATATTTCCTGAGCATGGTTGGTCAGCATTGTTTGACGCTGATGCTTTCAATTTTGTAGTTTCTGGCAAAGTATCATTTGCAGTTGGTGGTACTGTTAACGGAGTATTGCTAGCGCAAGTTACTTTCCATTGTTCTGTAGATGGTTGTTGTGGGGACGAAAGCACTGATCGAGCCCAATCGGCAATTGAAATAGATGGGGATACTGTGACTGCTGTTTGTGTACCAGTTGATTGATATTTTTTGGTTGCTGCAGCATAGCTAACTTTTGGCATATTGAGCATAACTTGCTTCCTAGCTTCTTGGTAGGTGACCTTTTTTTCAACTTTGTATTTTTGGATGTTTTTTCCTAACCTCCAGAGTTCACATGCTTTTGAATACGCAGGGTGCTGGCCTTTACAATTTGGACATTGTGGCGTTTCTGCAGTGCAGTCAGTTTGTAAATGGGCTTTAGAGCCACAGTTCGGGCAGGTAGGTTGGTTGGTTGAGTTTTATTGGCGCATCAGCAACTATGGCTATAATGCGCCAAAACCTTGTCATAAAAGGTAAAAAAGTTTCAGTGACCTACTGAATTAGGTCACTACGTCAGGTTATAAAAACAAGTATAAACTGTAACAGACAAATATCAGTAAATAAGTAACAATGGAAAATCTTAAAATAATAAGATTTTTAAATATGATTAAAAAGGTTTACTGATTTTAGGAAATTATAAATAGCAGACACATGGTCATTGTCGGATAAAATCTGACTGAGTGTATACGGCTCAGTCAGATGGTTAAAAGCGGTAAAACGAGCATTTCTAAAACTGGTACAGTCAACTAAA